>NW_027494213.1:0-317590 GCF_021521415.1 Bidens hawaiensis | reverse complement strand
AAGACGGAAACCCCCGTACCTTATACGATGAGTACAAACACAGTGAATAAGTACTTCTTAACCGACACGCGATCCTACAATATTCCATTGCAACTTAGATTATATTTTGGGTATTCATGTACTAATTAAATATTTGGTGTTGTTTACTGTATATGTATCGATTTACACTATAGCTAATCAATCCAGTAGTTATGTTATAAAGTTTAACTGGGATTGCATCTCTTTGAGTTTTCAAAAGATATTTTATAAAGTAGTTTATTTAAATACCCCATTTGCATATTTTTACATAATATTAAGCAGTATATTATCACCAGTGCTTTGTCAACTTTTCCAAACACTTTTAAGGTTGGTTATAGAGTCCAAGACACCTTATTTATTTATTCCTTTAAAAAAAAAAAGACAAACAGTTTGGTTCGCAAAGTGTGGTTTTAACATGTAACATTCAGTTTGAAAACAATTGAATTAACAAATGATCATAGGGTGAAAACTGTTTCCAAAAATTATTAAACCTTGCTCCATGCATCTTTTAACACATTAACTTTATATTTTGGGTAATTCGTTCAAAACGGTAGAAACAAAACAGAGAACATAAATCAATCGCGTGTTAGGCTGTTACCTTCGATGGTGGCTACAACGACGTGGATTCATGGCGGTGACACTCAACGAGTTCCCGGGTGACAGCTGTAACACCCCGACCAAAGGCGGATTATACATCGGGGCGCCACATATTGTTTCATTACTCGTGACACTATTGGGTGTCAATATTTAATAAATACGTTCATTCGCGCCACCGCGCAAGGTAAACATAAGATAACATAAATCATCATAATTCAATATATTATAAGGCAAAATATTCGAACAACAATAACTTGTCTTGATACATTTTAATCTAGGTCCAAAAGTAAAAAACGTCCTACGTGTCCACAAGCTCCAAATGTAGCTACAGCAAACCTGAACATGTGTTAAAATAAACGTCAAACACTTGCGTGTTGGTGAGAAATCAAGTTTAATACAATACATAGATAACCATAAATCTGCGCGCAACATGTGTATGTCTGGTTTTCAACAAGGGTGTAATCTGATTGGGACCAACTCTAAGATTCATAAGACTGCCAGTGCTCACAATTGAGCTCACAAACAAGACAAACTGTGCATGTGCAAACAAAAGAGAAAATCATAAACGATAGTTCTCCCGTGTTCATCTAATGGTACCATGAAAACTGCGGAATAGACCGACAGACGGTTAATGATCCACACATACAAATAAACAGCCAAGTCTACGTCCTCAACACATGGGATACTGCGCGACTAAAGTTCATAAACAGTTTTAAGACTCTAAGTTTGTATGAACACATGAACATCCCAAAACATTAAAAGCAAAAAGGGATTAGGTACGAGATTACTCACTTGATAAACGATGCGGTGTAAGATAAAGCAAGAACCAACTTTAAACAAGCACAAGTTAACCTATAAATAAGATTATTGTTTTTAATGATCTGTTTTAAGTCTTGATTATAAGCATAATTAATAAGTAAATTATTATATATAATATATATTACCGGGAAAAGCAGGGCAGAACAGGATAGAAGACGAAGGCAAAGAGAGAGGAGACGGCAGAGGAAGAACAACGGCAAGGAGCAAGAGAGAACAGGAGAGTTTAAGTGCTTTTGTGTGTGTAGTGTTAGGAAAAATAATACTATTATTTATAGAGAAACCCTAGGGAACACAATCCCTAGAAAAAGGGGAAAAGATCTCAAAAAGCAAAAGATTCCAAAAGCAAAAGATATCAAAAGATATGGCAGCTGCAGGGGGCAAAGGAAAAGCTGACAGGAAACAGTAAACAGGCATGGGCGGTTCAGATAAAGGTACAGGTCAAGCATGGAAAAAGCAGATCTCAAAAGATAATGTCAGTCACTTTATCTGCCAACCAATGGGGTTGGTGCGCATGCTGCGCCGAAAGTAACTTTTCAGACATAAAGCAGATTAGGTCAACAGCTCAAAAGATAAGACAACTCAAAAGCAACGGCTTAGATTAAACAGAAGAAAACTCAAAGGGTTTAGCGCGAGGAGGCTGACACGGAAGGTCAAGAGAGCGCGAGCGCGAAGGCAGACAGAACTAACCTTAACGCGTCGCGGAAAGAACTACATTTCTAAGCGCGCCGCGGGAAGAGTCACATTTCTTAGCGCGCCGCGGGAGGAACTAAAATTCCTAGCGCGCCGCGGGAAGAACTATAATTCTTCGCGCGTCGAGGGATGAACTACGATCCTTAGCGCGCTGCGAGAAGAGTTCGTTTCGCGTATCGCTGAAACAGGTGGTCTTCACGCAGGATTCCTTGTAAGGGGTCTGGCGCGTGGAGCTGCGCAGACAACCTTAGGCGGGAAGGAACAAAGGACAAGCAAAGAGTTAGAAGAAAAAGAGGGAAACAAGGCGTAAGGGCGGGACGGCGACAAGAGGGAAAAGAAGGCGGAAAGAGAGAAGGAGAGGGACGGGACGGCGGAAAGAAAGAGAGAGAAAGAGGCGGGAAGGAAAACATTATTATTAAAAATAAAGTATAAGTATAAATATTAAATCATAAAAGAAAGAGATCGGGTAAGAGAAACGGGTACCTGGGTCGGGTCGGATCAGGGCAGATGTTACAGTCTCCCCTACTTTAAGAAATTTCGTCCCGAAATTTATCTCGAAGTAGGTTGCGCAGAGAACAGGTGCGGGTACTTGATCTTCATTTGATCTTCCCTTTCCCATGTAAACTCGGCTCCGCGCTTGGACTCCCAGCGAATTTTAACAATAGGGATACGACTGCTCTTGGTTTGCTTTACCTCGCGATCCATAATCTCAACAGGCTTCTCAACGAAATGCATAGTTTCATCAACTTGAACTTCATCAAGTGGAATGTGAAGGTTCTCGTCAGCTAAACACTTCTTGAGATTGGATACATGGAACGTTGGATGCACATTACTGAGCGCGGGCGGCAGGTCAAGTCTGTAGGCAACTTTTCCCATACGCGCGAGAATCTTGAATGGACCAACATAACGAGGAGCAAGCTTACCTTTCTTCCCAAAGCGGACAACACCTTTCCAAGGCGACACTTTGAGGAGAACAAGATCACCAACTTGAAATTCGAGAGGCTTCCGCCTACGATCTGCGTAACTCTTCTGTCGGCTTCTAGCAGTCAGCAGATGATCACGGATCTTGGCGATTTTATCGGTTGTCTCTTGAACAAGTTCGGGTCCTGTGATTTGAGCTTCTCCCACTTCGCTCCAACAAATCGGGGAGCGGCACTTACGACCGTAAAGTGCTTCAAATGGGGCCATACCAATACTGGAATGATAGCTGTTATTATAAGAGAACTCGATCAAAGGCAGGTGTGAATCCCAATTACCTCCAAAATCAAGAACACAAGATCGGAGCATATCCTCAAGAGTTTGAATAGTTCGCTCAGACTGTCCGTCAGTCTGAGGATGATATGCCGTACTCATGTCCAAGCGAGTTCCTAGCGCAGATTGGAGAGATTTCCAAAAGCGAGATATAAAACGGCCATCGCGATCGGATATGATGCTCAAAGGAGTGCCATGGCGGCAGACAATTTCCTTGACATAAAGCTGCGCGAGTTGCTCAACACGGTAGTTTTCACGAATGGGCAGGAAGTGAGCAGACTTAGTCAAACGATCCACTATTACCCAAATGCTATCATGTTTGCTTGCTGTCAAAGGTAACTTGGTAATAAAGTCCATTGCTACACATTCCCATTTCCACGTAGGAATTTCTGGTTGTTCGAGCAAACCAGATGGGCGTTGGTGTTCAGCTTTTACTTTAGAACAAGTCAGACATTTAGCTACGAACACAGCAATATCCTTCTTCATACCGGGCCACCAATAAGTTATGCGCAAATCCTTGTACATCTTATCAGCGCCAGGATGAATAGAATACCGAGATTTGTGCGCTTCACTCAGGATATCAGCGCGTAGATTCTCATCAAAGGGAATCCAGATGCGATTGAGATAGCAGAGAATTCCACTCAGATTAGGGACAAAATGCGCTTCCGCGCCACACGCTAACTCGGCGCGAAGGTTACCATTACTGATGGATGCGCGCTGCGCGTCACGAATACGCGATTCAAGGTTGCTTTGAATCGGCGCAAAGTGAAGATGCGTGCGCGGCAAGATACAGTTAAGCTGGCAGGGTTTTCGGCTGAGCGCATCGGCTACCACATTAGCCTTACCAGGATGATACCGGATCTCACAATCGTAATCGCTGATGAGTTCGTTCCATCGGCGTTGCCTCATGTTAAGTTCCTTTTGATCAAAGATATGCTGAAGGCTTTTATGGTCAGTGTAGAGGATACACTTAGTACCATAAAGGTAGTGTCTCCAGATCTTCAAGGCAAAAACAACTGCACCAAGTTCGAGGTCGTGAGTTGTATAATTCTTTTCATGAACCTTGAGTTGCCTTGATGCGTAAGCGATAACCTTGCCTCGTTGCATAAGAACACAACCGAGACCTTGGTTGGAGGCATCGCAGTACACGACAAAATCATCATTACCCTCAGGTAACGCAAGGACAGGAGCTTCACACAACAAACGCTTGAGCGTTAGAAAGGCTTCTTCTTGCTTCGAGCCCCAAATATACGGTTTACCTTTGTGCGTTAGAGCTGTTAAAGGCAAAGCGATCTTCGAGAAGTTCGAAATGAAGCGCCGGTAATAACCAGCTAAGCCCAGAAAGGAACGGATCTCGGAAGGAGAGGATGACGTAATCCAGTTCTTGATTGCTTCAATCTTGGATGGGTCGACATGAATACCCATCTTGTTTACAACATGACCAAGAAACTGTACTTCATCAGACCAGAATTCACACTTGGAAAGCTTAGCATAGAGCTGCTCGGTTCGAAGCTTTTGCAACACCAACCGAAGATGTTGCTCATGCTCGGCCTTGGTCTTAGAATAAATCAGAACGTCATCGATAAACACAATCACGAATTTATCCAAGAAAGGCCTACACACCCGATTCATTAGATCCATGAAAACGGCGGGTGCGTTGGTTAAACCGAAGGACATGACCAAGAATTCAAAATGGCCGTAACGAGTTCGAAAAGCAGTCTTCGGAACATCTTCATCGCGGATGCGCAACTGGTGATAGCCAGAGCGGAGATCAATCTTGGAAAAACAAGAGGCACCTTGGAGTTGATCAAAGAGGTCGTCAATACGCGGTAAGGGATACCGGTTCTTAATGGTGAGTTTGTTCAACTCGCGGTAATCGATACACATGCGAAACGAACCATCTTTCTTTTTAACGAACAACACCGGAGCACCCCAGGGCGAAGAGCTAGGGCGAATGAATCCTTTAGCAGTCAACTCTTGAAGTTGGCTTGCCAATTCTTGCATCTCAGCGGGCGCAAGACGGTAAGGAGATTTAGCTACGGGGGAAGCACCAGGGACAAGATCAATACGGAACTCGACTTCACGAGCGGGAGGGATACCAGGAAGATCATCAGGAAAAACTTCAGGAAAATCGCGCACAACAGGGATATCGCGAAGCTTCTTTTCTTCAGCAGGCTTAACCACATGGGCTAGAAATGCAATACACTTCTTCCGCATGAGCCTTCGGGCTTCGGCGCAAGACATAAGTTTAAGACCGCGGGAGGGTTTCTCGCCGTAAATATGAAGATCACCATTTTCTCGAGGTATGCGAATCATCTTCTTGGCGCAAATAACTTCGGCGCGATTATGCGAAAGCCAGTCCATACCAATAATAACATCAAAGCTTCCAAGAGGCATGGGGATGAGGTCAATCAGAAAATCGTTTTCGTTAAGGTTAAGCGTGCAATCTTTAATCACTGAGTTTATTAAAATAATTTCACCATTAGCCAATTCAACTGAAAAATCTTCTTTTAAGTTATCGCGCGGTCGCGCAAGCTTCTGCTCGAAGGCGCGAGAGATAAAACTTCGATCGGTGCCAGTATCAAAAAGTATAGAAGCATAAAATCCGTTAAGCAAAAATGTACCATTAACTACGTCATTATTCGCTTGCGCTTGGTGCGCGGTTATGTTAAAAGCTCGTCCACGCGTTACTTGGTTCGAAATCTGGTTCACCGGATTCGCCTGTGTGATTTGCACTTGTAGCCTTGGGCACGCGTTCCGGAAATGACTGGGATCACCGCAGTTAAAGCACGATCTGGGTCGTGGGTTTTGGTAGGTTGGTTGTGGGTTCTGCGGGTAGACTGGTGGTGTTGGCGCAATTGGATTGGCGAGAAGGACTCTACAGTTTTCTGCAAGGTGACCAGCGCGGCCACATCGGGTACAAAGTCGACATGGGACTTGAGGTGGGTGGTGGAGTCTACAGGTTGGGCAAAAGGGATGGTTTCCTGTGTAAGGTTTCTTAGTTGGCGGGGCAGGGAGTGCTGGATTGGTTAAGGCATAGTTGTGGGCTACAGGAGGTGTTGGGTAAGCTGACAGAGGGTTAGGCGCGTAAACTGGAGGTTGATAAATGGGTTGCTGGACAATGGGCGGGTTGGTAAGCGCGTAAGCTTGTCTGCGCCTACGTTTCTGGTTATGGTTTGAGGGTTCAGGTTTGGTTTCTGCGGGTTCATGAACAGTTTTGGTGGGTTTGGTCTTCTCAGTTCCCCGCAGGAACAGGGTTCCTGCTCTGACATGGTTGTCGCTGAGCACAGCGGCCAACTCAATGGCGTCAGAGAGGTTTGCTGGGTTTCTGGCCCATACCGAATCTTGAATTTCCATGGGGAGTCCCCCAAGAAATTTCTCGATGGCTCGGCGTGAAGGGGTAACAAGGTGAGGGACCAGTAAGCTTAGCTCGTGGAAGCGCGTCGCGTACTCGCGCGCTTCACCGCTGTATTGCTTCAAGTTCCAGAATTCTTCCTCCAGGCGCTTAACTTCGTTGGGAGGGCAGAATTCTCGCGTCAGAATTTCCTTAAATTCCTCCCAGAGCATGCTGGAAGCAGCTTCTGCGCCACGCGCATGAGCAACTCCATTCCACCATGTAAGCGCTCTAGATTCCAGGACACTGGAAGCATATAGGGTTCGTCTGTCTGAGGGGCATTGGGTGTGGAGGAAAGCGTTTTCTATTTTCTCAAGCCACTGGAGCATCACGGTGGCTCCTTCAAGACCTGTGAACTTTGGAGGGTTACCCGCGTTAAAGGACTTAATGTTGTAACCAGAGGTGTTGGTATTGTTTTGGCTCAAAGCTTGGGCTATTGCGGCGGCCATTTCCTGGGAACGTTGCTGTCTACGCATGCGCGAGGCTTCTCTTCTCTGAAATCGGCGAGATAGCGGAGGCATTCTATAAAAGTTTTAATTTTTGTTAATATCTTGGTTTTATCGCAAAGTATAACTTTATAAAGCTTGGTTTCGCAGAGTTAGATACTATCAAAAGTTAAAGTAAAATAAATGACCCTAAATGCAGACTTAATAAAGGTAACAAATTCGAATCGAGAATCGACAATTCATGCATCACCATGACTTTCCGAATTCCCAATTTAAAATATACGGGCAAACGAGTATTGGAGATTGACGATTCATGTATCACCATGACTTTTCAATCTAAAATATAAAATATACAAGAAAATGAGTATTGGAGGTTGACAATTCATGTATCACCATGACTTTTCAAGTCTCCAACCTCAGAACATAATCGTAAATGGAAATTGAAAATCAACTATTCATGTATCACCATGACTTTTCGGATTTTCAAACCCAACAAACGAATATGTAAGAAAAATCAATAAAAATCGAAATTCAACAAAAATCGAAATATCGCGAAATAAAACATAAAATCATATACTGCGCAAGCGCGAGCATATTCATAAATAACGAGTAATTAACAATAAGCGCGCAAACATGAGATTTCTCTCATGCGCGAGAAGGGACTCTTAGGTATTCTAGGCCGTTACGTCTAACCACCTATCCTAAAGTCAACGAGCTCTGATACCAATCTGTAACACCCCGACCAAAGGCGGATTATACATCGGGGCGCCACATATTGTTTCATTACTCGTGACACTATTGGGTGTCAATATTTAATAAATACGTTCATTCGCGCACGCGCAAGGTAAACATAAGATAACATAAATCATCATAATTCAATATATTATAAGGCAAAATATTCGAACAACAATAACTTGTCTTGATACATTTTAATCTAGGTCCAAAAGTAAAAACGTCCTACGTGTCCACAAGCTCCAAATGTAGCTACAGCAAACCTGAACATGTGTTAAAATAAACGTCAAACACTTGCGTGTTGGTGAGAAATCAAGTTTAATACAATACATAGATAACCATAAATCTGCGCGCAACATGTGTATGTCTGGTTTTCAACAAGGGTGTAATCTGATTGGGACCAACTCTAAGATTCATAAGACTGCCAGTGCTCACAATTGAGCTCACAAACAAGACAAACTGTGCATGTGCAAACAAAAGAGAAAATCATAAACGATAGTTCTCCCGTGTTCATCTAATGGTACCATGAAAACTGCGGAATAGACCGACAAGACGGTTAATGATCCACACATACAAATAAACAGCCAAGTCTACGTCCTCAACACATGGGATACTGCGCGACTAAAGTTCATAAACAGTTTAAGACTCTAAGTTTGTATGAACACATGAACATCCCAAAACATTAAAAGCAAAAAGGGATTAGGTACGAGATTACTCACTTGATAAACGATGCGGTGTAAGATAAAGCAAGAACCAACTTTAAACAAGCACAAGTTAACCTATAAATAAGATTATTGTTTTTAATGATCTGTTTTAAGTCTTGATTATAAGCATAATTAATAAGTAAATTATTATATATAATATATATTACCGGAAAAGCAGGGCAGAACAGGATAGAAGACGAAGGCAAAGAGAGAGGAGACGGCAGAGGAAGAACAACGGCAAGGAGCAAGAGAGAACAGGAGAGTTTAAGTGCTTTGTGTGTGTAGTGTTAGGAAAAATAATACTATTATTTATAGAGAAACCCTAGGGAACACAATCCCTAGAAAAAGGGGAAAAGATCTCAAAAAGCAAAAGATTCCAAAAGCAAAAGATATCAAAAGATATGGCAGCTGCAGGGGGCAAAGGAAAAGCTGACAGGAAACAGTAAACAGGCATGGGCGGTTCAGATAAAGGTACAGGTCAAGCATGGAAAAAGCAGATCTCAAAAGATAATGTCAGTCACTTTATCTGCCAACCAATGGGGTTGGTGCGCATGCTGCGCCGAAAGTAACTTTTCAGACATAAAGCAGATTAGGTCAACAGCTCAAAAGATAAGACAACTCAAAAGCAACGGCTTAGATTAAACAGAAGAAAACTCAAAGGGTTTAGCGCGAGGAGGCTGACACGGAAGGTCAAGAGAGCGCGAGCGCGAAGGCAGACAGAACTAACATTAACGCGTCGCGGAAAGAACTACATTTCTAAGCGCGCCGCGGGAAGAGTCACATTTCTTAGCGCGCCGCGGGAGGAACTAAAATTCCTAGCGCGCCGCGGGAAGAACTATAATTCTTCGCGCGTCGAGGGATGAACTACGATCCTTAGCGCGCTGCGAGAAGAGTTCGTTTCGCGTATCGCTGAAACAGGTGGTCTTCACGCAGGATTCCTTGTAAGGGGTCTGGCGCGTGGAGCTGCGCAGACAACCTTAGGCGGGAAGGAACAAAGGACAAGCAAAAAGTTAGAAGAAAAAGAGGGAAACAAGGCGTAAGGGCGGGACGGCGACAAGAGGGAAAAGAAGGCGAAAAGAGAGAAGGAGAGGGACGGGACGGCGGAAAGAAAGAGAGAGAAAGAGGCGGGAAGGAAAACATTATTATTAAAAATAAAGTATAAGTATAAATATTAAATCATAAAAGAAAGAGATCGGGTAAGAGAAACGGGTACCTGGGTCGGGTCGGATCAGGGCAGATGTTACAACAGCGACTTAATATAGAAAAGTGGAGGCGAGCGGTGGTGCGTGGCTACCAGCGGCGTCAGCGAAAGCTCGTGTAGCGGTGGCTGCGGCGACACTCGTGATTCCGGTGTAGGTGGTGTAACTCGGAAAAACTTGCGGTAGTTCTCCGACAAGCAGTGGTGATGGCTAGCTCCGGCAACTAGACGATGATGACAACTGACACGTACTCGGCAGTGGAGGTGGTGGTACAGTTTCCGGCAAATTCACGGGGCGGCTGCGGTGGTGTATTTTTCTGAATGGATATTATCGTTTATATATATATATGTGTGTGTGCGTGCATTTAAACGAGTTATAAACAAAAATCAAATCCCGATATAATCTTGTTTGTTGTTGCTCACGTAGTCATCGGAAAGGAACGTAGGTGTGTGCCTGGTTTCAAATTGTGTTTTAGAAATTGGCAAAACTAGTCCTCAAACTAATTTTAACTAATTTAAACATTTACATTTTAACCATCCTTGTATTATTATTATTATTATTAATTCAAATTACGGGTATTACAACTCTACCTCCCTTAAAAAAATTTCGTCCTCGAAATTGTTGGTTACAACTGGTAAGATATGGAGCATATAACTAAACAAATACGAAACAAAACTTCGAAATTTCACAGACTCAGATAAACGAATTTTACACATTTAAAATACACGTCGACAAATCGTAACAGCTGGAATGGCTGACTCATTGCCATAATGATACCGAGTAAACTTATGGGTAAACTAAAACATTTAAATGAGAATACTTAATCATATTATTAAAATGAAATAGAATTTTTTTTTTTTTTAATTGCATATAACTGGGTGGATCACAAAAAAAAATAATGTCAAACGGAGACATCTAAATGAATCCCATAACTAGTAATCGAGACAAAACAGATAACTGAAACGGGATACTATAAGTAGAACTTAAAAACGGTAACTAATTTGATCCTTCAAAAATTTAAAAAAACTCAAAACATATCAAATTCAAAAATCACATTTTATAAGTTTACATATATTTTTTTAACTCTATACAAATAAATAAA
Organism: Bidens hawaiensis; assembly: GCF_021521415.1. Classification (NCBI taxonomy): domain Eukaryota; kingdom Viridiplantae; phylum Streptophyta; class Magnoliopsida; order Asterales; family Asteraceae; genus Bidens; species Bidens hawaiensis. Next base: position 306,638 of record NW_027494213.1, on the reverse strand, counting down.
TAGATAAATTAATAAACACATAACACTAGCACAATAAAGTGAAAATATTATGACGAGGTCATATCGGACGGAGTATTAGAGGAACAAAATCTGCACAACAGAATTTTGGTACCACACATGCGTACGTATAAATTCACGGTTACATTTGCGACGTGCAATCGTTAATTTACTTTACAGTGTCTTTACGGATTCAGAAAAACATTAATCTACATCATAGGGATTCAATAGCACACATATGTAACTGTAAATTCACCATTACGTTGATCAAGTGTAATCGTCAATTTACTTTACAGTAGTGTCCTAATTGTCCACCCATAATGCATCTCAAAGTCCTAGCTATGATTACAAAGAAATAACGTTGCGATGACAAACAAATTATGAAAGATGTCGGTTACTTAAAGGTGTTTACTAACACCAAGACTCATATTTATTTAGATTATAGGTCCTGCGGAAAATGTCTCGAGGCATACGAGGTAGCAAGGTCTAAATCGAGTGTAAAGAGGGTTAGTCAAAGTCATGATCTCTTTGGTGGCTTCAAACAATGTCTTCGGAAGTCACTTCTTAAGTCATAGAGCGCAAGCGGTGGAGAAGACAGAATAACTTAACTCATTGTACTTGACTAATTTATAAGGTTAAAAAGACGCCTATTTCTAACAACGACGGGTTTCTTACTGACATTGGGAAAATCACAAAATGATGAATAATGACAGGAAACATGAAACCCTAACCCAACGTCTACCCATTTCCTCACAGGTTTTACTTTTAGGTTTAAGTTTTCTACAGGAAAGAGCCTTTGCTCTGATACCATAACTGTAACACCCCAACCCGGAACAGGCTAACGTGTTACTATTACAGATATCAAATCAACGCCACAATCCAAAATACAACAAAAATTAATGCAACCTACGTCATATTATTAAACAAAATGAATTAACTTTTAGAAGCTTGAACTTCATTTTTTTATCTCTCATCACTAAAATACCCAGAATCCCGGATTACCTGAAAACAAAATAAGAAAAACAAAACAAGAAAACACGGCTGAGCCAAAAATTGCCCAGTAACGGAAAGAACAATAGTATAGGTAAAGACAGACGTAAGAGAATAAATATACGAACTTCAATTCAAACTCGAAACCAACCTTTTTACTGAAACATATACTTAATAAAATTCGGATGTGTGATCCGACACTTGGCCAGAACATGGTCAAACGCATGCGGAAATATATCAGAACTATAACAAAAACACCCAGAGCCAGAAACATATAACTTGTAACATATAATGTGTGACGTGTAACATATAACGTGTAACATTTAACTGAACTATAATTAAATGCGAAACATAATCCGATACACGATCGGGACGTAATCTGAATATACTCAAATTTAATCAAATGCATATACACATATCAAAACAGACCAGAAATATAGCGAAACAAAATATAATTACTAAAATACACGACGATGATGTTAAAATAAATAGGTCGTGTAATACGGAAGCACCCAGAGCCTAAACAGAGGGGTACACAGCTAGCTAGTCCATGCACCAAAGAGACGGTGTGGGTGGCGTGCACACATTGTTCCATCTCAAACAGAAGTCAGGAGTCAGGAGTAAGGAGTCGGAGCTAAGATCGATCTATACGCCTCTAAGTGGCCAAGGTACTACATGAGTACTTTCAGAGACGCCGTGAACTTTGATTACGCACTGTCACGATAAGTGCCATGTCAGGAGTCATGAGTCAGGAGTCGGAGCTAAGATCGATCTATACGCCTCTAAGTGGCCAAGGTACTACATGAGTACTTTCAGAGACGCCGTGAACTTTGATTACGCACTGTCACGATAAGTGCCATGTCGTTGACGCCCCAACGACAAGTCAGAAATGCTCGGGTAACAGAGTACTGAACTAAAGTCGTATAACTAAAATATATTATATAAAATAACTGAACTCAAAATAACCGACGCGTAACGAAAATCCGTACTACAAAGTAACGGAATAGAGTCAATACTAAAAGTGAACAAAAACAGAAACCGTACTACAAAGTAACAAAATAAAATTTATACTATGAGTGACAGAAACCAGAATCCGTACTACAAAGTAATGAAAAGTTATTACTACTACGAGTCAAAGAAACCAGAAACCGTACAACGAAGTAGCGGAATATAATTAATACTAAGAGGAAACAAAACAAGAACCCGTACTATGAAGTAACCGAATATTAATAATACTAAGAGGAAACAAAGACGGAAACCGTACTACCAAGTAACAGAATATAATTAATACTAAGAGTAACAAAGACGGAAACCGTACCTTATACGATGAGTACAAACACAGTGAATAAGTACTTCTTAACCGACACGCGATCCTACAATATTCCATTGCAACTTAGATTATATTTTGGTATTCATGTACTAATTAAATATTTGGTGTTGTTTACTGTATATGTATCGATTTACACTATAGCTAATCAATCCAGTAGTTATGTTATAAAGTTTAACTGGGATTGCATCTCTTTGAGTTTTCAAAAGATATTTTATAAAGTAGTTTATTTAAATACCCCATTTGCATATTTTTACATAATATTAAGCAGTATATTATCACCAGTGCTTTGTCAACTTTTCCAAAACACTTTTAAGGTTGGTTATAGAGTCCAAGACACCTTATTTATTTATTCCTTTAAAAAAAAGAAGACAAACAGTTTGGTTCGCAAAGTGTGGTTTTAACATGTAACATTCAGTTTGAAAACAATTGAATTAACAAATGATCATAGGGTGAAAACTGTTTCCAAAAATTATTAAACCTTGCTCCATGCATCTTTTAACACATTAACTTTATATTTTGGGTAATTCGTTCAAAACGGTAGAAACAAAACAGAGAACATAAATCAATCGCGTGTTAGGCTGTTACCTTCGATGGTGGCTACAACGACGTGGATTCATGGCGGTGACACTCAACGAGTTCCCGGTGACAGCGACTTAATATAGAAAAGTGGAGGCGAGCGGTGGTGCATGGCTACCAGCGGCGTCGGCGAAAGCTCGTGTAGCGGTGGCTGCGGCGACACTCGTGATTCCGGTGTAGGTGGTGTAACTCGGAAAAACTTGCGGTAGTTCTCCGACAAGCAGTGGTGATGGCTAGCTCCGGCAACTAGACGATGATGACAACTGACACGTACTTGGCAGTGGAGGTGGTGGTACAGTTTCCGGCAAATTCACGGGGCGGCTGCGGTGGTGTATACGGCAGAGAGATAGAGAGAGATGGTTTTTCTGAATGGATATTATCGTTTATATATATATATGTGTGTGTGCGTGCATTTAAACGAGTTATAAACAAAAATCAAATCCCGATATAATCTTGTTTGTTGTTCTCACGTAGTCATCGGAAAGGAACGTAGGTGTGTGCCTGGTTTCAAATTGTGTTTTAGAAATTGGCAAAACTAGTCCTCAAACTAATTTTAACTAATTTAAACATTTACATTTTAACCATCCTTGTATTATTATTATTATTATTAATTCAAATTACGGGTATTACATTTCTCGTCGTACGGAGGCGGTCGGACCGGTGGTGGTGGTTTTCCGTCGTACGGAGGCGGTCGGACCGGCGGTGGTGGCGGTCGGACCGGTGGTGGACTGAGGATGAGAGATAGAGAACCGGTTGGTGACGGTCCGTGGGGAAATAATAATAACAGGAGATCGTACGGAGGATTCGATGGTTCGGTTACTCGGAATTCGGAGTATGATCAACCGTCTAGGGCGGATGAGGTGGATAATTGGTTAATGGCGAAGAAAACGCCGTCGTTTGATATCGGTACTAGACCGAACCGGTATAGTTCGCTCGGAAGCACTGGAGGTGTTTCTAGAGCTGATGGTATTGATAATTGGACTGTTAATAAGAAACCTGTTACATCAGTACCTGTTAGATCACCAAGTTTCGGTTCCGCTGGATTTAAACAATTTGATAAATTCGAACAGTTTGAACAACAACGAACAGGACAGCCGGAGCAACGGAGACGGTTGGTATTAGAGCCACGTAAGCACGAACCTGCTGTAGCTGAGACGGTAACAGCGGTAACGGATGCTAATAAACTGAATCCTTTTGGGAATGCGAGGCCGAGGGAGGAGATATTGGCGGAGAAGGGTATGGATTGGAGGAAAAGTGAGATGGAATATGAGGCTAAGAGGATAAACAGTCGGCCAACAAGTTCGCATTCGAACAGTAGTTCGGTGGAGGTGTCTGGTGAAGTCCAGGGTGTGGAGAAACCGAGAGCGAAGGTGAATCCGTTTGGGGGTGCGAAGCCTAGAGAGGTTTTGCTTAAGGAGAAAGGTGTTGATTATCGGAAGATTGATTTGGAGTTAGAGCGACGTCGTCTTGGCAGGTTATAATATTTTGAGAATTTACAGTTTTACATATAGTTTTATGAATGATTGCTAGAATGCTAGATTATGTACTTTTATGAATTTAACTTTGAAAATAGTTGATTTAGTGATTTACATATACTTTTATGGATGATTACTAGGATACAATCAATGTAGATTATGCACTACAAACATATTATCCATTTAAAGCAGTCACCTTGTTTATTTATAGTTTATAATTTATCACTTTAGTTGTTTAATGTCATGACTATTAGGCCACATGTAGTGGGGACAAAACAAAAAAAAATGGGCGTTTTTTGGGCTGAACACCGCCCCCCAGGCGGCGACAAATAGGGCGATTGGGGGGGGGGGGTGCGAGTGTTTTTTGTCGCCTGTTTTGTTTGATTTATATATTATTATATTTTTGTGTGTGTGGTGTATATGTATATGTATATATATATTGTTCTACAACACCACTACACCCCTAAAACAAAAACCTATCATTTGCTGACCGGAGCGCCACATGGCACAAAACGCCCCATTTTGTAGCCCCTCCACTACACATAGCCTTAAAAGGACTTACAAAAGGCATGTTTGTCACTTGGTACATTTTTAATGCTACCAAATTTCCAAAATTTCTGTGATTTTTATTTATTTTAGTAGATATTTATCCTGTTTTTTTATGTTTCTTCAAGGTTTTTATATAGATGGTTAAATATATCTAAAAGGATATTGATTTTCAGGCCTGAGACCGAGGCAGAAAAGAATTTAAAGGAAGAAATATATAATTTAAAAAGGGAAAACCAAACCGGTTTACATGATACAATACTTGAGAAAGAAAAGGAGCTGGAACAATTGACCCGTGATCTGGATGATAAGCTTCGATTTGCTCAAAAGACTGTCGAAAGGCCCGGTTCTGGTTCAGGAAGAATGGGACCGGGCTTCCAAGAAAGACCAGGTTCCGGGTACGGAAGAGCGGGCTCAGGATTTCACGAAAGACCAGGTTCTGGGTCAGGAAGAACGGTCTCAGGATTTTACGAAAGATCATGTTCGGGGTCAGGAAGAGGGGGCTCAGGATTTTACGAAAGACCAGGTTCTGGGCCAGGAAGAGGGGGCTCAGGATTTTACGAAACACCAGGTTCTGGGTCAGGAAGAGCGGGCTTAGGATTTTACGAAGGACTAGGTTCGGGGTCAGGGATAATGGGTCCGGGCTTTTATGAAAGACCACCTTCTCAATCGGGCTCGCTTGATGGCTCCAGAAGTGTTGACTTTTCAGATAGGCCTCGGTTTCGTGGAGATTTTGGGATGAGAGGTGGTATAGACGGACGAGGGTTTGGGGGTGGAAGGGATAATAGAGGATTCTAGGGTAGCAGAGAACTTGGAAGGTATGCATTTTCATTAAGTTAAAGTAATATTATTTATTTAATTTAGCGCTTGTTTGGTTCGCAGAATATATTTTTTAACGAAATTGAAATTTAGATTTGGAATTAAAACTTTCCAAAAGGAATAAGAATTTAAAGGAAAAAATGGAATCCATCATTACGTCCGCAACTTACCAAACGCGTAACCGAGGCATGATGATGCGTTAACCGGCACCAGACGCATTACCTGTGACGGGCACGTTAATGGTATGGGTGGAAAATGTGACCCATTAGGGTTGATATGGGTTTAAGTAAAATGTATAATGGTCAGAATTGGTCAAACTAAAGGAAGGAATAAGTTGGATTGGGTTGAGGTTTTTTATTTATTTATTTATTTTTTAAACGAGGACGACGGAAGAAACTTTTTAGTTTTTTTTTTTTTACCTTTTTAGTTTTTAATTTATATTTTGAGTTATCATTTATTATCTTTTTCATTTTTTTTCTGAGAGAATTTTGATATCTCAAGTCCTCAACCCATTACGCATTTCAACATTTTCCTTCTTTTAGTTTGACCTGTTCTGACCCATTATACATTTTACTTCAAACCATATCAACCCTAACGGGCCACGTACGCCAATGTCAGATGCGTAACCGACATGTGGCACGTTAATTGACGTGGGAGCCCGACACGTTAACTGGCTTTGGACGCCTAACCAACATCAGTTAATGCATCTGGCGCGGTTAACGTGTACAAAGCTGGTTAACACACCGGTTAAACTCTAGCTCCAACGAATTTCTTTGAATTCCGTGAACCAAACACGCCCTTATATTCTCGAAAATTGGCGGCTGATTATATATAACTAGTGATTTTGATGTTTTATCGACAGGTCAAATTCAAGGGACAGATGGTAAAAGTGGATGTGTTTTGGTTACAAGTAGAAGAAGTAATAATAACATTTTTGTGACCGTAAAAACTAGTTTATGACTGACTGCTGCATGTATGAAGGTAAAGGAGAGAGGTTATATCATATTATGTTGTCACCTAAACACTCTCCTAATTTTGATTGTAAATAGAGAATGGGGTAACTAGATCTTAACTTGTTTATTCATCTTAATGATGATTTTTCGGATTCGGGTTTGTTAGTTTGTATGAACAGACACATTAAGCTAGTACTTACTAGTAGTTGCTACTTTCTATCTAATCAAATATTTTCCTATGCTGTGTGTGTTTTATATTGTATCATAGTTAATGATCTGTGTTATGTTTTTGAGTAAACTTTTGGAGGTTGATATTGTGTGCAACATTTTTTAATCAAATCGGCTCGTTTACGCCTCTATAGTAGATGCCATTGCTGATAATCTTGGTCAAAGTTACGCCTAAACCCGTCCTACACAAAAAACTCGACCTATGCCACAACAGTTCTTTGTATGTGCATTGCATTGAGCATATAGCCCAGTGAGGTCGAAACCTAACATGAAAAGTGAATCTCGGACAAACCAGTAGAGACTAGAGAGTTTAGAACTAATGGATCGATATGATAGTTATGGGACGTGGATATAATATTCGTGGGAGGGGTGGGTGTCATGACTCTTATTGTCGTTGGTGTACGCTGATGTTTAGTCTGTCAAATATTCTCTCGTTAGTCAAGCAAACAAGCACAGTAAGCAACTATTTTGATCGTTGCTTAAAAAAATACTTGATGTTAAATCCTTAACACGAGAATTCTTATTGTCATGACTCTTATTGTCGTTGGTGTACGCTGATGTTTAGTCTGTCAAATATTCTCTCGTTAGTCAAGCAAACAAGCACAGTAAGCAACTATTTTGATCGTTGCTTAAAAAAATACTTGATGTTAAATCCTTAACACGAGAATTTGCGGGTTTGGGTTTAGTATAAACATGTTTGAGTCGGCTTCCAATGGTTAAGATTTTGGTTGCCTATCATCGATGTAGTCGAATGTTTACAGGCGTCACAGTCCTTTAGGGAAATATTTATTATGGAAAGACGGGGGACGTTATTAAAGCTTGCACGAACCCGTTAAATAGTATGTTAATCACCTTTAAGACGGGTTTGTAAATAAACCCAAGATACCCCTAACCGAATCTTGTCAGCCCGTTACAGCAAATTAATGTTTAAGAGAAGATAACGAATTTCTTGTTTTTGGATACTAACTTTTTTTGCTACACATTTTAAAAAAGTTGAGTGAATGTAAATAGGAAAAAAAATGTACATATATTAATAGTATTGCAAAAACAAACTAATAATGTTTCGTAGACCAGCGCCTTATCCATTGGGCCACAGAGTCATTTTGTCAATGTTTATTACCTAATCTTAATATTATAAAAACAAACTAAACATCAAGAACAAAAGCTTTATTAAGTTTGTTCTAACATAAAACATCTTAGAATTGCATAAAAAGTAAACTTGCCAACACGTGGATCAACCTGCATATCGGTTTAGCTTAATATGTTTCCACTTTCAACTAGAAACAGACCAGAATCCAAACACGTAAAGTTCATGTTAATGCGATATTGTTATATCGTATTACAATACATCCCAATAGTATTATTCATAGAAAAGTATTCTAAGTGAATTCTTTTCTCATATTATTTATAAAAACAACATATTGTACGCTTTAGTTTCCGACATAAACTGTTATTCCAAAATAACGAAAACCTTATCCCACACCTCAACTTGACATTTCCCGACTCATAAAGTGCGAAAATGGCGCCACCTTGGTAACAAAAGTAATTCTTTTAAGTTTTAACGTTATCCCTGACAACCCGAAACGTGCCAACAAGATTCGGACCTTCGGTTAGGGGTATCTTGGTTACATTTACAAACCCATCTTGAAGGTGATCAACTACCCATTTGTTAGCTGCTTCAGTATAATGTATACCGTCCCAACTAATATACTCTTAACGGGATGTCACAAACTTTATTAACGTCCCCGTCTTCCCATAAGCATTGCCCTAACGGATCCGTGAAGCCTGCAAACATTCGACTACATCATTAGTTTAATAGGTTAGACCCAAAACTAACTCAAACCCGTTTATACTAAACCCATAGCCAATGTTATAAAACTCGCTAGGCGGCCGACCCCCTTGTAGGGGGTACCCGGCTTGTACTCGGACATAATAAATATAGCATAAACTAATTATTGGATATTATATATATATATATATATATATATATATATATATGTATATATATGTATGTATGTATGTATATATATATGTGTGTATGTTAATATAAGCATAATTCACGTCAAAATAAACATAATTCATATTAAAAAAAACATAATTCAAAAAATTCATGTTTTGTTGTTATTTTTAAGTTTTTACTAAAAAAATAACAAAAAAAATAAAACAAAATAAAAAAGAAAAATAAAAAAATTGTGGCCGAGTTGACCTTGGAGTCCGAGTAATCCCGAGTACTCCGACTTTTGACCGAGTTGGACCTATGTTAAAGTGAAAGTCAAAATAGTTGCATACCATATTTTTTTGCTTCGCTAATGAGTAAATATTTGAGAATAAACGTCAAAATACACGAATGACGATTCTTGAAGTTGCATTGCGAGTTTTGACACCTCATCTTCGAGTTGTTTATTAAATTCTTGTGCTAATTTGTTGTACGATTCCACACACCCGATTTTGTTTGCATTTCCAGGAGCCGGTGGATAATTCTTGACAAAAAATGGCAGGCATCCGACTGGACCCGTGTCATGAATCCAAAATGTTCTTGCTCCTTCATAAAGTTTCTATAACAAAACCATCAAAATAAACACATTATTATTTTTTGAAAAAACATTAATGAAATTCAAAAACATTTAAATGTAATAATACCTTAACAACAGAAGATTAGTCATTTATTATGGAGGGAATATAGTTCTTCACTTGTTCTTCTTCCATACATGTAATCCCAGCATGAAGATCATTTTGTCCTATGTCGAATGTGTAAATGGCCCAAGTATCATCACCGGGCCTTGGAAGACGATCTTTAATTTTACTACTTTTTTCTATAGCATATTTTGAAATATATATTAGTGTGTGTGCGCGCGCGCTTGTGTATACCTTCAAGATACAAATCCGAAGCTCGTCGCTTGAATTGTTGAAACTGTGGCAGTTGTACAGGAAGAGTTAAAGGGTTAAAAGTCTTGTCTAGCATCAAAGCGTCCGTGGGCTGAATGGTGGCACCACTTGCTCCAAAATTAGCACCGTGTCGAAAATTTGTTCCAATTGAATCCACATATGCACTTAGATATGGTAAGCATAGTTTGTCAGCTGCACATAATAGTTCAGAAATTAAAACCCCTATTCATATATAATGAATATAGTTATTGTGATAATAGACGCGTTTGTAAGTCATAAAATTTAAAACAATTTGACTAAAACTGTTCCAGAACAAAAAATTACAAACTTTGACCCGTTAGTTGTTGAATCTCTTTATAAAGATTCAAGATTTAACCATAACCAAAAACACTACTAGTTTTGACCCGTTAGTCAACCGTTAGCCATTGAATCTCTTTATAAAGATTCAAGATTTAACCATAACCATAAGCATAAGAATATATAAAAATAAGCATAGGCATAAGAATATACAAGCATAAGCATATATAAACATAAGTATGCTTATGCTTATAATATATAAGCAAAAGCATAAGCATATATAAACATAAGCATAAGCATAAGAATATATAAACATAAGCAAAAGCATAAGCATATATAAACATAAGCATAAGAATATATAAACATAAGCATAAGCATAAGCATAAGCATATACAAACATAAGCATAATCATAAGAATATATAAGCATAAGCGTATATAAAAATAAGCATAAGCGTATATAAACATAAGCATAAGCATAAGAATATATAAGCATAAGCGTATATAAACATAAGCATAAGCGTATATAAACATAAGCATAAGCATAAGAATATATAAGCATAAGCGTATATAAACATAAGCATAAGCATAAGAATATAAAAGCATAAACGTATATAAAGATAGGTATAAGCATATATAAACATAAGCATAAGCATAAGAATATATAAACATAAACGTATATAAACATAAGCGTAAGCGTATATAAACATAAGCATAAGCATAAGAATATATAAGCATAAGTGTATATAAACATAAGCATAAGCATAAGAATATATAAGCATAAGCGCTGCGTATATAAACATAAGCATAAGCGTATATAAACATAAGCATAAGCATATATAAACATAAGCATAAGCGTATATAAACATAAGCATAAGCGTTTATAAACATAAGCATAAGCATATATAAACATAAGCATAAGCATAACAATATATAAGCATAAGCGTATATAAACATAAGCATAAGCATAAGAATATATAAGCATAAGCGTATATAAACATAAGCATAATCATAATAATATATAAGCATAAACGTATATAAACATAAGCATATATAAACATAAGCATAAACATAAGAATATATAAGCATAAGCATAATAAACATAAGCATAAGCGTATGTAAACATAAGCATAAGCATATATAAACATAAGCATAAGCATAAGAATATATAAGCATAAGCGTATATAAACATAAGCATAAGCATACAAATATATAAGCATAAGCGTATATAAACATAAGCATAAGCATAAGAATATATAAGCATAAGCGTATATAAACATAAGCATAAGCATAAGAATATATAAGCATAAGCGTATATAAACATAAGCATAAGCATAAGAATATATAAGCATACACGTATATAAACATAGGTATAAGCATATATAAACATAAGCATAAGCATAAGCATAAGAATATATAAGCATAAACGTATATAAACATAAGCGTAAGCGTATATAAACATAAGCATAAGAATATATAAGCATAAGCGTATATAAACATAAGCATAAGCATAAGAATATATAAGCATAAGCGCTGCGTATATAAACATAAGCATAAGCGTATATAAAGATAAGCATAAGCATATATAAACATAAGCATAAGCGTATATAAACATAAGCATAAGCATAAGAATATATAAGCATAAGCGTATATAAACATAAGCATAAGCATATATAAACTTAAGCATAAGCATAACAATATATAAGCATAAGCGTACATAAACATAAGCATAAGCATAAGAATATATAAGCATAAGCGTACATAAACATAAGCATAAGCATAAGCGTATATAAACATAAGCATAAGCGTATATAAACATAAGCATAAGCATAAGAATTTATAAGCATAAGCGTATATAAACATAAGCATAAGCATAAGCGTATATAAACAAAAGCATAAGCATATATAAACATAAGCATAAGCATAAGAATATATAAGCATAAGCGTATATAAACATAAGCGTAAGCATAAAAATATATAAGTATAAGCGTATATAAACATAAGCATAAGCATAAGAATATATAAGCATAAGCGTATATAAACATAAGCATAAGCATAAAAATATATAAGCATAAGCGTTTATAAACATAAGCATAAGCATAAGAATATATAAGCATAAGCGTATATAAACATAAGTATAAGCGTATATAAACATAAGTATAAGCATAAAAATATATAAGCATAAGCGTTTATAAACATAAGCATAAGCGTATATAAACATAAGCATAAGCATAAGAATATATAAGCATAAGCGTTTATAAACATAAGCATAAGCGTATATAAACATAAGCATAAGCATAAGAATATATAAGCATAAGCGTAAATAAACATAAGCATAAGAATATATAAGCATAAGCGTATATAAACATAAGCATAAGCATATATAAACATAAGCATAAGCATAAGCATAAGAATATATAAGCATAAGCGTATATAAACATAAGCATACGTATAAGAATATATAAGCATAAGCGTATATAAACATAAGCATAAGCATAAGAATATATAAGCATAAGCGTTTATAAACATAAGCATAAGCGTATATAAACATAAGCATAAGCATAAGAATATATAAGCATAAGCCTATATAAACATAAGTATAAGCGTATATAAACATAAGCATAAGCATAAGAATATATAAGCATAAGCGTATATAAACATAAGCATAAGCATAAGAATATATAAGCATAAACGTATATAAACATAAGTATAAGCATATATAAACATAAGCATAAGCATAAGCGTATATAAACATAAGTACAAGCGTATATAAACATAAGCATAAGCATAAGCGTATATAAACATAAGCATAAGCATAAGAATATATAAGCATAAGCGTATATAAACATAAGCATAAACATAAGAATATATAAGCATAAGCGTTTATAAACATAAGCATAAGCGTATATAAACATAAGCATAAGCATAAGAATATATAAGCATAAGCGTATATAAACATAAGTATAAGCGTATATAAACATAAGCATAAGCATAAGAATATATAAGCATAAGCGTATATAAACATAAGCATAAGCATAAGAATATATAAGCATAAGCGTATATAAACATAAGTATAAGCATATATAAACATAAGCATAAGCATAAGCGTATATAAACATAAGTATAAGCGTATATAAACATAAGCATAAGCATAAGCGTATATAAACATAAGCATAAGCATAAGAATATATAAGCATAAGCGTATATAAACATAAGCATAAGCATAAGAATATATAAGCATAAGCGTTTATAAACATAAGCATAAGCGTATATAAACATAAGCATAAGCGTAAGCGTATATAAACATAAGCATAACCATAAGCGTATATAAGCATAAGCGTATATAAACATAAGCATAAGTAAGCATAAAGCGTATATAAACATAAGCATAAGCATAAGCGTATATAAACATAAGTATAAGCATAAGAATATATAAGCATAAGCGTATATAAACATAAGCATAAGCATAAGAATATCTAAGCATAAGCGTTTATAAACATAAGCATAAACGTATATAAGCAGAAGCATAAGCATAAGCGTATGAATATATAAGCATAAGCGTATATAAACATAAGCATAAGCATAAGCGTATATAAACATAAGCATAAGCATATATAAACATAAGCACAAGCATAAGAATATATAAACATAAGCATAAGCATAAGCATAAGCGTATATAAACATAAGCATAAGTGCATATAAACATAAGCATAAGCATATATAAGCATAAGCATATATAAACATAAGCATAAGAATATATAAACATAAGCGTATATAAACATAAGCATAAGCATAAGCATAAGAATATATAAGCATAAGCGTATATAAACATAAGCATAAGCGTATATAAACATAAGCATAAGCATAAGAATATATAAGCATAAGCGTATATAAACATAAGCATAAGCATATATAAACATAAGCATAAGAATATATAAGCATAAGCGTATATAAACATAAGCATAAGTGTATATAAACATAAGCATAAGCATAAGAATATATAAGCATAAGCGTATATAAACATAAGCATAAGCGTAAGAATATATAAGCATAAGCGTATATAAACATAAGCATAAGCGCATATAAACATAAGCATAAGCGTATATAAACATAAGCATAAGCATAAGCGTATATAAACATAAGCATAAGCATATATAAGCATAAGCATAAGAATATATAAGCATAAGCGTATATAAACATAAGCATAAGAATAAGAATATATAAGCATAAGCGTATATAAACATAAGCATAAGCATATATAAACATAAGTATAAGCATAAGCATATATAAACATAAGCATAAGCATATATAAACATAAGTATAAGCATAAGAATATATAAGCATAAGCATAAGCATATGTAAACATAAGCATAAGCATAAGAATATATAAGCATAAGCGTATATAAACATAAGCATAAGCATAAGCATATATAAACATAAGCATAAGCATAAGAATATATAAGCATAAGCGTATATAAACATAAGCATAAGCATATAAAAACATAAGCATAAGCATATGAATATATAAGCATAAGCATAAATAAACATAAGCATAAGAATATATAAGCATAAGCATATAAAAACATAAGCATAAGCATAAGAATATATAAACGTATAGTAACATTCTTACCTTCTCGTGCATGACATCATCTCTCCATGACCCGCGAAAAATATCCCCATTGCTGAAGCAAAAAGTACCCAATCCTGATCTTTTACCATAACGCCATAACCCATCATACATGCTTCTCTTAATGTCAAACGACGCTGCAAAAAGTACCCAATCCTGATCTGTGATTCACGTTCAGATTCCTAAGAGTAGACAATAAAAGTTTCATACTGTTAAAAGGTTTTCAAAATATCAAATACTGGATGTACTGTTCAGACCAGAAAATAACATCAAAGTTTTTATCTTTTTCAAGATTACTGGTTTTCAGAAGCTACATTGGTAAATAGGCCTGTAAACAGACCAAACGATCAATGAACCATTTGTTTATGTTCGTTTATATAATAAATGAAAAAGCATGAATAAGACAAATAATAGTTACCCGATAGTAAATATGGTTGTTGAAATTGAGCTAGGACTCATATCTGGTTCATGAACTGCTGAAGTTACAATATCCCCCTCCCATTCTGCAACTTGGCGAAATGTACTCAAAATGCCCTGCAAATCCTTGCTGTCAATGACAGCTGGACTTGTGAGGATGAATACAACAGTTCCATTTAAGTCCTGAAATTTCATAAAGTAGAACTAAGGAATGCAATGAACATAAAAATATCATATAATAATAATTAAAAAAATAATGTATTTATAGCTAACTGACCTTAACACCTTAGCCAAGAAAAGGGCAATCGTATATGGATTGAAGAATCAATGTTTCAATGCCGCGACCGACCCCATATCCAATTTTTGCCTCCTTATAGTTTCCTAAAATCTGAAAAATATAAATTCATTTGACTCCAAGTTCTTTCATACTCCCATGTGGACTATCCAGAAATTTTCTGCTGGACCCCTGGTAGTTATAGAACCAAAGAGTTAACAAACTAAAAGGACATGATGCATCTGGAATATGAAGTATGTTGACCACTTACAGAGGTCAAAATAGAGACTGCATTTAATGACATCAGCACAGCTTTATTTGCAATCTGCAATGCCTCATCTAAAGTTACTAGGTCTTTTTCTAAAAGTACATCCACGTCAACCACTGCGAAAAGTTAGCAGATATTTCATTGACTAGAGAGGTAATTACAAGTATGATATCCAATAAGCAACAAATAAATTAGACATCTGATACAAAATACTCACTTATACAGAAATCTGTAAGCCCTTCAAGTTTACAAAGTATATCTTTAACCTGTAGATAAAGGCATAAAGCATGCATTAGGTAAGTTGTAAGTTGTAACATGATGACAACGAAGAAGGCAATAAAGGCATTTCTAAACATTTCATGGAATTATTCTTTTGTGTGTTCCTAAAACTTTCACTAAGTAAACAAGAAGATTAAAACCTCATTTTGGCGCCTTTGTCCTTCAAATCTGAAAGGCTTCAGAATGATGGCTACAGTAAAGCCATTTGCAAGCTTTATTAATTCAAATATATCATGCACCGTGGTAAGATCTGATCCATAAGATGCCCCAGCCACCTAGAGGAAAGAAAGAAATGGCTTACATAGATACAAGAACATGAAAAACAAAGAATATTCTTTGGCAAAAATGTGGCAAACTTTTATCTATTTGAAAACAGTTTCATATAGGTAAGAGTCAAGGAATGTACAAACAAGTATAAGCACTTTTGAGCATGAATCCATGAACATCCGCTTTTCCACAGCTGTTTTGCTCAAATCTGAGAAATGAAACATCAAACATAAGTAATAAAATTCACATAGGTATGAGTTTCACTATATGACAAACGAGTAAAATTTTCAAATGAAAATAGATGCTGTTGATGATCAAACTTATAAGAATCTTAACATTCAGTTCAATACATACATAACAATCTCTCAATCAATTAGTTGTCCCTTTAGTAAACTCTTAAGATTCAGTTCAGTACATACATAACAATTTCTCAATCAGATAGGTATCCCTTTAGTAAACTCTAGAGTCTTGATTGTGCTTGCATTATAGTAGTTTGCATGATGTTGCTTCCAACTTCATATCAAATTTTAAACAAAGAAAATGTGGAACAATGGCATATATGTCAAACCTGACCAGCAAACAAATAAGCGTTTTATCTCAGTATAACTCTATACTAATCAGTAAATAAACAATAACTCACCATCCCCAAGTAACCGTTGTTGTAATTTCACCTTAGATGTTTCATCCACAATAATATTCCTGCCATAAAAAAGAAATACACATACATAATAAGCATTTACCCTCCTTATAGAGATATCCAATATCTTGCTTAAATACAACAGGCATGTAACATGTTAATATCATCGAAATGAAAGCAAGATTTAGTAATTGACTATGGTAGACATTAGCTAAAATGATACTCTACAAAAGTAGCATCAAGCAAACAAAACAAACTATTACAGGTGAAAACAGTTATGCTGATGTCACCAGAAACTTCAATTACCATAACTTTTATAGAAAATATTTTATAACCTACATTTCAGGTAACTTCAGAGATCCAACTTCAGATATCTTTAGCCTTTGAATGTAAACTTAAAGCTCTATCCAATTAAAAAATGGTTGAAACAACCAAAAAAATGATTTCATAGTTATACCGCGTTGTGAAAATCTGTTCTAGGCAGCGATTAGTCGCCGGTCATTAGGTAATCACTAATCATTGGGTTGCCGATACAACTTTAGCTAATATTCTCAAGTGGGATTCTTCTCGGTGGCAGTTAAAATTGGTCGAATTTCGATCAAATTTCGGTCAAAAAGGGTCAAAATATTTGAAGCATTTGAAAAAATATATGCCTTTACTAAAATCGGATTTATAAGTTTAAAACATTATGGATATATATATATATATATATCCCGATTAATCGCTAGTCGGTACCCCACCGCCCAACTAGCCCCTGCTAGGCGAGTTTTACAACATTGACTATACATTTATACATGAGCTGGCTGCTTCTTGAATTCACCATTTAGTAATTTGCCATCACAAGTAAGCATATGATTCTAAAATCTGCATCTAGCATACACTTTTATCTCATAACATAACCATTGCAAAGAAAAGTAGTAAACCAATACACACTACAAACGCATACCTGAACCAATACCATCACAACTACACATATAATCCTAAAAATCCTCATCTAGCATACATTCCTATCTCACAATTTATCCAATACACACTACAAACACATAATCAGATCAATAACCAAAAACGCCGAAAATCAACCGCATACCAGAACCGAAAGCAAACAGAACTCGAGAACCGCATCCTTCGGTTCAATATCGGCGAAGGCGAAGAGTACCGGTTACCGAAGCTCGATTCGATTAGACGCAGTCGTTTTGAATTGCCGCGGATTGTTAATCGTTTTGAAGTTGTAATTGGCGTCAAGTGAACAGTTAGGGCACAGTGAAGATGAAGATGAAGATAATGTGGTGCGTGAGATGTTAATGGAAGCTCCATTGAGTTGCAGGAAGTTAGGGCTCACATTTGGGTGTTACAGTAACTGGTTGATTATTGAAGATACCGAGTGTTTTAAATACCCGTTTAAACCGAAAAACTTACAATACTTTACTTACTTTATTTATTCTATTTTATCCAAACCCTACAGTACGTTAATGTGTTAACGTACAACAGGTACGCGAATCCATTTTTTCACGAAATCGATCCATGAAATCACATCCAAACATCTCGGAATCGTCAGTACATATCCAATTAATCATTGGTTCACCGAAAAATACAGTTTTGGATGGTTAATCGATCATTTTTTCACGGAAACCGTTTTTGAGCGTCTTAGGTTTTTGGCTGAGCGTTTTAGGGTTTGGTTGAGCGTTTTAGTACTTTTGCCTTGTTTTTTTACCTTTTGAGCGTCTCGCGTACCTATCGTACACTAAAGCATTATCATATAGTATCTCTACCATATGTGTGTGCGTGTGTGTGTATATATTGGGCTGCAACACCATCACACCCCTAAGATAAAAACCCGCACTTTGTTGACTGAGCGTCAGATGGCAAAAAAAGGTCTCATTTTGTATAGCTCCTCCACTACACATAGCCTAATGGATTGATATGATAGTTATGAGACATGTATCGTCCTTGGTGTATCTATGTTGATGTTTAGGTTGTCAAATATTCTCGCGTTAGTCAAGCAAACAAGCACGATTAGCAACTATTTTGATCTTTGCTTAAAAATTCTTGACGTTAAATCCTTAACACGAGAATTCACGGGTTTGGTTTAGTATAAACAGGTTTAAGTCAGCTTCCAATGGTTAAAATTTTTGGTCAATTATCGATGTAGTCGAATGTATTCATGTAAGCAGACAACGCAGTCCTTTTGGAAATATTTATTATGGAAAGACGGGGGACGTTATTAAAGATTGCACAAAACCGTTAAATAGTATGTTAATCACCTTTAAGACGGGTTTGTAATTACACCCAAGATACCCCTAACCGAATCTTGTTGGTCCATTTCAGCAAATTAATGTTTAAGAGACGATAATGAATTTCTTGTTTTTGGATACTTATAATAGTATGGTAACTTTTTATGTTACACATTTTAAAGATGTTTTTGAGTGAATGTAAATAGGAAAAAAATCATAAATTAATAATATTGCAAAAATAAAACGACTCTGCTGGGGATCGAACCCAAAATCTCTGGTTTCGTAGACCAGCGCCTTATCCATTGGGCCACAGAGTCATTTTTATCAACTTTTGTTACTCAATCTTAATATTATAAAAACAAACTAAACATCAAGAACAAAAGCTTTATTAAGTTTGTTTTAACATAAAACATCTTAGAATTGCATAAAAGTAAACTTGTCAACACATGACCCATTAGGTTGATCCACGGCGTATCGGTTTAGCTTAATATGTTTCTACTTTCAACTCGAAACAGACCAGAACCCATACACATGAAGTTCATGTTAATGCGATATTGTTATATCGTATTACAATACATCCCAATAGTATTATTCATAGAAAAGTATTCTAAGTGAATTCTTTTCTCATATTATTTATAAAAACAACATATTGTACGCTTTAGTTTCCGACATAAGCTTTTATTCAAAAATGACGAAAACCTTATCCCACGCCTCAACTTGACATTTCCCGCCTCATACCTTGGTAACAAAAGTAATTCTTTTAAGTTTTAACGTTATCCCTGAGAACCCGAAACAGGCCAACAAGATTCGGACCTTCGGTTAGGGGGATCTTGGTTACATTTACAAACCCATCTTGAAGGTGATCAACTACCCATTTGTTAGCTGCTTCGGTATAATGTACACCGTCCCAACTAATATACTCTAACGGGTTGTCACAAGCTTTATTAACGTCCCCGTCTTCCCATAAGCATTGCCCTAACGGATCCGTGAAGCCTGCAAACATTCGACTACATCATTAGTTTAATGGGTTAGACCCAAAACTGACTCAAACCCATTTATAATAAACCCATACCCAATGTTGTAAAAATCGCTAGGCGTACTCGGCTTATACTCTAACATAATAAATATATATAAGCATAATTCACGTCAAAATAAGCATAATTCATATTAAAGAAAACATAATTCAAAAAATTCATGTTTTGTTGTTATTTTTAATTTTTTACTAAAAAAATAACAAAAAAATATAAAAAAAAATAAAAAAGAAAAATTAAAAAAATTGTGGCCGAGTTGACCTTGGAGGCCGAGTAATCCCAAGTACTCCGACTTTTGACCGAGTTGAACGTATGTTAAAGTGAAAGTCAAAATAGTTGCCTACCATATTTTTTGCTTCGCTAATGAGTAAATATTTGAGAGAATAAACGTCAAAATACACGAATGACGATTCTTGAAGTTGCATTGCGAGTTTTGACACCTCATCTTCGAGTTGTTTATTAAATTCTTGTGCTAATTTGTTGTACGATTCCACACACCCGATTTTGTCTGCATTTCCAGGAGCCGGTGGATAATTCTTGACAAAAAATGGCAGGCATCCGACTGGACCCGTGTCATGAATCCAAAATGTTCTTGCTCCTCCTTCATAAAGTTTCTATAACAACACCATTAAAATAAACACATTATTATTTTTTGAAGAAACATTAATGAAACCGAAAAACATTTAAATGTAATAATACCTTAACAACAGAAGATAAGTCATTTATCATGGTGGGAATATATTTCTTCACATCCTGTTCTTTCATTGTTGTAATCCCAGCATGAAGATCATTTTGTCCTATGTCGAATGTGTAAATGGCCCGGGTATAATCCTCGGGCCTTGGAAGACGGTCTTTAATTTTACTACTTTTTTCTGGGCGAGAGATGCTATTCTTTCTAGCAATCGAGTCACACGTATCTAACAAATGGATATATTACCAAATAAACTAGTTAGAAATAAGTTCGATTCCACATAATTTTTATAACCGTTTTTTACATAAAATGGCTATATTACCATATAAATTGTTAGAAATCCAAATTTTGTAGAAATAAATTTGTTTTTTAATCGTTGGTTACTTATTTAGTTATATGCTATTTATCTTATGTGGCTATTTAAATCATAATTATACCATTACCATTAGCACATTTAAATCATTATTGCTATCGTGCATTAGATCACTAGGTTAGGCACTCGTGTTCTACACGGGTTAAACAACTTAAATTCTGATATACTTATGAATAAAATAATGATACATAAAGTTGAGTATTACATTAAATCATTATAAAGTTAAATTTCAACTATAAATCACAAACTTATAAATAAATCATAAATCTCTAAATATTTCTTTCCATTAAATATTAGATGATACACTAAAAATATGGTAACTAAAATAAAATAGTATTATGAAAACAATAACGGTACAATCGGAACAAAACAAACATGTCATTAGTAGAATAAAGCATTTGATCATTTAAAGAATGTGCTATAAAAGAGAATCGATAAGGTTTTGATTCGCAATATGTGGATATAAAGAAAGAGATAATTGTTACAGATGTAAAAAAAAGGCGGGACGGAGTCTGTTAAAGATCCACGTGTTTTTAACAATGAACCCGAGAATATGGGAATAGGTTTATGTGATTTTTATGTAGCTTTTTTTACTTTTTTATTTCTTTTACTTTAATTAATAATAAGGATAAAAATATAAACTTTTTTCAAAAAGAATATAATTCTTCAAATGTTAATATTAGATTTAGATATTAAATTTATGAATTATGATGGAGAATGAGAAAATGGTGTATACCCTTAGATTGAAAGGTGTTAAGGGTGACGTTGAACGATGAGTGAAGGCTGACGTGACACTGATGTGAAAAGTGAGGAGAATGGTGTTGAATGTAGTATATTCTTTAGCTTTATAATAAGTTAATTATATATATATATATAGAAACTTAAAAAATATGTATAACTAATGTATAATTAATATGAGAGTGAAGCGGGGAGAAATGGTAAAAATGCACTAGAAAATGACTCGTGACGAAAGGAAACCTTTATATATTATATAGTATAAACTAGATTTAGAGTCCGTGTAACACACGAGATGATCTATATAATTATGTTACAAATAAAATAATAAAAAATGGATAAACTTTTAAACATATATGTATTATTTAATGATTAAAAAATTACTTCGTAAATTGAAAGCATATTAGAGTGTTTTTTTTTGTTTTGTTTTTTTTATTTACAATTTTCAACCATATACATACTATAATATTTTAATGATAACATTTAAAAGTATATTCTTTTCAATATTTAATAAATACGGCTTGTTGTGATTTTTGGATTTCATCAAGTTGTTGTGAAATATATATTCAAACAATGTATAGTAATATAATATGTAAATATTTATTTTTATTGAAGTGTATAGATATAATATAAATACCAAAAAAATAAATTGATATATTTAAATTATATATTTATAATTTATAAATTTATATGACAATGTATAAAAAAATCAATAGATAAATGGATTGATTTTTTTAATAATATGACCAACTTTTTAGCATACATTTATAATTTAATGAATAAAAAAATTGCTTTATAAGATGAAAGTATATTACAGCTTTTTTTATTTACAAACTTCAAAAACACACATAGTATAATATGTTAATATAACATTTAAAATTGTATATTCATTTCAATATTTAACAAATATGGTTTGTTGTTTTTTGGATTTCACCAAATGTGTTGTGAAATATATTTTCCAACGACGTATAGTAGTATAGTATGTAAATATTTATTTTAATAAAAATGTATAGATATAATATAAATAGAGTTTAAAGAAAAATGAATAATTTAACCATGTTATTAATATAATATAAATGTGGTGTAGAAGGAAAGTGAATAATTATTAATCTATGATATATTAGTTTTGGAGGGAAAAAATTGTGAGAATTAACCACAAAGAGACATGTGTCCACAATTAGTTAACTTTATTAGAATAGGTAGATTATGATACAATACTTTTATTTTGTTTATTTTTTATCACACTACATAAACAATACATGAGCTATTAATTAAGTTTATATTTTAGCGGAACATTTTGTTTATACTTATCCCACGCCCCGGAATTTTCCCGTACCCGCAATGTAGGTATGCTCCTGTCTATGTGAACCCGAAACAGGCCAACAAGATTCGGTTAGGGGTATCCCGTATACATTTACAAACCCATCTTGAAGGTGATCAACTACCCATTTGTTAACCGCATCTGTATAATGTATTCCGTCCCAACTGATACGCTTTGACGGGTTGTCGCAAGGTATAAAAGCATTCCCTTTTATCGATATGCATCCCGATAAAATATCCGCGAAGCCTACAAACATTCGATTACATCAATAATCGCCAAAAATCTTAACCATTGGAAAAGGGTGACAACTGACAATTTTACCCCTGAAAACTAAATGGCATACGCCTGCTGAAAGACGGGGTATGCATAACACTAAAAAAATATAATTAAACGGGTAGTTTAAGTTTTCACGGTTGGCATGTCCAACCTGACATAAGCCTGAAAATCGTGTCAGATATGGACCGGAACATGATACGACCCAAAAATGGTGTGAGACATATGAACTCGAATACGACACAAATATTCGATTGTTGACACAAACACGACCTGTTGAACCCAAAATCTTTTTTATTTTTTATTTTCTTATATTAATACTTAAAAATAACAATTTTACACAAAAATATAGATGTACATAAAACAACTAGATTTTAACATAAACCATCCAACCAACTTAATTTAGGACACAAAACACATAAACACAACCTGTTTAGCTAAGCGGGTTCATGGGTTCGAATCAAAACTGACATGGACCCGCAAATTTCGTGTTAACTTAACATCATCAAAATAGTTGTTTACCATGCTTGGTTGGTTCACTAATAAGAGAATATTTGAGAGAGTAAACATCAGCATACAACAATGTTGATTCTTGAAGTTGTGATCCGAGTTTCGACACCTCATCTTCGAGTTGTTTATTAAATTCTTGTGCTACTTTGTTGTATGATTCCACACACCCGCGTTTGTCTGCATTTCCCGGAGCCGGTGGATAATTCTTGACAAAAAATGGCATGCACCCGATTGGACCCGTGTTTTGAATCCAAAATTTTCTTGCTCCTTCTTCATAAAGTTGCTATGGCAAAATCATCAAACTAGTTATTTTGAAGAAACATTAATAAAACCAAAAACAAGGGTGCAAATGAGCCGAGTTGCTTGCGAGCTACTTGAGATCAAAAATCTAGAAACGAGTTCTAGTTGAGCCTCTAATAAAGCTCATTTAGTTATTGTGTGGGAAAGTTGTTTAGGTTCATGGCGCCTTATGTACTTTTAAGTTTGACCTCTTTTGGTCTTGTACTTGCCCTGCTTGCGATGTGGGCATATAATGTATATATGTGTGGACCCTCGGGTGGGGAAAAGTGAAATTGCACTAATTTTGACGTTATTTTACTAATCTCGTGAAAATAACGTTAAAACTGGCGGAAGGTTAATCAGGCATCACGTGGTGACGTTGATAGCCGAAAGACAAGGGTACATGCACCAATCGGTGGTATCCTGATGGTTGAGTGTTATGTGCCTTATGTCCAAGGCTTGATGCAAAACTATTATCGAGCCGGAGGTCTCACCGGAAGCAGCCTCTTTATTCCTAAAGGGTAGAGGTAAGGCTGTCTAAATCTTACCCTCCTCAGATCCTACCAAAGTTTTGCTATTGGTGGGATATACTGAGTACGTGATGATGATGATGATGACTGCAAAGTCGAGCTTTGGGTCGTTTAATGTACAACATGTTTTTCACAAAATATGTAAAAACATTTAGAAACTTATATAAATTAATTAATATACAATAAACGAACCGAGCCCAAGTTTGAAAAATGAGCCGAGGTCAAGTCTAGTCTGCTCGTTTGCAATCCTAATCAAAAAACATCTAAATAAAATACCTTAACAGCAGAAGATAAGTTATTAATCATATCAGGAATATATTCCATCACTTCTTCTTGCATTAATAAAAGACCGCCATGAAGATCATTTTGTCCTATGTCGAATGCATAAAGGGCGCAAGTATAATCCTCGGGTCTTGGAAGACGGGCTTTAAGTTCATTACTTTTGGCTATAACATGTTTAGAAAGATTTATTAAATGTTGAAACTGTGAGGGTGTTTGGGATTGCTTCTTTAAAATGCTTTTTGCTTTTTGAAGAGGCAAAATGTCCAAAATGCCCCTCCAAAAGCACCTAAAAGCTTTGGAGGGGCATTTTGGACATTTTGCCTCTCCAAAAAGCAAAAAGCACTTTAAAGAAGCAATCCCAAACATACCCTGTGACACTAAAATGACAAATAACATGTATGATGTATGCATATAATATATACCTTCAAGATATAAAGCGGACGCTCGCTTTTTGAATTCTTGATGCTGAAACAGTTGTTCAGTAAGAGTTATAAAGCCAAGTCTTGTTTAGTGACACAGCATCCTGCAGCTGAATGGTAGCTCCACTTAGAGCAAAATTTGCACCGTGTCGAAAATTTGTCCCGATAGAATCCACATATGCACTTAGAAATGGTAAGCCTAGTTTTTCAGCTGCACATATTGGTTCACAAATTTAAACCCGTATACAGATATCGAGTTTTTGTAATTGTAATAATATTTGACATGTTTGTTATTGCGTTAGCCTTTGAATCTCTTTGTAAAGATTCAAAGGGAAGCTCGTTTAGGCTCGTTGAGTGTTAACAAGCCTTGTGCATTTTTTAGCTTTACCATTTATGGACTTCTATGGTTTTTTTTTTTTTACTTCTATGTTTTGATTTCACACTGCACTTCCGACCTCGAGCCGAGCTTTGGCTCGTTTAAGGTACTACACAAGCTCTAGACGAGCTTAATCTCGTTTATAGTTTTTCTCAAAATATAAAAAATAATCAAAAATGTATAAAAACTCATAAATTTATAATAAAAGAGCTTAGTCCAAGCTTTAAATCAACCCCACATGGATATTAATCAAAATAAACTATATATGTGTATATGTATATATATGTGTGTGTATGTGTATATATATGTGTATATTTGGCTTGTTTAAAGTTTTTCTCAAAATATATAAAAATAATTTAAAACGTATATAAATCCATTAATTAAAAAATAAACGAGCCTAGTCCGAGCTTGAAAAAACAACTCACGAGCCGAGCTCGAGCTTTAGAAAAAATGCTCGAAACGAGAGCTCTCGTCGATTAAAACGAGACAAACTCAAGCCATCGAGCGCCGAAAAATCCCAAATCCATAGGAAAATATTTCTTGTCCCGCCACTGCAAACTTAAAATATAAAATTATTATTTCATTAACACTTTTTTCAGATAAAATTTACCTATGAAATCAATGATTAGACGCCCGTCCGAACACCTGCCAGAAGGTTTATGAAAATAAGTCATCCCATAAGGATATGGGATTGCCTTAAACACAACAGCAGCACCTCCAGTGTCTGCATTTGAGTCACCAAAGTTGTATATTGCTGGAAACTCACAATAACTTGACTTATTATTATTATTATTAGTAAAATAAATGAAGAATGTGGCAACTAACAGAGCTGCAAATGCTATTGTTAGACTTCTTGTTTTCCAGCCCATAGTTGCAGGTTGTGATTTGTGAATAATTGTTGGTGAATTTAAGTAAAAGATTTAGTCCGGATTTTTATCAAACACTTGGTGTGTGTTTTAAAATTAAGTCAAAAAATGTTCTAGTTATTTTGCTCAAATTTGATTTACAAGAGCTCGAGCACGATGTTTATTATTTATTAATTAATTTATATACACAAGTACACAACTTGCATGCATGCGGCCCACGTTAAATTATTATTATCTATAGTAAAATAGACAAGATGCCTTTTTTTTATTGCTTTTTTTCCAAATATGTGTGTTTTTTTAGTGTTTTTTTCCAAATATGTGTATGTTTTTTTATTTTGTTTTTCCATATTTGTGTCGGCTTGCCGTCTAACGCTCGGGTTTTACCAGAACCCATGTTTCAAAGCTCGAGTTTTACCAACGTCTGGGTTTCACCGATAACACACTCTGGTTAACACTCGGGTTTTACCAACGTTCGGATTTTTCTGACCGAATAAATGCCGTTTTATATATTTTAATTTCTTCTATATGCTAATATTCATTTTATATGTTAATTTGACGAACTTACTTTTTCCTTTTAATTATGCTACCGTAAAATGTAACCGATACCATCTTAATACAAGTCGAGTCACTGTCGCAACGTCCGGGTGTTTACCAACTGAAAAAGCATTGTTTTAAATTATTTAAATTTTATATAATAAGCTATAGGGAGAGTATCAAGAGAAAACTTAAAAACTCATAAAAAATTGATTTTAATTAAAAGCAAAAAAGTATTTTCAAATTTCCGTTTTTGCCATTATTCTTATATTTTGTTACTCTTCACTCGAAAAAAATAAAATATAATACAAAAAGACATTGTAATGCGCATAAGTATTACTGTGCGATATTGTTGTATTACACTTGTGTATTACTATGTATTTTTATGTTCAATAGTGTTTAATGTAGTGCACATGTACATTAATGTTGTGTTACACATACGTACTAATGCGTATTCGATGTGTGTATTAGTCTTATATTGCATATATACAATAGTGTGTATCAAATATGTGAAATGGTGTTGTATTCTTTGCAATGCAACACTCTTGTATTATATATGCAATGCACACTATTACACATGTGTACTACACCGACGAGATTACCACCGAGGTGTTTTTAACAATATCAACATATAAAAATAATGGGAAAAAAAGAAACTACAAAAAAAATAAAAAAAAAAGTTAAAAATAATTCTTTAAGAGTTTTTAATTTTTCTCTTTTAACATATTATTTTTTGGTTTTTTATTTTTAATATATTAATTTGACGAATCTTTTTTTAGTTTTAGTTCTAGTACTGACAGAGCTCACATTGACTTGCCGTTGCAACGCCCAAATTTTACTGACTAGTTTTCACAAGTCCTAGAATTCCGTCGGATAAGGAATATTTCATTAAAATTTATGTTATCTTTTATGTTGAGTCAATTTGTGAATGCATGTATTATAATAATAAACACACACCCTTGTGATTTGTACAGGCTGGACGGCCTCATGGAGAGTTATTTTTTTTTCGTGGCCCAACGAAACCGAACCCCTCCTGTCGAGAAGCTAGCAAAGGACGAGAACAACGAAAACAAAAGATTACAAAGAGAAACTAGACCAATCAATATCCAAAAACTTTATTCTATTTTTTATCCACATAAAACTTAACACTTTTATCTCGCTAAGGATTTTTTCGATTATCACAAGCTCGTCCTCGAATAAAAATTTGTTCTGAGCTCTCCAAATACTCCATATCTTCACCTTCACCATCATTATCGACTTCACCATTTGCCTCTTATGTTCCTTCTCCGGTACAAGTTTAAGGAGTTCAAAATACCTTTTATTGAATCAACTCCAAACTGGGCTAGCTTATAGCATCTACTAATGTTACACCAAATCACCGCCGCTATATAGCAGCTAGAAAAGAAATGACATGACCCTTTTGACTCGAACCCGTACCCACCCGACCCGAACCAAATTAACCCCTTTTTTGTATCAACTCGTTCCGACCTTAATCCAGTTTTACACATGACCCGAGCTCACTCGACTCTGCTGGTTCTAACTGGTAATGACATAACATGTTAATCTTTAAAACTAAAAAAGTATATCAATCTCATACTTAAATTAAATAGAATAAAATGTTCGTTTTTGTTATCTAATTTTTTAAGAATAACATTAACGTTTGAAAAGAGTTATGACCGTTAAATGTAACTATTTCAAAAGTAAGTGAAGTTAAGGGACCAAAGTTGTACTTATTTTTTTAGAATTCGTAGACATTGATGACTAAAAGACCAAATTGCCCCTAGTAACTAATAATTTTATGCATTGTAAATTGTACTTAAAGTAGATAGTTATGTACTTATTAAATTTTAATAGATCCTTGCTATTTGTTTTATACTCCGTAATATATATATATATATATATATATATATATATATATATATATGTTTCCTTCTATTAAACCAACCTCCACAAATAAAATTTTGTGTTATTTATACGCAATACTCCCTATCGTCCTTAAGAAATCATGGGTCCGCCACTACATATTTCCCGCCTCATAAAGTGCTAAAGCCTGGCCACATTTGTAAATTGTAACAAAAGTAATTACAAATATCCGAAAACAAGAGAACCGTAAACATCATTCTTTTAACGTTATCTATGAGAACCTGAAACGGGCAAACAAGATTCGGTTAGGGGTATCTTGGATGCATTTACAAACCCGTCTTGAAGGTGATCAGCTACCCATTTGTTAGCTGCTTCTGTATAATGTATACCATCCCAGTTAATGTACTCTAACGGGTTGTCGCAAGCTTTCTTAACGTCCACATCTTCCCATAATAAACATTGGCCTAACGGATCCGTGAAGCCTGCATACATTCGACTTCATTAATATACTGGTAAAAAGATTTTAAATTTAAAGGGTAGATTTCATGGTTGGCGGGTCCAACCAGACACAAGGTCGAATATTGTGTCAGACATATGAACCCGAACACGCCATACATATTCGCAGGTTGACACAAACACGACCTGTTGAACCTGAATTCTTTTTATTTTCGCATTAATATACTTTAAAATTACAATTTTACGACAAAAATATAAACGTGTATAAAACAACTAGATTTTAATTATAAAATATTACGTAAACTATCCAACCGACTTTATTTACGACATAAGATACATTAAAAAAGATTTTAAAAAATACACAGGGGTTAAACAAGTCAACCCGTGACCGGGCTGACACAAACACAACCCATTTAGCTAA
Source organism: Bidens hawaiensis (assembly GCF_021521415.1). NCBI lineage: Eukaryota > Viridiplantae > Streptophyta > Magnoliopsida > Asterales > Asteraceae > Bidens > Bidens hawaiensis. Next base: position 276,583 of record NW_027494213.1, on the reverse strand, counting down.
ACAGGCTCACAGGTTCGACCCAAAACTGACCCGAACCCACGAAGTTCGTGTTAACTTAACATAATCAAAATAGTAGCTTACTGCTTACCATGCTTGTTTGGTTCACTAATGAGAGAATATTTGAGAGAATAAACGTCAAAATACATGAATGACGATTCCTGAAGTTGCATTGCGAGTTTTGACACCTCATCTTCGAGTTGTTTATTAAACTCTTGTGCTAATTTGTTGTATGATTCCACACACCCGACTTCGTCTGCATTTCCAGGAGCCGGTGGATAATTCTTGACGAAAAACGGTAGGCATCCGATTGGACCCGTGTTGATAATCCAAAATGTTCTTGCTCCTCCTTCATAAAGTTTCTGTAACAAAACCATCAAAAGAAATCCGTATTTATTAAGAAGCGTTAATGAAACCGAAAAAAATCTAAATAAATACCTTAATAGTAGAAGATAAGTAATTTATCATGGTGGGAATATATTTCTTCACATCTTGTTCTTTCATTTTTGTAATCCCGGCATGAAGATCATTTTGTCCTATGTCGAATGTGTAAAGGGCCCGAGGGTAATCCTCGGGCCTTGGAAGACGGTCTTTAATTTCGCTACTTTTTAATGTAGTTAGAAATATTTATTAAATATCACACCGGATGCTACATGACATAATATAGATATGCATGAAAATGACAAATAACATGTATGTATATACCTTCAAGATACAAATCGGAAGCTCGTCTTTTGAATTGTTGAAACTGTGACAGTTGTACAGGAAGAGTTAAAGAGTTAAAAGTCTTGTTTAGCATCAAAGCATCTGCGGGCTGAATGGTGGCTCCACTTACAGCAAAATTAGCACCGTGTCGAAAATTTGTTCCGATAGAATCCACATATGCACTTAAATATGGCAATCCTAATTTTTCAGCTGCACATATTGGTTCAAAATTCAGAATTCAAATTTATTGTTTTGGTGATAATATAGTTGACGTGTTTGTTATTCATAAGGTTAAAAAAACGGTTGCAGACCAAAAAGTTACTAGTTTTGACTAGTACTTGTAAACGGGTGGGGTTGGGTCACGAGTCAGAACGGGTTAGGTTCGGAACAGGTCGATTCAAGAAAGGTTTATTTTGGTTCAGATTGCGACGAGTTGTGTCAAAAGGGGTCAGGTGGTTTAAAAAATAATTTTTTTAAATCTCTGTACATTTCAGCTTTGTTTATGCTTTTCAGCACTGGTTACACACGTTCTGGCGATGGTTAAACGTGTGGCTTAGGTTACGTGTGTTTAAATGCCGGTTAAGCGCACCAGCCCGGGATGGGGTTTTTATTTCCGAATACCCGTACCCATTCAGTATTTGTAGCCGTACCTGTAACAGCCTATTCGGTACATGTATCAGTACCAAGATTTTAAGGTTTCGATATTCGGTACTTACGGTTACGGGTATCGGTATTTTGGTGCTCAGCACCAGTTTGGATTATGTAGAGGTTTTTATTGGGATATCCGACATTCAACCCGTGCGTATCATCTACAAGCGCTTCAAGGATTCAAGCGGTACCCGTTGGTACCCATTTGGTACCAGTCGTGTACCGGTACCCGGACTGATTCAGTTTATTTGTTACTCGTACCGGTACCGATACCAAGTTCAGTGGAGATTTAAAAAAAAACAAAATGGTACCAAAACGGGTACCGTACCGAAAGTACCCGCACCATAAAATTCAACACAGTACTCGATACCCAGTTTTACTGATTTTCGGTACCGATTATTTCGGGTATGGGTACGGTACCGATCTCATTCCTAGATTACAGATTCAACCATAACTTCAAGGAAAATAAATCTTTATATCAAATTCTTGTTAGCCATACTAACTTCAAAGTTTATACCTTTGAATCTTTTTGTCAAGATTTTAGGGCCGGCAACTGGACACCTGTTTAAGCCACGACAAGACCTGTTAATAAAAAAAGTGCGGCATGTAAATTTTTTATATTTTCTTAAATAACTGAAACCAGTAGGCTAGACTCCATCAGTCCATCATTTCCCCTTATTGGCGCACGATACTTAAAACTGTCTTATAGTCATGACATATAAAGTAGTTAAACGAGTCGTATTCATGCTTGATACTTGTGTTAAGCGTGTCGTTTCTAACTTGTTTAGCCACAAATTGCCAGCCCTGCAAGATTTGGATTCCATCTCTCTAAAGTCAACTCCAAAGTCAACCAAAACATCAAGATTCAACCAACATTTTTTTAAAAAAGTACCCTTTAATGGATAAACTTGCCTATAAAATCAATTGGACACCTGTTTAAGCCACGACAAGACCTGTTAACAAAAAAAGTGCAGTATGCGATTCTTTTTATTTTTCTTAATAATCGAAACCAGTAGGCTCTATTTTAAAACTATTTTAAAGCTATTGGCACATCGTTTTCCCTTATTGGCACATGATACTTAAAACTATTTTAAAGCCATAGCATATAAATCAGTTAAACGAGTCGTATTCATTTTTAATACTTGTGTTAAGCGTGTCGTTTCTAACCTGTTTAGACACAAATTGCCAGCCCTGCAAGATTTGATTCCATTTCTCAAAACTCAACCAAAAGATCAAAGATTCAACCAACTTTTATAAATAAAAAATACCCTTTTATTAATAAACTTACCTATAAAATCAATGGTTAACCTCCCATCAGATAACCTGCCAGAAGGTTTATGAAAATAAGTCATCCCATAAGGAAGAAGGAGTGGACCAAACACAGCAGCATCGGCTCCGGTATCCGAATTCGAGTCACTAAAGTTGTATATTGCAGGAACTTGAAAACAACTTGATTCTTGCTTCATTAAATTATTATTAATATTTTGGATTCTTGCTTCTTTAAACACTGTGAAAATGGAGTATGTGGCAACTAACAAAGCTCCAATTGCTATTGTTAAGTTCCTTGTTCTGAAGTCCATAGTTGCAGGTTGTGATTTGTGAATGAATGTTGGTGAAATTAAGTTAAAAGTTTCAGTCAGGACTTTTATCAAACACCTTGTGCGCACTTGAAGATTATGTTTTTTTAGGTGTTTAACATGTTTGGTTATTATGGTTTTTTTAATTGGTTGATTAGTGCCTGCCACCTGCTCAATTGTTTATTAGCAATACAAGTAAACAATTTTTTAATTTTTTTTTCTAAAATGACGATTTTCTTGTGTATTAAAACATAGCCATTATATTGTTTTAACCGGGTTCAATCTGGATTCAAAGTTTGGCTTGGACGTTTCCAAAGAAAACCATACCCCGCCGGCCATTTGACAGTCGTTGTGTCACTACGCCACAAGTGGTGATTATACAAATACACAAACAGGGGATCGAACTTGGGTCTACCCAAGCCTCGTATTACTACGTCATAATTAAGGATTATACAAATAGGGGTGTACTGAAAATAGAAATAGTAAATTAGAAAAAAAAAACACCATCCCACTCGTTATACACATGTGATTGTTAAATCGTACCAGCGGGTTGGGTGGGACAACCGTCCCACCAACCAACAGTTTTATCAGTTTGATTGTTTAACGGTTCAATTTTGTTTGTTTAAACGTTAATATCTTTTTTTTTAGTAAACTGCGGTTTTTGTCCATGTGGTTTGTTCAAATCTGCGGTTTTAGTCCAATAGTTTCAAATTTGCGATTTCTGTCCCAGTGGTTTCATTTCACTTGCAATTAAATCTGAATTCATTAACCCCGTTAAGTATGGCCGTTAAACCCATCAGCTTACCCTTCACGTGAGGGGCAGTTTTGTCGTTTTCCCCCAAATACACCCCAGCCCCTCACGTGAGGGGGGCTTGCGAATTACGACTGGGGTTTATTTGGGGAGAAAAAGGACAAAAATGCCCCTCACATGAGGGACACGCCGGTGGTTTTAACGGCCAGACTTAACGGGGTTAATGAATTCGGGTTCAATCGCAAGTGAAGTAAAACCACAGGGACGAAAATCGTAAAGTTGAAACTATTGGACTAAAACCGCAGATTTGGACAAATCACGGGGATAAAAACCGCAGTTCACTCTTTTTTTTTAAATAAAGTTTTGATTTTAAAGAATCCTAAGAGGTTTTTGATCATAATAGATATTAGCAAATGAAAAAATATAAACAACAAAAAAAAGCAAAAGTTAAATGGTTGGTTCCAAGTTCTAGATAGGACAAAAAAAAACGTCAAAACTGGACTGTTAGGACCTCAAACCGGCCCGCTTGCTTCGGTTTGACACAGTGTAGTCGCTTTCAACGGTTTATTAACAGGATTTTATGTTTTTTCAGGAGTAAAATGAAAATCTTTTACATTTAATGATAATTTAAATTCTAGTTTTCAATTTTCAAGATAATATTATGATTTTAAACTAATTAATAAACTTCTATGATTAGGGTATATATGATCAAGGAGGAAGATCATTTTGGATACATTATACGGGTCTATACCGTCAACTAATCACAGCCGGACAAGTGGACAAGCACGGATGTGTGGGCCCGTTCAATGAACTCGCTCGCTTTTTTAACCATCGACTAAAAAAACTGTTGAAAAACTGCGAGAGGATCTACCCAAGGCCGCGATTACTTATGTTGATGTCTATTCGGTCAAGTATGCACTCATTACCCGTGCAACATGATACGATGAGTGGTTTCTATTGGTTTATTTTATCATAATATTACTCGTTTTGACCTGTCATCCAACTTTTTAATACTATCTATTGATTATTATACAATTGAGATAAAATATTTTAGTGGCGGGTTCAACGGGGCACAAGATTGTTCAAAAAGCTTGAATTAATTAATCATTTTGTTAATTAATTACCAATTGGGATAAAATATTTGAGTCACATGTTTAATAATTTTTTATAAATTATTTATAATAAAATGTAAAAAAATTAAAATTTATAAATTCGATTCGCTTTTTTCGCTTTTTATTACATGCAAGTTTTTACAAAACATATATCAAACCGTCGGTTTGTTTCGGTCACGAATCGGTTTTTCAATTTCTAGCACACCAAAGTCACCTGTCATGTTATTATCTCGCCCCACACACTTAACTTTGAAGCTATGTTAGCATCTCATGCTAACAATGCTCTAAAAAAACAGCTAATCAAATCAATACATGTCTTAAGGCCGGCTAAGTTTACTTGCTGAATGCAACTTTGAGCTTCTATAGCCCCCATTTTACACGTATATTATTTCGATCTGTTACTTTCGTGAACATTGTATTTTTAAGGGTTTTTTTTCTTCCGCTGAATCCTAGTAGTCTTAGTAGGTTATTCCTATTAACCATTTGGCTTAATTTCGACGCCTATTTTGCACATTTTGTCGATCAATTTGTCTATTCTTCCGATTTTCGCTAATAAAATATACCATAATAAATATATAAAAAAAAGTAATAAAGTAAATATCTTTGGTGCAGTGCTGAATAATGACTTTTTGGACTTGATGTAAATGGAATATTGTACAACTTTTATTATTAGTCACACACTTGTTACAATGAAAAAGATGTAACTTGGCTAGTCACTAGTAGAATAATGTCACTTCTATTATTAGTAACTTTGTATATAAATGTTAGTAGAAATATCTCCTTATCAGCTTCTTGACTTGTAGCCTCTCTCTTTCTCTAACTGAAATGGAAGTCATGTGTAAGATGCTAGTTTTTGTTACATTATTACTTCCGATTTCGGCATTCGCTTTGTCGGAGTGTAACTTTCCGGCCATATTTACCTTCGGCGATTCAAATTCTGATACTGGGGCTTTACTATCGATGTTTGGGCAAAATGCTGCTCAGGCACCTAACGGGGAAACTTATTTCCATACTCCTGCTGGTCGTCTTTGTGATGGCCGTCTTATAATCGATTTCATAGGTACGTAACTAACTGAAGAATTGGAAACGAGTGTGTTGCACGACTCTAGTCTGGCAGTCTATTAGTACAAATATATTTTTATATTTACTTGAGAATAAAGAAGAAAATATAGGGATTTCAATTATTTGTAAGACAGTGTTAAGTTTCATGTATTAATAAGAGAAAATGATAAAGTCTAGTATACTAATTTCAGTTGTTTAAGAAAATTAAAAAAATACACATATCACAATTTTTTATTAACATGTCTTATCGTGTCTTTAACCCCCCCCCCCCCCCCCCCTTATTACAATTGACCCCTAATTAGACCTAGAAGAGTATGAATCTCATGGTCACGATGTATGGTCCTACCCTTCAATTGGAAGTCCAAGTCGTCGATGGTGGTGGCCATTTCTCTATTGATCTGGTCGTTCCGTCTATGATGGAGGAAAATAACTTGAAAAAACGCTTAGTGGAGGAAAATAACTTGAAAACCAGTACTAGGACTATTCTGATACATTTCTTTAGTTATGGTTTGTGCTAGTCAATAAGTCATAATTGAGATTATTAATATCTAATATTCATGTGTTTTTTAGATTTTCATGTTGTTTTTATGGACATAAAAGTAAACATTTGTCTGATATGTATATTAAAAAATCAAATATATTAATGAGATGAATATATAAATGAAAATTTATAAACGTGTACATGAGATTGTGACAGTTGGACCAATAAATACATCAACTTACATCATACCATTAATACGAAAAGATTTTACAAATATCCATAAATAATTTATTAAAGTTAATAAGATGTAAAATTACAATATATAACTTACTTTTTTTTTATGTAATTATTATTTTAAGGTACTTTAGGTTTTAGCTGAAGGTTTAGAACTATCTTATCTTAGTTCATATCTGGATTCAATGGGTACAAATTTTAGTCATGGAGCCAATTACGCAACTATCGGATCCACAATCCGACGTCAAAACACTACTATTTTCCAAAGCGGGTATAGCCCGATTTCCTTAGATGTTCAATACGCAGAGTTCAACCATTTCTTAGCCAAATCCCAAACAATCCGTCAAAAAGGTACATGTTCTTGACTCATTATAACATTAATAACTTGTACATCATGAGATACTATAATACAATGGTGTAGGAGACGTCTTTAAGAACATGTTCCCGGAAGAGTACAAGTTTTCTAGCGCGTTGTACGTGTTTGATATAGGCCAAAACGATCTCAGCGCGGGGTTTCAACTTAATGTCTCCCGAAGAAGTTAAAGCTTACATTCCAAATGTTATATCATGGTTGACCCCTATTATTAAGGTGCGAAATTGATGGGTCATATAACGGGTCAAAACATGTATTTTTCGTTTTGTATTATGAGGTGGCAGAGCCAGAAATTTATTCCTGCGGGTTCAGGATTTTTTAATGCTCGAATTTTTTGACGTCAAAGATTTCGGGCCCAGGTAGGTCGGGTCGGGTTGGGTCAGTCATTCGGTCAACTAAATAGAATGAACATCACTATTATAACAAAAATACATTGTCAACATTCAACAAATTCAAGTATCATTCATATAACCGTCTCCCATTTAGAATGTTTGTTGGTAATTTTTATAGCTTCTTTTAAAGCTTTTTATATTTTATATAAAAAAATATTCATTACTAAAATTTGTTTTAACTAAAATTTTTCATAATCAATGGGTTCGATTATTTTTTTAGAATGATATTAAGTTCGCCCGCCGAAAAAGAATATGTTCGCTTGTTAATCCGTACATATAGGTTGTATATAAAACCGAAAAAAGACCGCGTTCAGCCGAACCAGGTAGTTAGCATGCATGTGGCTCCGCCACTGGTGTTTCATGCTGTAAACGAGTTGAAATGTTGAACTCGAGCTCAACTTGTCCAAAGGTCGTGCCGACTCGTGTTTTTAGTCTTTTAACTACAACTGTATATATTTTTTGCAAATATTCATATATGTATGTATATAGGGTCGGGATCACGTACAAAGTGAGGTTAACGCGCAAAACGAAGAAAGAAACACAAAGTGCAATTTATATAAATAATGTAAACACAAAGTGGCATTTATATAAATAATGTAAACACAAGTGGCATTTACAACTCGAGTAATAATTATTACGCTACCAGTGAAACTATAGCGTAATTGTTATTACTCAAGTTGAAAATGTGTTATAACATAATTACGCTATTCAACATAATTACCAAATTGTCACCGCATGTTTCTCCTCCTTCACTCACATTTGCTCGTTTTAAAACCCGACCCGACCAACTTAAAAGTAACTAACTCTTAATATGGTTGTCAAAAAACAGAAGGTGTATGCTCTTGGTGGCAGAACATTTTGGGTACACAACACAGGACCAGTTGGTTGCTTGCCTTATATCTTGGATACTAAAGCGATCACGGCGGCACAAATGGATAAATATGGTTGTGCCACCGAGTATAATGATGTTTCACAGTATTTTAACCAGAAACTCAAGGAAGCCGTAGCCCAACTCCGGAAAGATCTTCCTTTGGCCGCAATCACCTACGTTGATATCTATTCGGTCAAATATTCACTCTTTGCCCGATCAAAAGAGCTTGGTACGTTTATGTTTTTTTTTTAGGTGGTAAGATGGTTGTAGAGATGACAAATGAACCTGAACCTGACGGGAAAACCTGAAACCTGGAGCATTTAAAAAAAACTAAGGATGTTGGCGGTCCTGTTTAGTCGGTTTTGACAAAAATTATGAGCCAACCCGGCCAAAACAGAATCGTTTGAGCCGTGTTTTTAGATTGGAATCATTCCATTAGATAAAAAGTGAAAAAACAAAATTAATAGAAGAGATTGGTTAAATCAACACTATATATGTATTGTTACTTAAGATACTTATAAGTATTATAAATGTTTGATACATACTAATTTATTTTAGTTAAATTTATATAGATAAAAAAGTTATGTTTTAATGTTTTTTATTTGCCAAAACCGAACCAGCCGATTTAGCTTGGTTTGCGTAGTTCAGGCAATTTCAACGATTTTTTTAACACTCCTAGGTGATATCGGTCTGATTACCCGAAACACACACTCATTTAGATGAATCATACTAGTATACATTTTATTATCTTTTTAAACCAAGTAATAGAATAATCTACTGATTCACTAATTATAATTTTCTTTTATATTTCTAAATTTATAGAAAAATAAAGTTATATAAAATTTAAATAGGTAGAAATGTATTTGGGAATCCTATTGGGTAAAATATTAACAAACTAATAGTTATACTCAATACCCGTTATCTGGCATGAGACACAGTTTTATAATTAGATATGGGACCGGGATTACCAATATTTGTCTCATTGCCATGAATAGGGTGGTTTGGGTAACCTTATGGGTCAACACCTTACATACTTAAACGGGTCAACAGGATTCGATGATCCGTTTTTGGTGTGTTGTGGGTACGGAGGAAAGTACAACTTCAACAACGCAATGAAATGTGGGAAGACGAAAACATTGAACGGTACAAAAATCGTGGTTGCCAAGTCTTGTGAAGACCCGTCATCACGAATCAACTGGGATGGGACCCACTATACTGAGGCGGCTAACAAATGGGTGTACAGTCAGATTGCTGACGGGGCGTACTCTGATCCGTCTGTTCCATTAAAGATGGCTTGCCATGGAAAGGAGGACTTAACATATATGTATTTTTGAGTCACAAAACTAACTTACCGACACCGAACAAGCGAATAAGGTAACTAACCGGATACTTTTGTCCGGTTTTAGGGCATGTTATTTGGTTTCGGTTGCAGTCACTATATCTATATTGAGTGTTTACTATTTTAGTATTTATCTTTTACTATTGCGGACTTGGGAGGTAAGGTTTGTCATCACCTCACACTGTCTAGTCCTAAGTAGTCTGTGTGGCGAGTGTAACATTATTCTATTTAGTAGGTGTTACTTATCACTATTGTAGTACTCATTTCTATGCTATTACATCTTTGTAAGGTGGTTAAAACATATTGTTAGCCTTAACATTCTCATATGCTCTTTAGTGGTTTTACTACATTTTATGTATAAGATACAAGCTAAGCGGTTAATGCGGAAAAATATCTGATATTGGTCAAAGACCGATATTTGTGATATTGGTTATCATACTGGGATATCGATAATTTTAATATAATGTAAATAGCAATTTAACACTAATAATTCAGTAAACTCTCCTACCATTAACAAATTAACCTTTTGCAACTTGCAAAACACTAACAATTGTAGCAAGTAGTAACTGATTAAGACTTAAAAACACTAACATTGAACATTAAAAATTGAAATTTCAGACTTCAACCATTTATATCGGAAACATTGGTGATATATCGGTAAAATGTCGATCGGTCAATATCGCCAATATTATCTGTATTAATATTTTGACTGATATTTTACCAACGAACCGATAACCGATATATCACGTGACGACTGCATAGGATACAAGATAGCGATGCATAAAAAAAATACGCGGTAATATATGTTGTTACGCGCAAGAACATATGCATAAAATACAAGTCAATGGTATAAAAATTGGCTAAAACCAACTTAATATACAAATTTTAGTTTAATGCATGAGATATAAGTCACTACATAATAATAATAATAATAATAATAATAATAATAATAATAATAATAGAGAGGTCCTAGACATCATCACCAAGAGCAAAAATGACCAAAATGGCCAAATTTCTGCAACGTAAAACTCTTAATGCACAATGTACAAGTCAGTCAATGCACGATTACTTACTCGGGTTATTGGAAAGCTTTCAAGTCAATTATCATGACTGTTATATCATCTAAACTACCTCTCTTTACAGCAAGGCTCACTAGCTCCTTGCATGCATCCACAAGCCCAAGGCCCGGGCCCTGGGCCGTGGTCTTAACAAATGAGACCAGTTGTCGAGCCGTGTTTTGTGGTTCATCATTTTCACTATTTTCATTGCATTTCATTCGTTTGACCCGATAAACTTTCTTCGTCATGCATCGTGTCGCAACATCAATAGCTTCTTGATTTCCAACCTAAGAACACATTTGAGGTCAAATTTGTTACTTTTCGAACTAAAATTTATTAAAATTTTGTCGGTAGATGTTGCGATATCTCGTATCAGTTTGTAGAGTTTGTTATATAGTATAAGGTAACCATCTCACTTTTTATAAAAAAAAAATCTTATAATTCCGGTTAATTCAAGGTAGAATTTAGCTAGTTTGACCTCAATAGTCAGAATATGCAAGATATATGTGTGTTGTTATTTATCATCATAACTAGTTAATGGACACTTTGAACTTGTTTGATGTGTAAACGGATCGAACTTGTCACTTATGCACACTAGCAAAAGAAACCGAATATGTTTTGACCTCGGGTCAAACCATGAGAGACTATATATACATATATATATATATATATGATCAGGATCATGTGAGAACTATTTGAAAATTGAGAACCATGAGAACCATTTTCGACCACAAAAAACGCAAAAATGAAAAAAGTAAAAAAACTAAAATTCTTATTTTCATTCCGGTTTTATAAAAAAAAAAGTCTCAGTTTAGCTAAATTATTCATATATGTATAATATGTATATATATGTACATACATTTTTTTTAATACACATATGTACAATTTAAGGTAAATGATAATGTACATATGTGTGCATTACGTAACTAAAGATTAAATGAAATTATACACGTGTATATAATATGAAGTTTTATTTATTTATTTTTTTTATGAAACCGGAATGAAATATAAGAATTTTGGTGTTTTTACTTTTAAAAATTGTTGTTTTTTTTTGTTTTATAATTTTTTAATTGTTTTTTTAGAGGTTTTTTTAGTGGTTCAAAATGGTTCTCAAAGTTCTCAATTTTCTAATGGTTCTCTTAGGATCCTTACCATATATATATATATACACACACAATAAAAGTATCAAACAATGCATGATATTATTAAATTACCTCATCCCACAATCCATCAGAAGCCAAGATTAGATACTCTAAATCATCTGTCAATGGTAAACTCTTGGTCTCGGGTTCACCCGAGACCCAATCTTTCAAATGCGCATCACCTATGCTTCTCGAGACAGCTAGTACACCATGAACCCTCCATGTCCCGCGATGCAGCTCTACATATCCTCCCTATATCACACACATTATTTGTTTCATGTTTAAACGAGTCATTTTTATTCAAACTATTTAATATAAAACACACCTTATCTTGTATCCTTTTATGTTCGTCGTCTTGTGACGCTTTGTGATCCTTAGTTAAGCATTCGGCCTTTCCGTTTTTGGAAATAACCGCTCTGCAGTCGCCTAAATTCGACACGAAAAGCTCTTTTTGTTTTATAAGAGCAGTGACACAACAAGCACCACTTTCTAATCCCTGCATGTCATTACCATAAAAAATAAGTTGGTGGTGGTGTTGTTTTTTTTTTTTTTTTTTTTTTTCTAATTCAAGGTCAAATATTTGACTTCACATATTTATTATTAATTCACTGCTATTATTTGGAGCTAAATATTTGTATATGTGACTTTGTCATTGGAATAGTATGACTAAGTCTAGATCTTGAAATATTAAGCAAACATTGAACAACTCTTAACTAACTTGACTTATAAGGCTATAACTAGGCTGGTAAACATTTATGTTCGTGTTCGTCCATTTAACTTTAATTGAACATGAACACTTAATCGAACTAATATTTGGTGTCTATATCCGTTTGTTTAAATAACAAACATGCTCGTGTTCGTTTATTTGTGGAAGGTTCATGTACATTTTAATCTTAACATGAGAACGTAGGAAATAATACCAATTTATAAAAAAATGAGAACCTAAGAAACAATAACAACTACAATACCAATATACATAAACAATGATTTATAATAGCAAAGAAAAAAACCTAAAAATTACAATAAAAGAATCAAAATCAAGAACAAAATAATAACAACATATACCAACAAATACTTATAACAGCAAAAGAAAAAATATAATAATAACAACAAAATATAAATAAGCAAATACTTGTAACGTCTCATACTCGAAAATTAGCAAATATGAACAAAAAATAACACCAAGCACCTATAAAAATAAACCTAATAATAACAACAAATTCGTTCTCACTGTTTTCATGTTAAGAATAAAATGTATTTGATCCTGTTTCTCGTTTATTTAAACTCAAAGCAAACAGTTCACGTACATAATTGAACAAAAATAAACAAACAGAATTGAACATACTTAAATGAATGCAAACAAACATAAATGAACACAAAGAAACATAAACGAACATAAAAATATATATGAACAAACATAAATGAACATGAATAAACTAACATATACGAACGTTCATGAACAAAAATGAACGAACGAAACATGTGTTCATGCTGTTTATTAAATAAACGAACTTCCCACCGAACGGTTCACGAACAGTTCACCGAACGTTCTATTTGTTTACATGCGTTGTGTATTTTTAAGTTTTTTTTTGGTCTTCTATGTATTAATTTCACACTCCACAACCCAGCTCGAGCTGAGCTTTGGCTCATTTAAGGTACTACCCAAGCTCGAGCGAAGCTTAGGCTCATTTAAGTTTTTTCTCAAATATAAAAAAATAATTAAAAACATACATAAATTATAAACTGATTAATAAATAATAAATGACCCGAGCCCGAGCTAGAAAAAAACTAACGAATGGAGCTTGAGCTTTAAAAAAATGCTCGAAACGAGCTGATCTCGAGCCTTGTCAAGCTCAGGCTCTGCTCGGCTCATTTACACCCCTAGTTTACATACTTGGAACTAAACACTTGTAACACTTGGTATGTGACTTTGTCATTGGTATAATAATAATATGACCAAGTCTAGATCTTGAAAAAGTAAGCAAACATGTGAACAACTCTTAACTAACTTGACCTATATATAACACTACAAGTCTATATTAAGTCTATAAGACCTAGTCAAAGTGTTATTATTAAACATACATTTAACACTATTGTCACAATCTATAACACAATTTCTATGCACATAGTCTAAGCTTGGAATGAGATATAGAATTCTTAAATACATGTTTGTTTCTTTCAAACCAAATTGTTTACTTAATAATATTGTTAATAATATTAAGTACTAATATTCAAACCTGTTTAAGGAACTCATCATCAGTTTTCATGAATGCAGCTTTGACAGCTTCTTGTATTGATGTATTCTCTGAACATTTATCCAACATATCGAATACGTTCGAGTGTAGATTCTTCGATACATACTCTGCAGCCTTGCTACCTCCGTGCCCGTCATATACCCCGAAAAAACCCTGATTTCACAGCTAAAAATCGGTTAATCGAACATTAAAATTAAGGGTGTGCATGAAAACAAAAAAACTGAACAAAAACAAAACCGACGGTTTGGTTTTAAGCTTACGTGCGTTTATTTCAACACCAAACTTATAGTTCGGTTTTGGTTTTATCTTGATAATCACTAATTAAATATCTCGGTTTTGATAATGACTAAATATCTCGGTTTTACATGTAATAAACACAGAAAAAAAACTAACCAAAACAAATTCATAGATTTTCATATATATATATTTTTTAATTTTATTTTGAGTAATTATATGAATTTAATAAAAATGTAACTCAAAGATTTAGGCAAAATGTATAATAATCAAAGATTTAGGCAAAATGTAGCTCAAATGGCAAAATCGAACTAAACCGAACTGAATTTTCAAATTTCCATATTTTTATTTTAAGTAATTTATACGAATTTAACAAATATGTAACTAAAATATTTAGCCAAAACGTATAATAATCAGTTAGTTATTAACTAACAAAATGATTTAAAGCCAAATTCATTATTTTCTGCTCGGAATTTTCAAAACTCAAATGACAATACCGAACCAAACCAAAACCGAACGGTTTTCAAAAATTCAAAAACCGAAGATACACTTCAAATCATAATTCAAAAGTAGGTTTTTTGCTTCGGTTTTAGCCCAAAACCAACCCAAACATAACCATGATTTAAAATTTTCATAAATTCATTATTTTTCGTCCCAAAATTTTTAACCACAAACCGATAAACCGACCCGAAACCGAACGGTTTTCAAAAACTCAAAAACCAAAGTTTCGATTTTTTTTCAGTTTTAGCCCAAAACCGACCCAAACCGTACCGCAATTCACAACCATATCATCTTCGGCCCAAAACTTTCAAGCACAAATGCAAAACCAACCCGAAACCAAACCGTTTTCAAAAATTCAAAAACCAAAGTTTCAATTTTTATTCCGTTTTAGCCCAAACCCGACCTAAACCAAACCACAATTCAAACCCATATCATCAATCACATCAATTTCAAATATACCTTATCGGTTTTCGAATCCGACACAATCGTATGCGTATCTTCCATAAACGACTTCCGGCCTTTAACCGAACACACACCCACACCAAACCCACTTCCCAATTCCACACCTTCAGCTCTCAATCCACAATTTCTCGATTTCAATTCATCGGTGGATAATTCGGTTAGTTTGAGCAAATTCGGTATTTCGATCATCGGCGGCCGTTTTCGCTTCTTCGTGTGATCCGGGGGTGTGGCGGTGATGCCAATACATTCGTTGGTGATGTCGGAGAAGCGGAGGGTGTTTGGAGGCATCGGAGTGGTTTTACGGTGGCCGGAAAATGTTTTCCGGTGAATGATGATATTAAGTTAGAAACAGGGGAAGGTTTTGAGAGGTTGAATAATAATATTAAGAGGGGTGAGAAGTGTAACGGCTACTTTGGGCTTATAATAATAATTAATAATAATATAATGATAATAATAATAATATTAATAATGACTTTCTGGATTATTTAATGACCATTTTGCCCTTTGGTCTTGGTCTATACATAGGTGAAGAAAATTGTAAAGCAAAGTCTTGCAAGGTTTTTTTTATATAAGTGTTTTAGTCTGTGTGTTGGGGTGGAGCGGGTTAATGCGCTACGTGTTCGAAATGTATTGTGAGGGAAGTCGGATGGTGTCAATGTTTGTTCGATGTGTTATGGTGAAAGTTTTGTGGAGAAAGTTTCGGAATCAGAGATGATGGGCAGAAAGTGAAGATGTAAGTTGAAAGGGAGAGAGTTTCATTACGAAAGATGAGGGGTCAAAAAGTATATATGTGAAACTTTTGTGGCAAACGTTTAATGAAGCAAAGTTAAAGTTAAAAGTTTTGTGTAGAAGTATAGGTTAAGCATCTTCAATGACAAAAAAAACTGAAATTAATTTGCATATAATGCAAATAATCAAGTCACATATAAGTAACTGAATCCTTGTACTTTGTGTCGTGTTCTTAGAATCAGACTGACCAGTTGTCCTGTTGATACATTTAGAACATCTAGGTAGGTACTGAATAAACTGTAACAATTGTTTTATAAGTGTTTCTGACAAATATATCTAGCCTTTTTTTCTAAATCATTTATTGTTCCTTTTACACTAGGTATCACAATTTGTTTATTCAGACCACATGTTATAGGCTAACTAAAAAGCTCATAATGTGTCACGTGAACAATGAGCTTTAACTAACCAATTCTCTAACTATCATGCTATGGTTTAATTAAAATTTTAAAAAATAAAACTTTGATTGGTTAATTTTGAGTGGACCACATCTCATTGATACAATTTTCACGTTAATGGGTTAGCACCTCCCATTTTAGCACCCAACTTTCACAAGCTGGTTTTGGTGTTTAGCGATGATGTGGTTTTGGCACCATCCAGTTGAACTCCCACAACAAGTAGTCTTAATATTTATGAACTTAAGGAGTGTTTGGGATTGCTTATTTTCATTAACTTATAATTTATTAACTTTTTAAAAAGTAATAAAGTTTTTGGGATTGCTTATATTGTGAGAGGAAAAGTTCCATAAGTTACACTTTTGTAACTTATTAACTTAATAAAAAATTATAAGAAACTAAAATAAGTAATCCCAAACACCCCTTAAGTAAGTTGGTGTTTAGATTTACAAGGATAGAAACTATAAGGGCAATTATGTCATTGTAGCTTTTAGATATAGGAGTGAAAGGTTAAAAAATAACGTTAGAGCGGGTCGTTTGTTGGATGAGTCAAATAACGGCCGTTTGGTTTTAAAAGAAAAGTCAAAATTGTTGAACAAGGCAAAAGTCAAAAGCTGTTGGTTGTAGAGTGAACCACACCTCATCTCATTTATGGCGATAATTATATAAAATGACTACTATCATTTTAATATGGTGTATGTTTTTTTAAAACTCTAACTCTAATATCTTGGTCGTTGTTGGTCTCAACTAATGAATTGATTGATAATAATCCCGTTTTTTTATTATATTTGTATTCAGTGGTTCGTGACTCACAAAATTCTAATGCCGTTAGTTACAGGTCACCGAAAAACATTTTTCGCGGGAAAACTCAACATGTTCGTCCCAAACAACTTTGTAATCTTGGATAGGACTTTTAGGAACATTTTTCTTGTAGAAACCTCAATTATTGAGGTCGCCGAGACCCTATAACCATCGTCGGAATCGGTTGGTGGTGCTCAAGTGGTGGTGGTTGGTTGGTGGTGAGTTAGTTGGTGGTTGTGGCGGTGTTCAGGTTGAGTTATCTGACAAGAAAATGTGGCTTTTTCGGTCAAAAGTATTTTTCGGCGACCTGCAAGTAACGACGTTAAGATTCTGTTAGTCGCAGACAATTGAGAACAAATACGTTAAAAAGGTGTGACCGTCAACAGTCAATTCGTTAGTTGGAACAACAACGATTAAAAGATGATAGTTGAGATTAATATAATTCAATACACCTTTTAATAATATATGCTTCAACATGAATTTATTTTTTTCACAAACACAAAATTTCATCATACTAAACCCAAATCAGAATTGTATCAAGTATTAACCCAAGAACAATACAAAAATGAAAAAAAAATATATATGAACTAGAACAAACGAACACCAAAAAATCATATCAACAACTACAAGCTCATCTAGCACTTCATAGCACCAGCTTATTTAAACATACACTGATACACAAGCAAATAGAAAAACAAAAAACCAACAACTAAAATTAGTAAACTCATTTATATTTTTAATTTGCTATTGAATTGAACCATCTATGTATTTATAACAGGTTTATTAAGTATATAATTAAATTGAACCATTAACGTAGTTCAATAATTTTTAAGCAAAAGGGTAAATGACAATACTACTCTCATGTATAAGGCATATGACTGGATTTAATCTTGAAATCTAATATACGTTACAATAAAGAACGAAAAGTATGATAAAATATCAACAAATGATTTATGTAATTTCCGTACGAAAATTGTAATTACTATGTACATGCGTCATGTGTGATGTATGTGGTGGTTAGTTTCCTATAATAGATATTGTGTTGCTAAGTTCTAACGTTTAGTGCATCTATGCATGTTTGCGAGTCTAATATTCATCTTAGGTCGGTTTGAGAATCTCTTAAAACCGTTAATATTGAAGAAGATATCAAAATAAGGAGGCGTGTCATGTAACTTCTTCGAAAATTCCTTCAATATATTTTTTGATGGGTCATCACATCATTTTGTTATTTGGCATATTGACGATGTCTAGTTACAAGTGATTGGATGAAATTATATGTAACACATTACAAATATAGAATATGATTCTCATATACTTTTGGTAATTTTAGAATATTATTCATGTAGGTGTTTTTGGTAGGTATAATATGATTGGGGCTTTCGGCTGCCAAACTAGTAAGTTTTGTGGCCTTGGTTTGTTAGACCATCACTCAAGTCAAAAAATTTCAGCATTCTAGATCAATGTGTACTTGGTTTAAAGATGAGGTAATTTTGTTTAGTGGTGTCGGAATGGAATTAATAAGAGAATGAAAAATGGGTGTTTGATTGATCAACGGAATAATTTAGTCTTGATCAATGTGTACTGAATTGGTTTAAAGATGATGTAATTTCGTTGAGTGATTCTATGTCTATGTGATATTCTATGGCTATGTGTTAGACTTTTGTTTGTGTTTGCATGCTACATCTATTATCTAGTGTGATTATTAACTTATTAAACCAGTGGAAACGATAATGAATCTATTCATCGAAACCATAATCAACTAATCTTGACCTTCGGGTCGAGTGTCTATATCGAATCTTGACTTGCGAGTCGAGTGTCTATTTCAACTAAGGTTTGATCACATACATCTATGATTTATTCATATATGCTTTGGATTACACTTGACATAGTAGATTGCACATGTTAAACTATTAACTATATATACTAAATATTGGTGCTCACCAACTATTATTAGTTGACACATTATTTTATGCATGATACAAATAACAAGGTTTGATGATTATCAAGAATGAATTCAAATCTAGTTCTGCTATGGTCATAGGAAATGAATTAATAAACTATATCAACTCTTGTTATGTTATGTTGGTTTATTTGAAAAATGTGTGACATTTTTAATATGGTTACAAATATATTACATCTTTAATGGGTGTCATGTGTATGAACAATTATGGTTATTTCCCGACGTATAATAAGCTGTTAGTTGGGGCGTGACACCCCACCTGACCACCGCCACCGTTGCCTCCACCATTTCCACTGCCGTCACGTGATCACCAACAATGTCACCATTGTGGACCACCATTACCGTCGCCATCTCCACCACTGCCACCGCCGCCGCCACCATTACTATTTTTTTAATTGGGTAAATTTTTTTTGTATTGAGACACTGATATGTTTGTTATTTGTATTTTATTCTTGTGTCTTTCACGTCTACCGAACAATATAAAGTAATAATTTATTTTATTTTCATAGACTAGCTAAACAAAAGATAATAAAATGGTAATGATCAATTTTATTCTTTTTTTCAATATCATTACCTCTTTTATTTCCTAAATCTATTTTATATATTGATAATAATAATGAAAATTGTTTAAAGATAAATACATGCTATGTAAAAGGGATATTCTTGCCAACACATAAGGTGTTTGTATCTTAATACTTAGACAATATATAGTACATACGAATATTTTAAATAAGCTGAAACTGTTTACTTTATTCCATATCAAAATATCATCAAAAAGTTACATTTGACATGAACATTTTGTTTAGCAAAGGTTGTTCAACATACAAATGATTAAACTCAAACACAAGAGACATGAACAATGCATGATGCTGTTAGCCTCTTATATATACTTTTTGTTGCTAAGTTCAAACTTTTTATGCATCGACGCAATAAGATCCGTCGCTTCTGCATCAACGTTTACATCTATATGATCATCTTCAATTTTGGAGAACTGCGTATAGTCATTGTAAAAGCTCATGTTTCTAACAAGTTCTTGTGGGAAGTTTGGGAGAACTACATTACCAATGCTGGGATAAGGATGTCTGCCAAGTAACTTGTGTGTCACTTGTTTGACCTTCTTCTTCAAGGAAGCGCGATGGTGTTGCCGATGTCCTATTGAATTGTGGATTGTTGACATCAATGGGCTTTTAGTTGCAAATTGTTGGTTGATCGGTTTGATTAAGTTATGTCGAATTTCGAACATATTTATACGAGTTTTTGGAGAATGAGAAGGTACGAAATGGAATCCAATTCTCAAAATATTTAGTCTTGGTAGTTTTGGTAATTGATTCCTCTAGCCATTTTAGAATCTCTTAGAAGGTAACATATTTGGACTAACCAACATATAGCAACTCCTTTCAATCATCCTCTTAATGAATACTTGTAGGCCAATAAACGAGCCGAACATTCATGAACTATCTGTAATCTGGTCGGTAGAAAGTTCCTTTATGTTCGTTTGTTTTTTAAAAGAATAATCATGAGCATATTTTTTTTATTTAATTAAACGAACGAATATGGACACACGTTTTGTTTGTTGATTTATGTTCATGAACGTCCATTTATGTTTGTTTATGTTCATTTAAATATAAATAAATACGTAAGTGTTTATATTTATGTAAATCTAAACATAAAAGGCGCTCACTTAATATATATATATATATATATATATATATATAAGTTTATTTGTGTTCATCTATGTTTGTTTAGTTAAGTTTGTTTTCTTTGTGTTTGTTTGCATTTGTAAGCCGTTCATTTAGGTTTTAAAAGAACAAATATGAACATGCCCATTTTCTTAATGAACAAATACGAGTTCTAGAAAACAGAAATTTGGATTAGGATTAACATTCACTATTTGAAATTTTTGGATATCCAAATATCGGATATCCGAAACTCCAAATTTCCGAATTTAAATATCTCTAGTTACATATCAAATGAAAAAATAAAAATAAATAAGCTTAGGGGCCAAATCAATTTGACATTTTGACTTGTACCACAAGAACTATGCATGTAGTGCACTCTTCTTTTTAAGGAAAATGTAAAATGACCATACTAAGGCATATGACTGAATTTAACCTCAAAATCTAATGTATGTTACAAAAACGAACGAAAAGCATGATTTACATATTAACGAATGGATTTTGTAATTTTCATTTGCAAATAGTAATTACTATGTATACGCTTGTACTTATGTAGTGGTGACTGGTGAGATAAGGTGGCTAACTTCCCATCATAAATGTTGTTTAACTAAGTTACATGTTTGCTAATCTAGGGTTTGTTTAAGGTTGGTTAGAGAATATTTTAAAATCGTTAGTACCGAAGAAAATGTCAAATAAGGAGGCGTGTCAGGTAACTTTTGCGAAAATTCCTTCGATGCCTTCTTTGATGGTTCATCATGTCGTTATTCGGCATATTGATGATGTCTAGTTACAAGTGACCAAATAATGGATTGGATGATGTTTTAAGTATTTAACACATGACAAATTTATTTATGAGTCTGTAAAGGTTTATGTAAATGAATGATCAAAATGAAACATAAATATATGGAATCTGATTCTTATGTCCTTTTGGTTATTTTCGAATATTTTTCATACAACTGTTTTTGGTATGTATATTATGGGCTTTCGGCTGCCAACTAGTAAGTTTTGTGGCTTTCGTTTGTTTGACCACCACTTAAGTCTAAAAATTCAGCATTCTAGATCAATGTGACATGGTATAAAGATGATGAGATGATGTATTAGTGGTGACGCAGTACGGGAATAGAATGAATCATCGTGAGAGAATGAAAAAATAAGCGTTTGGTTGGTCAATGAAATGAAATGAAATCAACGATTACACAAGAAATCTCAGCATATATACTTTTGTTTCGTTCACTGTATTTCATTCTTGTGTTTTTCGTGCCTACCAAACAACATAAAGTATTGAGTTAATTAATTTCATTCTCTTGTCCATTCTATTCTCACGCCAAGTCCATTCATTCGACTATTCAGTTACCTCATACCAAATAGACCCAAGCTTATTGTTACGGACCAAATGTTTAATGATAATATCTATTCAATTGCGTCGAACTGATTGGTTTTATCGGAAACAACTGCAATCCTAAGGAGTGGTCTCAACTCTCAACGAATGGAAAGTGTGCATGCTTTATAAATGCTTGTACATCTGGTCATACCACTGGCTGAGAGTTGCATATATTTTCTTGATGAATCCATTACAACATGAACCAGTGACTCTTATTGCACGAAATCTCAAAAAACGACTCAATGACGTTATGTATATAATAGTATATTGAATATATTTAAGACCATAAATTAATATTTTGATATATAGTAAAATAGGGGAGTTACTCGTCTGCAGGGCTAACAAGGTCAAATATTTGGGTTAATATTGGCAAGCCTAAACACGACCTATATATTTATTCATATTAAATATATCATTCTAATCCGGATATAATTAATATCAAGTAACCCAAACACGATCGACGTAACTGATTAAAATCTATATGGGTCAAACTGGCGAGAAATTGTAAGCACATTGAGAAACTTTAAATGGATTATAATCAAGTTTTAAACAAGTTGACATGTCATCACGTTTAAGTTTAAACAAGTTGACTGTTCAACATGTTTGTGTTTAGTTCAAGTCGAACAAGAGATATTTAATTAGACATGTTTGACAGGAAAATCCACAGCCTAATTACTTAGTGTGGTGTTTCATTCCGAGTCTGAATTTTTCTTTCTAATGATAATACTAGCAAGCGAAATTTTTATAATTATTCATATAATACTAGCAAGCCTAATTATGTTCATTTACATTTTAATAAATACGTAAGTAGTATAATATTTATATAAATCTAAATCGTTTAAAAAATATATATTCTTGGTTTCTTTTATGTTCATTTCTGTTCGACTATGTTTGTTTAGGTTCGTAAACCGTTTGCTTAGGTTTTAAACAAACAAATATGAACATGTTCAATTTCTTAATGAACGAACATGAACAAAAAATTTGTTTGATTATATGTTCGTGTTTGGTTAAACTTAAAATCATATTCATGTTCATGTTCGTTCAGTTCATTTACTTACATATATACTTAAAAAAAATATTTTATGTTGACTTTAATTTGAAGGCTTGATTTTGTTTGAACTAATATGTTGTTAAAGTGACAATATTTTTAATTTGTAGGCTGGATTTTGTCTAAATAAGACATGATAAAAATCATAATTCGAATTATGTAAAAATTAGGATATCCAAAATTTATATTCAGATAGTTATTTTAAAAAAATTTAAAATATTTCGGATACTAGAATTATCTATATTTTTACATATTTAATAATAAATATTAACTAGAAATTTGGATTAGTTTAGGATATATTGGATATAAGAATCAATTCTTTTGAAAACTATTAAATATATATTTTTAAAATTATAATATAACATTTCTCACAATTCGGAAATCTGTTTGGATATTCGTATCTGAAATTTCGGACCAAGTTTTAGAAAACCGAAATCTGGATTCGGATATTGAGATTCACTAATTTTCGGGTATCCGAATATCGGAATCTGAAACAACAGATATCTGAATTTGAACATCCCTAGTTACAAATCAAATAAAAAATAGCTTAGGGCCAAATCAATTTGGCTTAAACCACGAGGACTATGCATGTAGTGTACTCCTTTCTTTAAAGAAAAGGGTAAAATGACAATACTACCATCACGTACAAGGTATATGACTGAATGTAACCTCAAAATCTGATGTACGTTATAAAAAAAACTGAGCCCAAAAGGAACAAAGAAACACAAAATGCACAAAGCAGCCCAAAAGGCACAAAGGTTGCTTAAAAGGCACAAAAAGAACCCAAAAGGCACAACGGAGCCAAAAAGGCACAAGAGAGTTTAAAAGGAACAAAGGGAGCTCAAAAGGCACGTAGAGAGTTCAAAAAGAAAAAAAACAGAGCCCGAAAGGCACAAACAAGGCCCAAAAGGCACAAACAAGGCCCAAAAGGCACAAACGGAGCTCAAAATGCACAAACGGAGCTCAGAAGGCACGCACACCCGGAGTTTAAAAGGCACAAACGGCGTTTAAAAGACACATAAGGAGCTCAAAAAGAAAAAAACAAAGCCCAAAAGGACTAATGGCCCAAAAGGCACAAATGAAGCTTCAAAGGCACATAGGAGTTTGAAAGGCACAAAAAAAGCTTAAAAGGCACAAAGAAGCCCAAAATGCGCAAAGGGAGCTTAAAAGGCAACCTAAAAAAACTCCACACAAGCGGCAAGTGTACCGATTGTATGTGGTAAAGAGTACTAACGAAGTCTGAGTATCTAACACAAAGACAGCGAATCGTTCGTATACTAAACCCTAACTAAGACCTGCCTACAAATTATATTTGAATTGATTTTATTTTAAACGAACTTATTATAATTTAATAAGTAAATTAACTAACAAAGAACTAAGTAAAGCTTAATGACTAACTAGCGAGTTTTACCAGATAAGAGAAATAGACTCAAGTATAAGATAGACTCGAGTGTTAATGAATGCTTGAAACTCGGTTCTAAAGATGAGCTAACCTAAGCAAAGATAAGGTAACTAGGCCCTACGGTCAGTGTTACCAGAAAACCCTAACAACGTCTAGATTGCTTTTAAATCACACTTATTTATCTAAGTACCCTAATGACTCACCACTTGGTTCATGTCTATATCTCAAATCCCTCTAAGGCTCGAGCTAATTACAAACCTTGGGGATGGAAGGTAATTCTAAATAAAGGATAAGAAGACCTAACTTACAACTCAACCTATTCGACAACTAGAAAAACGCACGTGGTCTCGCAACGGCTAACTAAATCAACTAACCTAAGAATATAAGTTAACCCCTAATATCTTTGCCCAACTAAAAGGGGGCGAACCTACTCTTTTTAACAAGTCTCAACTCACAAATCCTAAGATGCATCTATCAAACTTAGCAAACACACTTAGTATCGATTAAACACGTAATTAACCCAAAAGTAATGGTGTTCATAATCTGTTTACAAGAGTTATTAAGCATAAAAACAAAACCGAACTCACTAACTCGCTTAAACTCTTGAATCTTCAACCGAATGATTCTCCACAGAAACTTGACCCGTGTCCTCTCTCGAAATCAACCTAGAGCCCCTTATTGACGGCTGGAATGAATTATATTTCATCTAGGGTTGTTAAACATGCTTAAATAGTAATACACCAACTTTTGGTCGACCTAGACTGGCTCACGCTACGCATAGAAACAACATTAGTCCTCCGCGCTACGCGGGGGACAAAATAGTCGGGTTAGAGATTTGGGCGCGCCACGCGTGGTGCGTAGAAACCCCTTAGATCCCTCGCGTAGCGCGGGGGGGGGGGGTGCCTAACCATTTTCCTTGATTATTTTGCTATTTTAACTCGTTTGCGCTTCCCGGTCTTCATTCCGCTTCCCGTATGAGCTGATTTTACAGTCTAAATCATCGTATTCCGCTCCTCTCGTACAAAGGTTCCTATAACAAGCAAAAGTATGTAATTTCATGTTAATTTCGATAAATAAATTAACAATAAGTTTTAACACGGAAATACATTAAAACGAGTATGAAAATGCATGTGTTTTACAACACAATCATCGTGAACTCGTGGTACGTGTAACACCCTAGAAATATCATGCTTTAATTATCAATTTTAAAAGATGTGGGACCTTATGGCATTTAGCAAAGTATAGTTCGGGTTTTAAAATAAAAATATAGAATCCCGATGGTAGCGGACCGCTACCCAAGCCATAACGATCCTCTATGACCTGGTTAAGTCATCAATCTCGTGTCAACACGTGGCACATGACGAATCATTGACGTGGACGCCTGCCTTGTGACTCAACGAGGTGGCGGGCAATCACCAAAGACGCAAACCATCAGCTATACTTAAATATATTTTGATCATCCGGAGGCTGTCAAGTGTCCAGTGACACAACTGTTGGACTAATATGCCAGAGTAACATTAACTCGTTGTCCCTAAGTTGCACCTGCAACATTATTCGTTAATGCCCACATCCTCATATTCCCATGCTCATGAGTTTGTGTTATGCGAAACTCATAAAATCCTAGAGAACAGTGTGTCGTTTTGGTATAATCTTCTTCTGTAATCTTTCCGAGGATGTGCAAGTAAATTCGACGACATCATACTATGAATAACATCAACAAAGTCCATTCATGTCATCATGTACGTGTTGGTCGAAGTGTATATTGCTCTATGGTGTGGTCACAAGGAACTTCACATAGTGTCCACCTCTTCTGATATATCAACATATGGGAGGATATATATATAACATGTAATGACCATCGTCGTCAAATTACTGTTACGGGCAATGTTGTCTGACTAACTTTGTTTTCATTTAAAATTTATTTTCATTTGATCTAGCAATCACTTATAGACAGGAGAGGCTCAGAGGGTGTGCGAGCCGCACCATCGCCCGGAGGCACAAACTTTTTTTATACATATTACATATATTAGTTTTTTGATGTTAAAAATAAGGTTATTTGCAATGGTTTATGAGATAATTGCATACTCAGAATGGTTTCTGTTTGTAATAAATCGGTCGATAAAAGTTTTATCTATGTACATTAGCTAATAAAAAATTTTCGTTAAGGCCTACGGGTCTTTTTATTTTGGCTCGGCCGATGTATATGAATTCTCAGAGACGGCCCTGCTTATAGAGTTTCATCATTTTTGTATCTATCCATAGGTACGTGTATATGTTAAAACATCCATCCATCAGGAGAGATAATGCTGAATTGCCAGTAACCCCGCTGCTTATAGATGGAATTTTGCTACGTTAGACGGTCAAGATCAAATTTTCATGACTTTACACGGTCAAGATCTTTCCAAACTGCTGTTTTCTTTATCGGGAACAATATAATATATAATTATTTCGTGTGGTATTTCATACCGAGTCTGAATTTTGTCATTATTATGATAATACTAGCAAGCGGATTTATATAATTATTCATATATTTCTTTTATGGGAAATATATATCTAGTTATACTAATTGAAATATTTTATATATATTTATAATCATAAAAGTGAAAATTGTTTAAGGATATAATGGATACATATTTTGTAAAATGATATTCTTGCCAATACACACCTGTCTTAATACCTGACAATAATCTAGTATATACGAATATTATAAATAAGCTGAAACTATTTAATTTAATCCATATCAAAATATCATCAAAAATGAACATTTTGTTTGGCAAAGGTTACTCAACATACAAGTAATCAGAGACAAATACAAGAGACATGAAGCTGTTAGCCTCCTATATAAGACTTTATGTTGCTAACTTCAAACTTTTTATGCATTGACGCAATAAAATCCGTAGCTTCTGCATCAACGTTCACATCTACATCATCTTTGCTTTCGGAGAACTGCATGTGGTCATTGGACCTCATGTTTCTAACAATTTCTTGTGGGAGGCTTGGGAGTGTCTGAAAGCCACTATCAATGCGGGGATAATGATGCCTGTCAAGTATCTTGTGTGCCACTTCTTTAACCTTCTTCTTCAAGGAAGCACGATAGTGGTGTTGCCGATGGCCAGTTGCATGGTGCATTGTTGACATCAAATGGGCTTTTAGTTGCGAATTGTTAGATGATGGGTTCGATGAAGATATCTCGAATTTAGAACATATATATACGGTTTTTGTGGAGAATGAGAAGGTATGAAATGGAATCTAATTCTCAAAAAATTTAGTTTTGGAGTTTAATAGTTGAGATACCACCTGGCTTTCTTTTGTGGGGTTGGCAATTGATTCCTCTGGCTATTTTAGAAACTCTTTTTGAAGGTAACACATTTTTACTTTGACTAATCAACATATAGCAACTCCTTTTAATAATCCTCATAGGGGACACTTCTAGGCGGGTAAACGAACCGAACATTCATGAACAATTCGTATACTGGTCGGTAAGGAGTTCGTTTATGTTCAGTTGTTTGAACATGATTTTTTTTTTCATTTAAATATACTAACGGACATGAACACACATATTGTCCGTTCATTTATGTTGACGAACGTCCATTTATGTTCATTCATTCATGTTTGTATTTACGTTTGTTTAAGTTTTAATAAATACGTAGATAGTTATATTTATATAAATGTAAACATAAAAGGCGCTCGTTTAAAAATTAAAATATATATACTTGGTTATTTTTATGTTCATTTGCGTTCGTCTATGTTTGTTCAATAATTATGTTCGATTAAGTTTGTTATGCTTGTATGTGTTTACGTTCGTAAATCATTCGTTTAAGTTTTAAACGAATAAACACGAGGATCCCATTTTCTTAGTGAATGAACATGCATGAACAAAAAATTTGTTTGATTATGCGCATGAACAATTACATGTCCCCGTTCATGTTCATGTTCATTTACAGGCCTAAATACTTAAGGGAAAGGGTGTATATAAGGTATATGACTGAATTTAACCTCAAAATCTAATGCACGTGTTACAAAAAAGAACAAAAAGTATGATAAAATATCAACGAATGGTTTTTGTAGTTCTCGTATGAAAATTGTAATATCTTGTTTTGCTAAGTTCTAACGGTTGGTGTGAGTTTGCAATTCTAATGTTCGTTTGAGGTCGTTTTGAGAATCTCTTAAAACCATTGATATTGAAGAATATGTCACAATAAGGAGGCGTGTCGTGTAACTTTTGCTGCAATTCGTTCAATATCTTCTTTGTTGAAATTCTATTTAGCACATGGCAGATTTATTTTAAGACTTTGTCAATGTTTATCAAGATTACCGGTCAAAATGAGACATGAAATGATAGAAATATAGAATGTGATTCTCATAATCCTTTTGTTTGTTTTAAAATATTATTAATTGCTATATTAAGTTTAAATTCAGGCACTTGTTCGGTTTGTAAAAGGATTCATGAAGCCATTTTTGGTAGGTATAATATGACTAAGGCTTTCGGCTGCCAAGCTAGTAAGTTTTGTGGCTTTGGTTTGTTTGACCACCACTCAAACTCAAGCCTACAAATTCAGCATTTTATTTTAGACATCATTTTAGTTTGGTGAGAATATATTACTTTTTAAATTTTCTAGATCAATGTATACGTGGTTTAATGATGATGTGATTTTGTTTAATTTGTTGGTCAGGGTCAAGTTCAAGGTCCAACTTATTATTGTTGATAATTTCGGATTGTATTAAAAATCTGGAAATATAGAAGGACCTAGGTTGATAAATCGGTCAAGTTAGTTTTGTTTTCTATCTTAATATGATTAGTATATCTTGGTCGCATATTAGGGTTAGATCTATAAATATGTGGCTTGGGGTAGAGGCTTTGAAGAGGTGGTGAATAGAAAATTATCATAACGAGTTTTGAGTCCGTTTTTTCTTTGTAATAAATTAATCATGTGCTTGGTGTGGATGATCTTTTTGCTTTACTTTCGGTTTCATAAACCGATCGATACCGACCAAATTCGTGTCCCACTACAATGCACTGTGTTTTCTTTGTGTGTACAATTTAGTGCAGATATTCTGGTCGATTTCGTGTCAATTCTTAATATTTAAAAGCAAAAAACCATACTGACGCAACACGCCGCGTAAGACACCAAGTTATTCATTTAATTTTTATATGAGCGGTATATTTCTAGTTATACTTGTCTAAATAAATTTATACATTAATATATTATAAATGAAAAATATTGTGTAAAATGGATATTCTTGCCAATACATGATGATAAGGTGTTTGTATCTTAACACTGGACAAAAATCTGTATAAAATAAATTGAAACTGTTTATTTTATTCCATATCAAAACATCATCATACAAATGATCAAACACAAACAAAAATACAAATACAAGAGACATGGACAATGCATGATACACTTAACCTCGTATATAGACATTTTGTTGCTAAGTTCAAAATTTTTATGCATCGACGCAATAAAACCTGTAGCTTTTGCATCAACGTTGGCATCTACATCATCCTCGATTTCAGAAAACAACATAGATGTGTGCTTCTGGTCATTGTAGCCCATGCTTCTAATAATTTCTTGCGGGAGGCTTGGGAGTGTCTGAAAGCCACTACCAATGCGAGGATATTGATGCCTGTCAAGTAACTTGTGTGTCACTTCTTTGACTTTCTTCTTCAAGGAAGCGCGATAGTGGTGTTGTCGATGGCCAAGTGAACCGTGGATTGTTGACATAAAATGGGCTTTTAGTTGCGAATTGTTGGATGATGGGTTTGATGAAGTTATGTCGAATTTCGAACATATTTATAAGAGTTTTGTGGAGCATGAGAAGGTACGAAATGGAATCCAATTC
Source organism: Bidens hawaiensis (assembly GCF_021521415.1). Lineage (NCBI taxonomy): Eukaryota > Viridiplantae > Streptophyta > Magnoliopsida > Asterales > Asteraceae > Bidens > Bidens hawaiensis. The sequence continues at coordinate 246,096 of NW_027494213.1, read as the reverse complement.
TATAAAAGTTTTTAGTTTTAGAGTTTAATAATTGAGATGTCACTTGGCTTTATTTTGTGGGGTTGGCAATGGATTCCTCAAGCCATTTTAGAAGATAACATATTATTACTTTTGACTAATCAACATATAGCAACTCTACTTGGTATAAAAAACTATCATATGTTGACTTTAATTTGTAGAGTAGGTTTGTAAACGGATTGAACGTTCATAAATTACTCAACGAGAAGTTTGTTTATTTAATAAACGAATGAACATGAAAACATATTTTTTGTTCTTTTAACTAAATGAACGAACATGAACACAAGTTTTATCCGTTCTTTTATGTTCATGATGAAGGTCCGTTTATGTTCATACATTTGTGTTTGATACTTTGTTTAAAATTTAAAAATACATAAGTAGTTATATATATATATATATATATATATAAATGTAAACATAATAGAGGGTTCGTTTAAAATATATTCTTGGTTATTTTATATGTTTATTTGTGTTCATTTGTGTTTGTTCAGTTATGTTCAATTAAGTTTGTGTTTTTTGTGTTCGTTTACGTTTGTAAATCCTTCATTTAGGTTTTAAACGAATAAACACGAATATGCCCATTTTCTTAATGAGCGAACAAAAACAAAAAAAAGTTTGTTCGGTTATATGTTCATGTCCGTGTTTGATTAAAATAAATGAACGAACATGTGTCCTCCCTCATTTATGTTTGTTCAGTTGTTTAGGTAGCGTTTGTTATGCAGTAATGACAGGCGGAATGGAATGATTCATTACGTGGGAATGAAATAAGAGGTGTTTGGTTGCACAATTGAATGGAATCATCCATTACACATGGAATCAATCATCCATTACACATGGAATCCCATTCCATCAAAACCATTCCTTCTCACCCCCCTTCTTTTTTTTCATTCCATTCATTCTTCAACATACTTTCTCAACAACACCATCATCTAACAACAACCACCGCCACCACCACCACTACCATAGCCACCACAATCATCTGACCACCACCACCACCTCCGCCGCCACCACCACCTGACCGCCACCGTCGCCATCACCACCTCCACCACCACCACCTTACCACCAAAGCTACCACCACCACCACCACCACCGTCGCCATAACTACGACAACCATTGTCACTGTCGCCACATGACCATAACCGCCACCACCACTATCACTGCCTGGCCACCGCCATCTCCACTTTGGTGGGATGGTAAAGGCTTAGGCCTTTGGGTGAGAGGTCCAGGGTTCGATCCCTGGCAATGGCGGTTTATTGTAAATAGTAGGAGGCAAGCTTAAACATTCAAAAAAAAAAAAAAAAAAAAAAACTGCCTGGCCATCACCACCGTCATCACCACCCTACCACCGCCATCACTACTAATGCAACCATTGCTTGACCACCACCACCACAACCACCACCCCCGCCGCCTGACCGCCACCACCACCACCGTCGCCACTGCCACCACCATTTTCATCTCCATAGCTACCACCACCGTCGCCATTTCAGTTTTTTTTTGTTGAAAAAATATATATTTTGGGATAGGAATATTTTTATTATTTCTATTTCATTCCTAAAAAAATTTTCGTATACCAAACAACATAAAGTAATTATTCATTTCATTCCCATATGTTAACCAAACAAGACAAAGGAATTGTAATGATCAATTTCATTCTTTTGTCCATTTCATTCCTTCTCCCGTTCCATTTCCCCTTCATTCCACTCCTTTCAACCAAACATACAGTTATAGTCCTAGATATTGACTTTTGTTAGGTTTGTGAAAGGATTCATTTAGTCATTTGGAAGGTATAATATGATTATGATTGGGTTTCGGCTGCCTGCCCAAGATATAAGTTTTGTGGTTTTGGTTTGTTTGACCACAACTCCACAAGTCATATATACAAAGTTTAAACACGTTTTTAAGCAATATTATATAGTTTGGTTGGAATATATTAACGATATGATTGTGCATATAAAGGGAGTTAAAGTTCAAAGTCATAAGAGCTAACGTAAGTACATAACACTCACGTCATAGATAACTTACGTTTAGAAGTACATGTATTTTAAACAAGTTACGTAACTTTTATATACCAAGATTCTTATCATACGTCTTTTCGCATGAAATAATGATAAGTATATCAAGCTTGTGATTTTTGATGTTATGGAAATTATAATGAAGATTAGGATGAATTATATATAATTATCTAAATAATTTGACATTGATTAATATTGGTTTGAAATCATCCAAATCAGGCAACATAAGGTAAATAATTAATTAATGGAATTCTATGTACAATCAATGAAAATAAATTAATAACTTACCTTAATAATTCAAACCAAAAGACCATATTCTTTAGCAACTTGAAATCATTCCAAAAGCACATAATTTCTTCAGTTAAATGAATAACAATATTTTGAGCCCACATTATTCTTGCTGAAGAACTCCCTCCCCACATCACATTTCTCATGCAACTTTTTTATTCACGAAATATTTAAGATTAAAGTTGTTACACCCACATTGTTTTTCTAAAAATATTTGTGGGTTCTTCCTAAAAAACTGTTTAAAGGTAATCTTTTAGGTAAAGTTTGTTACTTTTTGTGTTTTTTTTTTTTGATATATTAGTGTATGAAGACAAGGTTTTTACATGTTTTTGGGCAATGTTGATGTGAATTAAATGTAATCAAATTGAGCTTCTTTTTTCTTTTTCTATAGGTGTAGTAATTTTTTTTCCTTTTTTTTAATATTGATTATATTTGTGCTTCATCAATTTGATTGAATCCATTTTTTTATTTGTTTTTTGAGTTTTTTATTTTGTGTTTTGGGGATTCTTGAAAAAAATTTGTGGGCTACTTAAGTTAGTTATTATTATTATTATTATTTTAATTTTAGTGAAATTTAGTTAAAGAATGTATTGCAATTAGGGTTTTGTAGGATTTTTTGTTGTTCTTGATTTTCTTTATTTTTGGTGCAATGATAACACTCAGTTTTTAATTGTCTATGGAAATAAAAATTGGTACTTATGATATTTTTTATCCTCAAGCAACTATTATTTGCCATTTTGTTGCTAATATATTGTTTAATTAATGGTCTTTATGGCTTTCAAAACAGGTTTTGCTTGCTGATCAAAACTGTCTTTTTGGTCATTTTTTGAATAACAATGCAAGTTACTTTTCGGGTTTAATTGTCCGTGTCGCCATGAAAATAGAAGAATTTAAAAGAAGAGGAGGCATTGTTCGTAGGTTCGTTTATTTTCGTCCTTTTATGTTTAATGAAAAAAAATTTGGAAAATTATTATGTGATAATTTCTTCATGATGCAAGTTTCAGAAAACCAAATGAATGTATGAGGACTAGTGCAACAGTCATGTTTGGTGTTGTTTTTGGTTTCCTTATTGGAGTATCGTTTCCGGTTATTTCACCACCTAAGGTATGCATTTAGCATAGTCTGATTTGACTTTTGAAAGTCAAAGTATTTATAACTTACATTATACTTCAAATTGTACAAAAAATTATTTTTTTCATGTAGAAATTGTTGATAAATAGATTGAAGATAAATACTGTTTTCAGCATATATTCTGAAAAAAACATCTGCTTTGACTTTTGAGAGTCAAAGTAGTTATATTTTACTTCAAATTGTCAAGAATTACTACTTCATATAGACAATATTATCTTTAAAACATATTTATTGGTCTGGATTTTCATCGTTAAAAAAACGTTTATTAACTTATATCGCAAAAAAGTCCATGTTTGACTTTTATAAGAGTCAAAGTAGCTATATTTGCATTCTAGCTGATTACTACATTGAATAACATATTTGAATTTACTGACAATTATTTTTTGGTTTTTTTTATAGCTCAAATTTGCACCTTCAATTGATACATACCTTGGTGACAAAAACTCGGGACGATCTACACAAACAATCTTAAATGTGATTTCTGCCTCGAGGGACAACGCCTCAACTAAAGCTCAAAAACTTTATGGTCCATCAAAGGTAATATTGAGACAAATAAGCTAAAAATACTCAAAATATAATTACTAAAAAATATCTAATGATAAATTTTGTTTTATGCAGATTTTCGTTTCGACTAACCCTCGGGGCGCAGAAAGATTACCTCCAGCTATAATTGCTTCTGAATCAGATTTATATCCTAGGAGATTATATGGTAAACCTAGTGAGGTCAGAAAATATTTGGTCAAAGGTTTGACTTTTTATAAAACTTGTTAAAGTTTCTAACTTTTATTATCATTTTGATTTGCAGGACTTAACATTCAAACCAAAGTATCTTGTAACTTTCACTGTTGGTTATAATCAGAAAGATAACATTAACCAAGCAGTCAAAAAGGTCAAACTTTTTTATTTTTTTATTTATTTTTTATCTTTGCTATCTACCTCCTTATATCCTCTAATGTCGTTTTTTTTGTACAGTTTTCAGGCAACTTTACTATCCTTCTGTTCCATTATGATGGCCGAATAAACGAATGGGATGAATTCGATTGGTCAAAACGGGCCATTCACATAAGTGTTCCAAAGCAGACTAAATGGTAAATAAACGAAGCTTTATACTTTTTGTTGGTGGTGGCATAACAGTTAGACACGACAAGATAAGTCACGCTTGCATGTGGTGCTAGACACTAACACGACACGATAACCAATCGTGTCATTTTCTCCAAACACGAACATGAACCTGTTTAGAAACAGGTTAACACGACACAACCTGTTTAGGGACACAATAAATAATACATATGTATCGTCCCAAAAACTGCCAAAATTTTATAAAAGTCTTAACTAATACATAAATATATAATCTTCTACATAATAATCCTTAAAATATTTGAAAACAAAATTCATAAAAGTTTTCATTAATACATAAGTACATAACATACTTTAATAAAATTCTATTTTTTAAATTTACAATATAAACATGTTATTTACATGTTACTAATATGTTAAGACACGGAACTTGTTAAGCTCAAATCCAAACCTGTTAATATATGTGTCGTGTTGAGTTAATAGGACCATGTTAGAAATTTCCATCCTTACTTTTTATTGGTTAGATTCAGTAGTATGTTTGACTTTTTGTTGACTTCGAAGGTGGTATGCGAAAAGATTTTTGCATCCGGATATTATTGCACCCTACGACTTCGTATTTGTATGGGATGAAGATTTGGGAGTTGACAATTTTGATGCAGAAGAGTGAGTTTTCAGTTTATCAATGTTTGACTTTTCATTTAGTCAATGTTTGACTTTTACTTTGATCTTTACTTTTTCAGATACATTAAACTTGTGAAGAAACACAAATTGGAGATATCACAGCCTGGACTGGATCAAAATAGTAACGGTTTTACATGGCTTTTGACCAAAAGGCGAGAAGGCGTTGAAGTTCACAAGTAAATCAACGCTTTGACTTTTTGTATAGTTTAAGTTTAAATCGTTTTAATCAAAGAAATGACATTTTTACGTTGTTTCTTTGTTACGATTTGATAGAGAAGAAGAGGAGCAACGGGTCTGGTGCACCTACCCACATTTGCCTCCATGCGCATCGTAAGAACTTATTTTTTATCATAAAGAATTTTTATGTGCAATTTGACTTTTGAAGTCAAACGGGCTAATAGAGTAATATGAACTTTGAAATTTTTACCTAAGAGTTTTGACTTTATCAATAACGGTTACGGGTACATTTGCCTTCATGCGCATCGTAAGAACTTACTTTATATCATAAAAAATTTTAACGTAAAGTTTGACTTTTGAAGTCAAACGGGCTAATATGAACTTTGAAACTTTTACCTAAGAGTTTTGACTTTACCAATAACGGTTACGGGTACATTTGCCTCCATGCGCATCGTAAGAACTTATTTTATATCATAAAAAATTTTAACGTAAAGTTTGACTTTTGAAGTCAAACGGGCTAATATGAACTTTGAAATTTTTACCTAAGAGTTTTTACGTTACCAATAACGGTTACTGGTACAGATTTGTGGAGATTATGGCTCCAGTATTTTCTCGAGAGGCTTGGCGTTGCGTGTGGCTCTTAATTCAGGTATTGCATATACCATGATTAAAAAAATTCCTATTTTATTTAAATATTTAATGTTGTCATTGGTTATAAATGTAGAATGATTTGGTTCATGGATGGGGTCTTGACTTTGCCCTACAAAAATGCGTCGAGGTAATTCATGCTCGTTTGCCTTCTGTTTCGATGTATACAGTACTCTTTAATGATGGTCTTTAAAAGTTATATTATTCCAATGAAAACTTAATGAAACAATATGAGTATACTCTTTAATGCCCGTGTTAAATATTTGGAATGTCAACGTTATATTATTCCAAAAATAGTTTATTTTCTGAATAAGGTGATTTGTATGGTTTTATACATAAAAATATGTAACACTTTTGTGACTCCCGACCAGTTTGACCCGTTAGAGATAAAAACAAAAATAACCTGAATCAACTTATTATAAAAAATTAAAATCTCTCTTTTTTTTTTGTAAATATAGCCTGCATACGAAAAAATCGGAGTTTTTGATGCACAATGGATTGTGCATCTAGGAGTCCCTTCACTTGGTAACCAGGTAATAAGCAAAATTCCAAAATTGCCCTTGTAATCTTCTTTTGTGCGCGCGTGTGTGTGATATATATTGTTTCTTTTATAGGGCAAAGAAAAAGATGGGAAAGCTCCATGGAAAGGGGTATGTTTTTATTACATATACGAGTCGTGTCGTTTTTTAAAAATGGTTTTGACTATAGGTGGTCAAATAATATTGTGGTGTGCGGTGTCCCGATGATTGAGTGTTTCTTTTATTACATATACGAGCCCTGCTTGCGGTGTGCACATATGATGTATATATGTGTGAACCCTCGGGTGGGCAAAAGTGAAATTGCACTAATTTTGACGTTATTTTACTAATCTCGTGAAAATAACGTTAAAAGTGACGGACGGTTAATCAGGCATCATGTAGTGGCGTTGATAGCTGAAAGATAAGGGTACATACACCGATCAGCTGGTGTCCCGATGATTGAGTGCTATGTGCCTTATGTCTAGGGCTTGATGCAAAACTACTATCGAGCCGGGGGTCTCACCGGAAGCAGCCTCTCTATCCCTATGGGGTAGAGGTAAGGCTGCCTACATCTTACCCTCCTCAGACCCTACCATAGCTTTGCTATTGGTGGGATATACTGAGTACGATGATGATGATGATGATGTGGTCAAATAATATTGTGACAGGTGAGAGATAGATGCAAACACGAGTGGAAAATGTTTCAAAACCGCCTACGGAATGCAGAAAAAGCTTATTATAAATCGATCGGTGTTGAAAATATGATTCAAGAAACAAATCCAGTGCATGCATAATTTATTATGGGTAAAGTTCACTAGTGTTTTTTTTTTGAGATTATTAGTATGGTTACTTCTTATAGATCTATACATAGAATCTTCAAAGTTTTATTGTCACTATTGAGAATATGTTAAATTTTCCAAGGGCAAAAAGGTAATCCTTTAGGATTGCAACTTGTTTGTTCATTGTTGAGAGGGTGCAAAGGAATATGATTCCCATCTCTTTTTGATTATTTTGGAAATTCTAATACGATTCGGTTATTCTATTTGCCAACCTCTTTTGAGTCGTGAAAAAGGTTCGTGGATAAAGCTTCTAAGCGACGTTTGACCACAAGTCGAGATTACCTAATGTACATGACAATAAGCATAAGGTCATCTTCAATGTATGTAGCAAATATAGTAAATTCGTCAATTTGATAATTTTGACGCAGAAGTTATCTTGAACACCAAATAATGCCATGCCTTGTAATTAGCCGTCATTGACTCATTTTACTCGAGGAGAAAAATGTATCATATATTCATATGATGTTAGGATGACATGCATTGTAATGCATAATATGATCGTTGAAGATGAATGTGAATCTATAGACCTTATTTAATTAAAATTAAAAAAGGCAGATTTTGAAAAAAAATATGCTCGACATACTAAATCTTAGATAATTTATAAAATAATTTGTTTTAAATTGTTTTATAAATATAAAAAGCTTAATTGTGTTAAACTATCGTATAACTATAACTTAACTTAAACTATAGTGTTTTACGAAAACGAAGTTTTATTATTAGTTTATTACTTAAACTCTAAAAGTGCTTGGTTTAGTTTCTTAAGGTAACATGCATATATGTAGTCATCTAAATCAATGGTAGAATTACTATTGCACATTAATCACTAACATTTTTTACATTAAGTTATCAAACTCAACTAGTTTGTAATTTTGTAAAATCCAATCTACCTTCAATAAATTATGCTATACAAAAGATGAAATAAAAACAAATTCTTTATTTAATTTCACACCATAAAAACATATATCCACACTAAAGATACAACATTATTCAACAAGGATGGTCCATAATACACAAATAATAAACATTACAATATTATATGATGTATATATGGCTTAGCTAGCCACCCATCATATACATTGTTTTGCTAAGATCAAACATTTTGTGTTTAGACTCAATGAAATCCGCAGCTTGCACATTTATATCATCTTCCAATTGCATAAACTCGTACTTGTGCTTATGATCATGGTATTTTGCAACTCTAGTGTTTGTTTGAGCTTGGTAATTTGAGGATCGCTCAACCCCATTTCTGAAGAAGTCGTCAGAATAAGGAGGCGTGTCATGTAATTTGTGCGGCATTATCTTCAATATCTTGTTTGTCAAGCTGTGATGGTGGTGATGGCCGGTTGAGTTGTGGTTATTCGACATATTGGCGGTGTTTGGTTGTTATAAGTGGTTAATGGATTGGATGAAGTTATGTTGAACTCATAAGGTCTATTTATATATGAGTTTGTGAAGGTTTAACTAGATGTATGATGAATAGGAGTCATGGAATCTGATTCTCTTATATGATAAGTTTTATATTTGTTATAGTAAGGAGATTCCTTAGTATTAATAAGATTGAAGATTTCGGCTGCCTAACCTATGAATTATTATAAGTGTTGTGGCTTTGGTTTGTTTGGCCACACGTCAAGCCAACAAAATTGAAACATGTTTTAGAACCAACATTTTGGTTTGGTGGAATCTATTAACCTTTATGGTGTTTGAGTCTATGTAAATCATGTATAAACTATGTAAAAGTTTTAGTTTTTGGTTGTCCATACTTTTCTTCATGTATTTTAGGATTTGATATAAGTAAAGCCATTAAGATTTTTTTTAATTATTGCATACTGTTATCCAATATATGGTTAAACTATATTATGTTGATATTCACATAAAGAGATTATGAGGTTTTCATTCTTGTGGTTTATTCAAATTTAGTATTTTAGACCAAAAGTTTAAACTTTGTTATTTCTTTCCCTAGAGTTTCATTTTCATTGAAAATCTCGTCCATAGAGTTTCATTTCGTTCCAAAGTTTGTCCATACAGTTTGTTATCTGCTCTTTTAATCCAAAATATATTAACGAGATGGACGAAAATAAAACTCTAGGGACGAAAATAGCAAATTTTAAACTTTTAGATTAAAACAAAAAGTTTAAACAAACAAGGACGAAAATCGCAGTCATCTCTTACACAAATAATATATCATTCATCTAAACACGTTAAACTGGCTGACAAGTTGTATACGAGTCGTGGGAGAGCTGATGATATGACAACTCGTTCTGTTTAGTTCTATATAGTTTAATACAATCGAACATGACACATTTAAATAAACAAGTTAGACATATAATCTAACTATTTTCATGTCGTAAGTGAGACTAGAAATTGGCATCTTTATATCAATATTATAAAGCAAAATCATAACAATATATGGCAAATATATCCAAGAAGTTTAGTTAAAGAATTGAGATGGCCACAAACGTCCGGTACAAGTTCATTCAATTACACTTTCGTCACGAAAGTCTTATTTTCATACTTTCGACCACTACATTGTCATTTTAGTCCATATTTCGCAATCTTTAAAATATATAGTTGAGAATAAGTCACGTTATAGGATTTATTATTATTATTATTATTATTATTAAGTAATGTATTCTGAATATATTACACCAAACTTGGGTTTTTACAATACTTTTATACAATCTTTCATTCTTTCTTGATTACAATGTATCGACACAAATAACATACAGTCTAAACTAATCCTCATGAATAACGACACCATGCACGACGGCGTCTATCAGTTATATACTAAATCAAGTAATCTATTAATGAAAAAGAATGAGGTTATTCAAAGTACACATTGTGTACTCTTATGATTTATGAGTTTCCCAAGGTGTAAAATGTTATTATATTAGTAAAGAGTAACTATATGATTTTGCACATTAGTTACCATTTAACATTTGGCAATATATTGTTAAATTCAATTAGGCTGTGATCTGTAAATGAAATCTAACTTAGACAAATTACACTATACAAAAGATGAAATAAAAACAATTTTTTTATTTATTTCACACAATAAAAATAACAAAAGATACAACATTATTCAACAAGGATTGTCCATAATACGAAAATAATAAACATATACAATGTTGTATGGTATTTACATATGGTTTAGCCACCCATCATAGACATTGTTTCGCTAAGATCAAACATTTTGTGTTTAGACTCAATGAAATCCGCATCTTGCGCATCTATATCCTCGTCTGTGTGCATAAACTCATACTTGTGCTTGCGAACTTGGTAGTTTACTACTCTAGTGTTTGTTTGAGGTTGGTTTAAGTATCTCTCAAACCCATTGTTGAAAAAGAAGTCAGAACGAGGAGGCGTGTCATGTAACTTGTGCGGCATTACCTTCAATATCTTCTTTGTCAAGTCGTGATGGTGGTGATGGCTTGTTGAGTTGTGTGCATTCGACATATTGACGGTGTTTGGTTGTAAGTAGTTGGTTGATGGATGATAGGATGAAGTTATATTGAACTCATAAGACCTATTTATATATGAGTTTGTGAAGGTTTATGGAATGTGATTCTCATATATTGCAAGTCTCATATTTGATATTCTAAGGGGATTCCTTTGTATAGCCGTTTATTGAAGATTTCGAAATTATTATAAGTGTTGTGGCTTTGGTTTGTTTCGCCACACGTCAAGCCAACAAAATTGAAACATGTTTTAGAACCAACATTCTAGTTTGGTGGGAATCTATTAACCTTAATGGTGTTTGAGCTGTATATCTTTAAATCATGTAAAACTATGTATACATTTTAGTTATTAGCCGTCCTTTTTTTTCATGTGTTTTAGGTTTTGATACAAGTAAAGCACTTAAGATTCTTTAATTATTACATATTGTGATCTAACAAATGCTTAAACTATTATTTGATACATACATTGAAGATGACTATATTTGATACATACATTGAAGGTGACCTTATGGCTTATAGTCATGTACGTTAGGCTACATAAACTCGCCTAGTGGTCAAACCTCGCCTTATATGTCACGTTAGGTTGTACTAAAGCCAGGTTATGCATCTAATTAAGTTGTTTAATTAGCAAAGTCAAGTTCGGTTGTACTAAAGTCAACCTGTTTAATACTATACAGAAGAATTCGCCATCTCATCATCTCTTATGTCTCATTTACAACTTGCCAAGAGGTATGGATCGTGTTCGGGCATTATCATTTCTATCTGATTCAATTCCATCTCTAATATCGTAAGTATCATAATATAATATTTTACCAAATATCAAAATAACAGTTTAAGCATATGTTAGATCAAAAGGGAAAAAATCCAATACAATAATACCTTAACGTACAATAGGTATGTGAATCCTTTTTTTTTTTCACGAAATTGATCCATGAAATCACATCCCAACATCTCGGAATCGTCAATAAATATCCAATTAATCATTGGTTCACCGAAAAAAACATTCCTGGATGGTTAATCGATCAATTTTTTACTTTTTTTCACGAAAACCGTTTTTGAGCGTTGTAGGGTTTGGTGGAGCGTGTTTGAGCGTTTTAATACTGTTGTCTTTGTTTTTTGTCTTTGTGCGTCTCGCGTACATATCGTATGTTAAAGCATTATTTTACAGTATCTTTTCTCTAGATCACAATATGTAATAATTAAAGAATCTTAAGTGCTTTACTTATATCAAAACCTAAAACACATGGAAAAGGAAAAGGACGGGTAATAACTAAAATGCATACATAGTTTTACATGATTTAAAAGATACAGCTCAAACACCATTAATAAGGTTAATAGATCCCCACAAAACTAAAATGTTGGTTCTAAAACATGTTTCAATTTGGTTGGCTTGACATGTGGCCAAACAAATCAAAACCACAACACTTGTAACAATTCCGAAATCTTCGATAACGGCTATACTAAGTAACCAAGGAATCCCCTTAGAATATCAAATATGAGACCTGTAATATATGAGAATCACATTCCATAAACCTTCACAAACTCATATATAAATAGGCCTTATGAGTTCAACATAAATTCATTCTATCACCCATCAACCAACTACTTACAACCAAACACCGTCAATATGTCGAATACACACGACTCAACTGGCCATCACCACCATCATGACTTGACAAAGAAGATATTGAAGGTAATGCCGCACAAATTACATGACACGTATCCTTATTCTGACTTCTTAATAAATGGGTTTGAAAGATACTCGAACCAAACTCAAACAAACACTAGAGTAGCAAACTACCAAGATCACAAGCATGAGTATGAGTTTATGCACACGAAAGAGGATACAGACGTGCAAGCTGCGGATTTCATTGAGTCTAAACACAAAATGTTTGATCTTAATTAGCGAAACAATGTCTATGATGGGTGGCTAAACCATATATAAATATCATACAACGTTGTATATCCTTATTATTTACTATTATGGACAATCTTTGTTGAATAATGTTGTATCTTTTGTTATTTTTATGGTATGAGAATAAATAAATAAATAATTGTTTTTGTTTAACTTTTGTATAGTGTAATTTGTCTAAGTTAGATTTAATTTTATAGATCACAGCCTAATTGAATTTTGATTTGCCAAATGTTAAATGGTAACTAATGTACAATCATATAGTTACTCTTTACTAATATAATCACATGTTACACCTTCAGAAACTCATAAATCATAAGAGTAAGACACACATTGTGTACTACTGTACTTTGAATAACCTTATTATTTTTCATTTATAAATTACTTGATTTAGTACACGACTGACAGATGTCTTCGTGCATGGCGTCGTTATTCATTAGGATTAGTTTAGACTGTATGTTTTTTGTGTCGATACGTCGTAATCAAGAAAGAATGAAAGATTGTATAAAAGTATTGTAAAAACCCAAGTTTGGTATAATATATTCAGAATACAATACTTACTAATAACAATTTGTAATAAATAAAAAACAAAATCTTAAGGGCTTTACGTATATCAAAACCTAAAACACTAGAAAGAAAAGAATTGACAGCCAAAAACTAAAACTTTTACATAGTTTATACCTGGTTTACATAGATTCAAACACCATAAAGGTTAATAGATTCTATGGCCGTCTCCAAGAATTTAAATACCTTGGCTGAATTAAAATAAAAAAGGCCCTTAGGCCTTAATGAAAATTTTTTATTCGCTAATGTACATTGATAAAACTTTTATCGACCGATTTATTATAAGCAGAAATCATTCTGAGCATGTAATTATCTCATAAACCATTGCAAATAACTTTTCCGAGCCTCCCATGATAGATAATAGATTCCCACCAAAAGACATATATGTGTAATATGTATAAAAAAGCTTGTGCCCTCGAAACTTATATGCCCCTGTAGATGGTGCAGCTCGCACATCCTCCGAGCCTCCCATGATAGATAATAGATTCCCACCAAACCAAAATGTTGGTCTTAAACAATGATTTTGTTGGCTTGACGTGTGGCCAAACAAACCAAAGCCACAACACTTATAATAATTCAAAGATTAGGCGGCCGAAATCTTCAATCCTATTAATATTATAGTGTCTTACAAGACGGCTATACTAAGGAATCCCCTTACAAATATAAGACTTATCATAGAAGAGAATCAGATTCCATGACTCCTATTCATCATACATCTACATAAACCTTCACAAACTCATATATAAACAGACCTTATGACTTCAGCATAACTTCATTCAATCCATTAACCACTTACAACAACCAAAGTACCAAACACCGCCAATATGTCGAATAACCACAACTCAACCGGCCATCACCACCATCACAACTTGACAAAGAAGATATTGAAGATAATGCCGCAAAAATTACATGACACGCCTCCTTATTCTGACGACTTCTTCATAAATGGGTTTGAGAGATCCTCAAATTACCAAGCTCAAACAAACACTAGAGTTGCAAAATTCCATGATAATAAGCACAAGTACAAGTTTATGCAATTGGAAGATGATATAAATGTGCAAGCTGCGGATTTCATTGAGTCTAAACACAAAAAGTTGATCTTAGCAAAACAATGTATATGATGGGTGGCTAGCTAAGATATATATGCATGCATCATATAATATTGTATATGTTTATTATTTGTGTATTATGGACCATCTTTGTTGAATAATGTTGTATCTGTGAAATTAAATAAAGAATTTGTTTTTATTTCATCTTTTGTATTGCGTAATTTGTTGAAGGTAAATTGGATTTTACAAATCTTAACCTAGTTGAGTTTAATAAATAACTCAATGTAAAAAATGTTAGTGATTAATGTGCGATCATAATTCTACCATTGATTTAGATTACTACATATTTACATGTTTCCTTAAGATACTAAAACAAGCTTTTCAAGAGTTTAAGGTGTTAGTTTGTTTTTTTAAGAGGTAAAATATCTTAAATATGTGGACTATATCTGCAAACATCTGTAGCAGGAGAGGTGGACCAAACCTCTACAGTCTGTAAAAAGAAGACTTTTTATTTTTTAACGTTTGCAGACTGTTAAAACAAACTTCAATTTCTAAAAAAACTAATAACAATTCAACAAATAAATTTCTAAAAACTAATAAGAATTCGAGAAATCTGCATTTTGTCTTCCTAGTTTATATCGTCGCGCGATGGGTTAACCCCTGAAAAATATTTTGCGAACTTTGGACCACTGTGAAATTTTGGCGGGTCAGTCTGTCTCCTTGCCGTCAGTTGATCGTGAGTTTACTGACAAAAAAAAACGTTGAAATGGCCATTTTGCCCCTCCTAAAACTAAATATCCAAATTTCGTGTAAAGGGTGGGGTTCGAACCCCCGACCCCCAGTTTAATAACACACAACACCAACCATTTGAGATGAGCTAGCATTTAATAAATCTATACAATATGTAATATATATTCACCATTAGAATTGAA
The DNA here is from genome assembly GCF_021521415.1 of Bidens hawaiensis. Lineage (NCBI taxonomy): Eukaryota > Viridiplantae > Streptophyta > Magnoliopsida > Asterales > Asteraceae > Bidens > Bidens hawaiensis. The sequence goes on along the minus strand of NW_027494213.1, from coordinate 230,795 downwards.
ACTTTAATTATGTTATAGACTTATAAGTATTAATCATCTTTCTGTAAGTAAGTAAGGATTGAATTGGAATTGGAATAGATCTGGCGATGTGTAATTATGTGTTGAATTGTGAGTGTGAAATGAATCATGTAAAAAATCTCACTAATAAAATATATTTTTCGATCGAACACCTAACCTGCAATAATTCATCTTCCATTTCCACTCATTTTACCACCAACCCAAAAGTCCAATTACACAGCAAATCATGACAATCCAATCTTCAACCAAAAAACCCAAACACCCATCTCTCAAAACCAACAAAAAGAAAGACAAAGGCAACAACATAATCACAGTCAACGACAAAACCCCATTAATCGCCAAGAATCAGAGCACCACCCATAATTAGTTTAACGGAACATCGATGTCGGGTGCGGTGATGAACCTGTCCACGACCATAATCGGCGCTGGAATCATGGCGTTTACGGCGACGATGAAGGTTCTGGGACTGAGTGTTGGGGTTGTGGTTATTGTTACGGTGGCTGATGTTCATAGAAATATACATCTTTTCAGCATCAAATAATCTTTAAAAACTGCAATTTCTATCTAATAACATAGCATAAAAGGCTACTTGTCATAATAAAACGTAATTTCAGGTGAAACCAAACCTCAAACGAAGAAACAAGCAAAAAAGACAAAGAAAAACAGAAGAAAACACAAAAAAACAAAGAAACACGCCCCCATGTCTCAAGAAACACGCCCCCATTCTTATGGAACAAGAAAAGACAAAATCTGAGAACAAAAGCACGGGGCCGTGCTCAGCATGCACGGGGCCGTGGACGGGAATGCAGAAAAGACAAAGAAGAATTGAGCACATGTCACTAAAAAGCACGGGACCGTGTCTGCTAACCACGGGGCCGTTGACAGCTCACACAAAAGACAAAACAGATCTGGCACATGTCATAAAAATACACGGGGCCGTGCTCATCAAGCACGGGGACGTGCCTCACCATCCAGATTGCCTATAAATAGTGGCTCATGTTGCATTCATCAAGTGTGCCTTGAAAATATTTCTATCCGATTCTCTCTTATAAAAACACACACTAGCACTCACCTTGAAGATCTAGTGAAGAGTTTGAAGGTTTGGAGGTCATCACCACTAATCATCATCATCAACCATCATCCCTATCATTAAGAAGAAGGATTCATCTACATTTGGTTAGATTGTTCCAAGTTTAATCATGTATTTATTATTATCAATCATCTTAATGTTCATCATAATGCTCATTATGAGCTAAACTCCTTTTACCATCTAAAATCTATGAAGAAGCTTTGTTTTACTTGATAATTAATCAAGACATGTGATGTAGTCTAGTTAAGTACATGGTTATATTACAATTATCTTTTGATGAGAAATGTTTCACCATCTTAAATCACTAATTCAAAGTTGGTGGTTGTCAATCTCTTTGGCAATCGTTCATGATTGATTCATGTTCTTGAAAGATAGAAATACTTTGATACACTATCGAAACATGGATCCTTATATTGTACTTAGAAATGATGAGATATAAGTTATGGTGTATTTTTCTAAACCTTGGTAATCTGAAAATGGCTTTGCTTAGGATATCAAATTAGCTATAGAAACCATATGTTAATGGAATGTGTAATCATAACCTACTTAAATCAACCAAGGGGAGGTTGTGTGATGAACTACAATCACCCGAAGTTGTTAGAATTGGTATTCGAGAAATTGAAGTCAATCCTAATCTTTCTACTTAACGAAACTACTTGCCAACTTAAATTGACATCATTGAGATGGTATGACATTAGGAAATGGTGGACTTTAAAATGCGCATATCATCTCCTTAGTGCCAAAGATGCTCACTTTGGTTAAGGAGTTATCTATCATATATTGCTACGGTAAGTTTATCACAAGTCTACGTATTAATTATCAATGCTAAAATGGAGTGGATTCTTGATCTTAGATTGTAACCTTCGTATAATTGAACAACTCGTATAGAATTTCTTATCTTGGTCACCTATATATTATTTATATATAATTATTTATATTTTATAAAAAGTTCAAAAATTAACCTCAAAATGATTAAAACCTCCGATTGAAGTAAAACAACGATTTATTATTAGAAACATTTGTGTCCACGGATCGATACTTGGTTCTTACCAATACTATTCTACATATACGATAGGTACAATTGCCTATTTTGTGTGTGTTTAGTCTTTGTAGAAATTACTTTTATAAATTTAAAACACGATCTTGTGCAAAAGCTAAATATCCAATCTATCATATTTTATACAAGCTACACAGCACGCATCAAGTTTTTGGCGCCGTTGCCGGGGACACGGTACGTTTCTAAGAACGATCCAAGTTTTAATTTAATCATTTTTTATAGTTGTACAAATTTTTAACTTCTATTTCACTTTATTTTTAATTTTTACTAAATACTAAAATATTATTTTACGGCTAACCAACTTTTTACCTTTATTTACCTTAACTTTACTCTAGTTTAATTAAGACCTTAGTTTAGTTTAGTTTAGTTAAAAATAGCATAGCATAACTCGTAGTTTAATACTAGACTAACCTTTTAGACTAACTTTAGCTAACTTTTGCTTTAGTGTTTAATTTTGATTTAGTCCATGTATGTCCTCTACTTTTGAGCCTGAGCTTGTTTATTCAACTTCTGAACCGAAACGACTCTTTCGTCGACGAACTCGTAAACGGACTGCAGAAACCGCAGAAGCAATCAAAGACGAATCAGTAGACGCCACCACATCAGGAGAAAATCAAACCGAAGAAATGATGGCGGCCCAGAACAATGAGCCGAACATGAGCCAGTATGCCAAGCCAACTCTTGAAGGCTACGGCAATGGAGTGGCTCCACCCGAAATCACCGAAAATTTCGAAATCAAATAAAGCACCATTCATATGGTGGAAAATTCAGTTCAATTTCATGGTCTCCTCGACGAAGACCCTCTTTCTCACATATCTCGATTCTTACGAATCTGCGGAACCTTTAAAATCCAAAACTGTTCAGAAGATCAAATCAAGCTTAAACTCTTTCCTTTCTCTCTAAGGGGCCAAGCCCTAGAATGGATAGAATCCCTTTCCTCTGGTTCCATTACCACTTGGGACCAGATGGTTGAACAGTTTCTCCTCAAATATTTTCCGCCCGACAAAACTGCCAAATACCGAGCCAGCATTACTGGATTCCGGACCGATGATGATGAATTGTTACACGCAGCATGGGAAAGATACAAAAGTCTTTTAAGAATATGCCCACATCATGGACTGAGCGTATGGTTACAAGTACAAACTTTCTTTGACGCACAATCCAGTCAAAACAAACAGGCCATCGACCAGATCGCTGGTGGAGACCTGGGATCCAAATCACCTAACGAAGGATTTGAAGTCCTAGAGAAGGCCGAAAAGAAGAGTTTCGCTTACAACCCACCAAGATCTACACCTACCCATAAAAGAATACACCACGTTGATTCCAACACCCTTGTCACAGCACAACTTGAAGCTCTTTCTAAAAAATTCGAACAACTTCAAGCCGAGCTATCAAAAAACAAACTCACCTGTGACACTTGTGGAGGAAATCATAAGACGAGTGACTGTAAACAAGTCATCATGGCCATGGAAGAAGTCGATTTCATCGCTCGATAGAACAACGCTTTCAGCAATAACTACAACCCAGGTTGGAGAAACCATCCAAACTTCAGCTGGAAAGACGGAGGTAACACTCAACCCCTACCATGATTCGAAAAGAGACCGATGAATCAATCCTTACAACCTAAAACTCAATTCCAAGACCAAAGCTCGAGTAACCATCAAAACCCGAGCTACTCAAAGATCGAAGAAATGTTAATCCAATTAATGACCAAAACAAATGAAGCAAAAAAGAAAGCCGACTCAAGAGCTGTTGATATCAGCGGAGTATTATTAAAACATGAAGCCGATCTCAAAAGTCAACAAGCATCACTTCAGAACTTAGAAACCCAAATCGGACAAATTGCCCGACAATTATCCGAAAGACCACCTGGCGCCCTTCCAAGCAACACAATCACCAACCCGAATGCAACAGCTAACGCCGTTACATTACGAAGCGGTACGACCACTGTTGTCTCACCAACTTCAGAACCAGTTATGGAGAAGAAGTCTCCTGATGAAACGCAGGAAAGGCTGACCCCAACAAGCATAATCCAACCTAAGGAGCCAGTCCGAACTTATGTTCCACCTATTCCATACCCTGGAAGACTGAAGCAGGAGCGATTGGAAGCCCAGTATGGTAAGTTTCTAGAACTCTTTAAACAACTCCATATCAACATCCCTTTTGTCGAAGCTATTGCTCAGATGCCAAAATATGCCAAGTTTCTCAAAGAAGTGCTGACAAACAAAAGGAAGCTGGAGGAACTCTCGCATGACACTCTAAGTGAAGAATGTTCAGCTGTCCTACAAAGCAAGCTACCAACAAAGATGACCTATCCAGGGAGCTTTACTATCCCTTGTCTCATAGGAAATTTATCTGTTAGCAATGCCCTGGCTGACTTAGGAGCTAGTATTAATTTAATGCCTTATGCGGTTTTTGCAAAACTAGGGATAGGAGAACCAAAGCCCACTCGCATGAGCATTCAGTTAGCTGACCGATCCGTTAAATATCCTAGGGGCATTGTTGAAAACATGCTTGTCAAAATCGACAAATTTGTTTTCCCAGTAGATTTTGTGATTCTAGACATGGAGGAAGACAAAAGTGTACCTCTAATTTTAGGTAGACCCTTTTTAGCCACCGCAAAGGCTATCATTGATGTTTTCACCGGTAAACTCACTCTCAGGGTCAATGACGAGGCAATCACTTTTGACATAGGAAAATCTATGCAATATCCGCAACAACACGATGACACTTTATATTGTGTTGACATCATAGACTCCATCGTAAGTTGCTATATGCGAGATTCCTCCATTAATACTCCCATAGAAACACAAGCCTTAGACAAAACACTCAACAAACCCATTTTAGAAAACGAAAATCTCAACAATAACTACCAAGAAGAATCAGAAACGATATGCGAAATCATTGAATACAATGAAAAATCAAAACCATCAATTGAAGAACCACCAGCCTTAGAGATAAAAGAACTACCAAACCATCTCGAATACGCCTTTCTAGAAAAAGACTCTCAACTCCCAGTAATTATTTCATCTCACATTTCCAAAGAAGAGAAAGACGAACTTCTTAAAGTTCTCAAAAACCATAAGAAGGCTATCGCATGGAAGATCATGGATATCAAGGGCATCAGTCCCTCCTTTTGTACTCACAAAATCCTCATGGAAGAAGAATACAAACCCGTGGTCCAACATCAAAGACGTCTCAATCCTAACATGCAAGATGTGGTGAAGAAGGAAGTAATCAAACTGCTTGATGCCGGATTAATCTACCCAATCTCAGACTCACCTTGGGTAAGTCCCGTTCAGGTAGTACCCAAGAAGGGAGGAATGACGGTCGTAATGAACGAGAAGGACGAACTAATACCCATGAGAACCATCACAGGCTGGCGAGTTTGCATTGATTACCGGAAGCTTAATGATGCCACAAGAAAAGACCATTTTCCACTTCATTTCATAGACCAAATGCTCGAACGATTGTCTGGAAAAATGTTCTACTGTTTTCTTGATGGATTTTCCGGATACTTTCAGATTCCCATTGCTCTTGAAGATCAGGAGAAAACTACTTTTACATGTCCATACGGAACCTTCGCCTACCGAAGAATGCCATTTGGACTATGCAATGCTCCAGCCACCTTCCAGCGTTGCATGGTAGCCATCTTTCATGAAATGATCGAAAACTCTATGGAGGTTTTCATGGACGACTTCTCAGTCTTTGGAGACTCTTTCGATCATTGCCTGAAAAACCTAGACAAAATGTTAGCTAGGTGTGAAGAAGTAAATCTAGTGCTCAACTGGGAAAAATGCCACTTTATGGTAAAGGAAGGCATGGTTTTAGAACACAAGATTTCTCAAAACGGACTAGAAGTTGATAGGGCCAAAATAGAAACCATATCCAAACTTCCGCCGCCAACTTCGGTCAAAGCCATTAGAAGTTTCCTAGGTCACGCAGGTTTCTACCGCCGCTTCATAAAAGACTTCTCAAAAATCTCAAGACCAATGACCAAACTTCTAGAAAAAGACGCACCATTCGTCTTCTCTGAGGAATGTGTTGAGTCATTCAATACACTGAAGGACAAACTTGTCAACACACCAATCATGACCACACCCGATTGAACCCTTCCATTCGAAATCATGTGCGATGCAAGCGACTTTGCAGTTGGAGCCGTACTCGGACAACACAAAGAAAAACACTTTCACCCAATTTACTATGCCAGTAAAACTCTTAACGATGCACAAGAAAATTATATCACAACAGAAAAAGAGTTACTAGCAGTAGTATTTGCCTTTGAAAAATTTAGATCATACCTAGTTCTTTCCAAAACCATAGTTTACACCGATCATGCCGCAATACGATACCTATTCAACAAACAAGATGCCAGACCTAGACTCATCCGGTGGATCCTACTACTCTAAGAATTCGATATCGAAGTTAAAGACAAGAAAGGAGCAGAAAATGTAGCCGCAGACCAGCTTTCACGTTTAGAATGTCCAACCCCCGAAGAACTTCACAAGGAAATTATCAATAATAATTTCCCACATGAAGTCCTCATGCACATTCAACACGTAATAAAGGAAAAAGACGAAAGTCCTTGGTATGCCGACTTCGCAAATTACTTAGCTTGTAGGATTCTCAGAAAAGGACTTACCCATCAACAGCGAAAGAAATTCTTCTCCGATCTTAAGTTTTACTTCTGGGAAGATCCATACGTATTTAGGATAGGTGCGGATCAAGTCATTCGTAGGTGAGTAGCAGGCAAGAAGGCCTTAGACATTCTCAAACAATGTCATGAAGGACCAACAGGCGGACACCACGGTACCGCCACCACGGTCAAAAAAGTGTTTGATGCAGGATTTTTCTGGCCCACTATATACAAAGATACACAAACTTTGATCCAAGCATGCGATGCTTGTCAAAGAGCCGGGAACATCTCATCGAAAAATGAAATGGCTCAAAAGGGCATTCAAATTTGTGATATCTTTGATGTATGGGGAATAGATTTCATGGGGCCGTTTCCTAACTCATTCGGAAACAAATACATTCTTGTAGCAGTCGATTACGTATCTAAATGGGTAGAAGCACAAGCTCTTCCCACTAACGATGCTCGAATAGTTGTACGATTTATGAAAAATTTATTTTCAAGATTCGGAACACCAAAAGCCCTCACAGCGACAGAGGTACTCACTTCTGTAACACCCTGATGGACAAGGTCTTAACACGATATGGGGTTCACCACCGCCTGGCAACACCATATCACCCGCAGACCAGTGGACAGGTGGAAGTCTCGAATCGAGGAATTAAGATAATTATGGAAAGAAGTGTGGGGATGAATCGCAAAAATTGGGCTGAAAAATTAGATGACGCATTCTGGGCCCTTAGGACGGCCTACAAAACTCCCATAGGAACGACACCCTTCAAGATCGTTTATGGGAATGCATGTCATCTACCAGTAGAATTAAAACACAAAGCCTACTAGGCCCTTAGAGCTGTGAACTTTGATCTAACGTCCGCCGGAGCAAACCGGGAAGATCAAATTCGTGAGCTCGAGGAACTAAGAACAATGGCCTATGAACATTCCTGGTCCTACAAAGAAAAGACTAAACGCATAAACGACGCTCATTTAAAAGGAAATAAAAAATTTAAAATCGGCGATCGTGTACTGCTATACAACGCTCGTTTACGTCTTTTCCCATGAAAACTGAAATCCCGATGGTCAGGTCCATACGTAGTGGAAACAATTTTTGACTACGGAACCATCGAAATTTCAAATTCAAACGGCCAGAAGTTCAAAGTAAATGGACATCGATTAAAACCATATATCGACGGTCCACTCGAAGAAGTGTTGGCGGTATTAACCCTCCAAACTTCTTGATTAAGCGTGAGGAAATAAGGTCTGGCCAAGACCTTCTCAAAACTAGGCCTTGTAAATTGTTTAAAAAAAAATTAGAAAACATAAAAACCACGGGGGCGTGCTCTCAAAAGCACGGTCCCATGCCGAAAAATACGGGCCGGCATCTACGCTGCAAAAATCTCAGTCAGACTGGTTTGTAACTGAATTGTCAGACTAAAAACACGGGGGCGTGCTTCCATAAGCACGGTGCCGTGCTTGGTTTCCTGTTTGGTTATAAAAGACACCTTGTGTCATTGCATTCCTTGCACAAACCAAAAACAAACCAAAAACCTCTGAAAATTCAGCATACCAACTGAGATGAATGAAGCAATTCCCATTTCCCGACATCCGAGAAATGATGCCCGCCATGTTTCCAAAACCGAGCTTCTTTTGAAACTTCAAGAACTCGTGAAAAAACTCACCAAAATGAATCTCCTTGCGGAGATGCGTCTCGTACAACTCACCGAATCTGTGGAAAACATGAAAATGGAACTCCGAGACATCAACGAGCAACTCCAGTTTCAAGTTCTCGTTTTCACGTATTTTCCTCCACCAGGACCATTCGGAGGAGGAGAGCCTTTCGGGGAACTCTAGGAAACTTAATTTTATGCTTTTATGTGTAATCAAGTGCATTAAGCACAATGTGTTAAGACTTCGGGCTTAACCCGACTATTTTCTTTTTAGGAAACCCGGGCTTATCCCGAAATTGTTCTAGGATCTTTATTTAATGAAAAGTAATTTTTAGATGACCAAACTTCCAAATTATCACAATAAACGTCATTCTAAAAATTCCGGATAGTAAATCATGTTGAAAAATTAAAATGAAAAACACTAGGACAAAAAGCACGGCGTCGTGCTTTCCTAAACACGGCGTCATGGTCACCCTAGAATCTTCAGCGTGATACGCGCTGACTCCGTACAATTCTCTGACTCAGGAACATTTATTCTTCTAGCAGCACGGGGCCGTGTTTCCTAATGCACGGTGCCGTGTTCAACTTTCCAGTCTCTATATAATGCATGCATAATTTCACTATTCCATTCACACCAAACAAAAATTACCTAAATGGAAGGAAAACGGGTTGAATGGAAGCCAGTGAAAAAAGGGAAACAACATGAATCTTCCTTCCTCGAGGAACAAGTCATGCGACTCCAATGCATCGTAAGAGATCAAGTTGAAAGCAATATGCAAACCGAAGCTCGAGTAGTCTAGTTAATTAACAAAGTCGACCTGCTTAGGTTCGAAAACTTCCATGTTGTGGATGGCCACCACAAGGATGTGACTTCCAAACTTAACTTTCTCAACCGAGAAATCGTCACGCTCAACAAAAATCTTGACGAACTTTTGGAAGTCAAACGAGCACCACCACACATCCAGGACTTGTTCGGAAGTGGTGGCCGTTGAAGTTTCTGCCTTTGTTTCTCGTTTAAGTTGTTTCCGCTAAAACTATGTGTTAGGACCCGAGAATTGTTGTTGTACTTTTCATTTCATCTATCTTTAATTATGTCTTTACTTTTATGTTCTTAATGAAATTTAGGATGTTTTTACCAAGATTAAAATAACCAGAAAATAAAAACCCAATTAAAAACAAACCAGCTCGACAAATAAACAAAACAGTACTGTCTGCACTATGCAGCACGGTACCGTGCTTCCTGAAGCACGGGGCTGTGTTTTTTGTATCAGGGCAGTTAAGAGTTTTTAACTTAATAAAATAAATTTCTATCACTTCAAACCCTATTTTTCACTACGGGAACCGCCGAAACCTCAACTATTTCACGAATTTCTTCATTAAATCTTAAATTCTAAACATAAGGTATGTTAATTTAACAATTATATTGTCCAAATTCGTCATTCTAGGTTTAGATTAACCCTAAAATTGTTCAAATCGACCAAATCGGTTCAAAACCCGAATAGGGTATGGGTTATTATGCTTGGTTATGATGAATAGATTGTTGAATGATTGATGGTTAGGGTTTAATTGAAAGAAACAAATCGGGTTTTGGGTTTTTGCACAAATACCCGACCCACCATTAAACCCAATTGATATAACCGGTTAGAAACGAGGGTTCGAGTCTGAGTAAGTTAGAAATCGATATTAGAAACACGAGTCGTGTCCAAAACAACACGATTCGTGGTCAACCAAAAGTCAAAGGAACTGAACCAGAAGCAGCAGCACGGTACCATGCTTCTGGAAGCACTCCGCCGTGCTTTACCTTCTGTTTCAGCAAAATGCAATTTTTTCGTGAATTTTGACTAATATAAGTGTAAACTGTAGATGGCTGAGTTTGGGGAAGACGTTCATGCATTTTTGGTCTTCAACGGAAATAATGCAAGAGACAGACAAGCAAATGCAAGGCTAAGCCACTTAAACAGAAGAGTCCCTGAACCAAATTTCTATGCTTGCCAAGACACTCTACGCCGAGTTAATCAATGGAACAGATACAACACATTTGTGACTGGGCCGTGGAAAAAGGTTTTTGAGCAAACAGGGGAGTTGGTAACAGAACTAACAAGGGAATTCTTGGCATCCTTTAACATAAAAAAGAAGAATTTAGATATGTGGGATGAAGATGCAATTGAGTTCCGATGTGGAGGTGTGTGGCGCACCACGTCTTTTACCCAACTTGGAATTGATATGGGAATTTACACGAAAAACGAAACAGAACAAGAACTCTGGGCCTGCGCAAAGATAGCATTTGAAAAGGAAGGCGATGATGAGATTGGGGATACACAATCACGAGCATGGGAATTGTTAGGTTTCGAGGATGAAACAAACCACGTCAATGTTTCGAGAAGCACAGCCTTACGAGATCCACTGATGAAATATATTCACCAGCTGTTAAGCAAAACGATAACAGCACGTAGCAAAAATAAAGGGGTGGTGAATTTACGGGATCTGTGGGCATTTTACTGTATGAGGAATAAAGTTGACTGCAACATTACTTATCTCTTTTGTCAACTTTTCATGACCAATGCAACCGCTGAATGTACAAGTACCCCACTCTTCGGCGGTGCATGGATTTACAAGCTTTGCGAAGCTTATGAAGTAGACACGGAAGGAACAGAAAGCCCGAAACTATTGCTCTTAACCTCAAACTATGTTACAAATTGCAGATAGCCCAAATCTTTAGTGCAAGACCATAAATGTGGAGGTTCATTAACAGCCGAGGCGACATTTGGGACCCGGAAAGCCAGTTGGAAATGCTGATGGAGGACGAACGAGAAGACAGAATTGAAGCTGAGTACGCACGAACAAGGATTCGTAAGCCATCCACGGGTAACTGATGACTGGCGGCACTGGTAGGTCGGTCATGGGCACGGGTTGGTAGCATTTTATGAACTTATTATGTGTGTTTTAAACAATTTACTTTTCATCGTACTTGTTTGTTTATTTTTATGTTGATTTGGATATTTTATGGCCGTTGGTGCCAAAGACATTATGATAGGTTCTAATTTAGCCCAATAGGGCTAGGGATGGATGATTCCATACCCAATTTTCAGCAGTTTATGCTTGGTTGTTTGTGGTTGTTTGCAGTTTTATATTATACAGGTACAAAAACAGGAAAACGGACGAAAAACAGGGGACGCTCTGTCGAAATTTCGTTAACCCGTAGGGAAGTAACTCTCCATTTTAACCCATATTACTCAACTAGAATTTTTATATTTTCATGAATCTTATCACATTGAGGACAATGTGAGATTCAAGTGTGGGGAGGGGAATTACTTGACCAAATTGTTTGTCCAACTAATTATAAAAATCTCTAATTCAAATATATTTTTCAGCAAACAAAGATTATTCTAAACCTAAAAAGAAAACCAAGAAAATTTTTTGCAAATAACCAATCATTACATAAAAGTGAAAAAGTAAGAAGAAGTTTTGTAATATTGAGAATAAGTTTATGCAAAATATGGCGTTAATACCCAATTCCTCCGTTACTGTGAGATAAACCTCATGCCGTATAAATATTTTTTCGGAAGCTTTGAGTGAGTCATATGTTTCGTGTGATTTAGAACTTGTCGCAATTATTCATTTCAAGACCGCACGAAGCGTTGTATAAAGAAGAAGGTAATATTTACACAAACCCATTACCAAAATTACAAAACCCAAAAATCCGATCACCTTATCCATTTTGAACCGGTAAAATACAACACTGGTCTTTTACTGGCAGACCCTAAAGAACTGGAAATGCATTCTTTCGATTTCAATTTCCTTTGCTGCATACACTTCACAAAACCTAGGTTGCCTCCAGAACTTAGGGAGAGAATCTTTCTCTTTAGCAATGAGGTGAGGAAAAAGTGGCGCCAAAACGAACAAAGGCCACCATTCTGTGGAATTTCCAAAAACGCAATGAAGAGAAGAGCAAAAAAATATGAACGATGCTTAGGTTGCGGAAACTGGTCCCACGAAGGAAGATGTAGAAAAAGGTAAGCTCAGTCTCAGCATGAATATACCGAACTAATGAGGATGGGGACTATTAGGCTCAAAGCCGAACGATCCATTAGAGTTGGAAGTTATATTCATAAGAGGATTGAGGAAGAATTAATCCACATCCTCGATAAAACTGGTCTTGATGATCTGACCTTAAAAGAGTCATTAGGTATATAGTATTTACAAAAAAAAAATCGAAGAAAAGGAGCTAACCATTGAAGACATCTCAAGACTCCCGACAAACAGCGGAAGTTGTATTTACCATTAAACCTTAAACCACCACAAAATACCAATCCCTACTCACACTAAACCGGAACCCCTTTTGTATCTTCTGATCTGTGCAACCCTTCAAAAGGTGGAGATTTGAACTTGTTACAAGCTTATTTATCACAGTACCAAACACCGCCAATATGTCGAATAACCACAACTCAACCGGCCATCACCACCATCACAACTTGACAAAGAAGATATTGAAGATAATGCCGCAAAAATTACATGACACGCCTCCTTATTCTGACGACTTCTTCATAAATGGGTTTGAGAGATCCTCAAATTACCAAGCTCAAACAAACACTAGAGTTGCAAAATTCCATGATAGTAAGCACAAGTACAAGTTTATGCAATTGGAAGATGATATAAATGTGCAAGCTGCGGATTTCATTGAGTCTAAACACAAAAAGTTGATCTTAGCAAAACAATGTATATGATGGGTGGCTAGCTAAGATATATATGCATGCATCATATAATATTGTATATGTTTATTATTTGTGTATTATGGACCATCTTTGTTGAATAATGTTTATCTGTGAAATTAAATAAAGAATTTGTTTTTATTTCATCTTTTGTATTGCGTAATTTGTTGAAGGTAAATTGGATTTTACAAATCACAACCTAGTTGAGTTTAATAAATAACTCAATGTAAAAAATGTTAGTGATTAATGTGCGATCATAATTCTACCATTGATTTAGATTACTACATATTTACATGTTTCCTTAAGATACTAAAACAAGCTTTTCAAGAGTTTAAGGTGTTAGTTTGTTTTTTTAAGAGGTAAAATATCTTAAATATGTGGACTATATCTGCAAACATCTGTAGCAGGAGAGGTGGACCAAACCTCTACAGTCTGTAAAAAGAAGACTTTTTATTTTTTAACGTTTGCAGACTGTTAAAACAAACTTCAATTTCTAAAAAAACTAATAACAATTCAACAAATAAATTTCTAAAAACTAATAAGAATTCGAGAAATCTGCATTTTGTCTCCCTGGTTTATATCGTCGCGCGATGGGTTAACCCCTGAAAAATATTTTGCGAACTTTGGACCACTGTGAAATTTTGGCGGGTCAGTCTGTCTCCTTGCCGTCAGTTGATCGTGAGTTTACTGACAAAAAAAAACGTTGAAATGGCCATTTTGCCCCTCCTAAAACTAAATATCCAAATTTCGTGTAAAGGGTGGGGTTCGAACCCCCGACCCCCAGTTTAATAACACACAACACCAACCATTTGAGATGAGCTAGCATTTAATAAATCTATACAATATGTAATATATATTCACCATTAGAATTGAAACTTTAATTATGTTATAGACTTATAAGTATTAATCATCTTTCTGTAAGTAAGTAAGGATTGAATTGGAATTGGAATTGGAATAGATCTGGCGATGTGTAATTATGTGTTGAATTGTGAGTGTGAAATGAATCATGTAAAAAATCTCACTAAAAAAATATATTTTTCATCGAACACCTAACCTGCAATAATTCATCTTCCATTTCCACTCATTTTACCACCAACCCAAAAGTCCAATTACACAGCAAATCATGACAATCCAATCTTCAACCAAAAAACCCAAACACCCATCTCTCAAAACCAACAAAAAGAAAGACAAAGGCAACAACATAATCACAGTCAACGACAAAACCCCATTAATCGCCAAGAAACAGAGCACCACCCATAATTAGTTTAACGGAACATCGATGTCGGGTGCGGTGATGAACCTGTCCACGACCATAATCGGCGCTGGAATCATGGCGTTTACGGCGACGATGAAGGTTCTGGGACTGAGTGTTGGGGTTGTGGTTATTGTTATGGTGGCTGATGTACATAGAAATATACATCTTTTCAGCATCAAATAATCTTTAAAAACTGCAATTTCTATCTAATAACATAGCATAAAAGGCTACTTGTCATAATAAAACGTAATTTCAGGTGAAACCAAACCTCAAACGAAGAAACAAGCAAAAAAGACAAAGAAAAACAGAAGAAAACACAAGAAATCAAAGAAACACGCCCCCATGCTTATGGAACAAGAAAAGACAAAATCTGAGAACAAAAGCACGGGGCCGTGCTCAGCATGCACGGGGCCGTGGACGGGAATGCAGAAAAGACAAAGAAGAATTGAGCACATGTCACTAAAAAGCACGGGACCGTGTCTGCTAACCACGGGGCCGTTGCCAGCTCACACAAAAGACAAAACAGATCTGGCACATGTCATAAAAATACACGGGGCCGTGCTCATCAAGCACGGGGACGTGCCTCACCATCCAGATTGCCTATAAATAGTGGCTCATGTTGCATTCATCAAGTGTGCCTTGAAAATATTTCTATCCGATTCTCTCTTATAAAAACACACACTAGCACTCACCTTGAAGATCTAGTGAAGAGTTTGAAGGTTTGGAGGTCATCACCACTAATCATCATCATCAACCATCATCCCTATCATTAAGAAGAAGGATTCATCTACATTTGGTTAGATTGTTCCAAGTTTAATCATGTATTTATTATTATCAATCATCTTAATGTTCATCAGAATGCTCATTATGAGCTAAACTCCTTTTACCATCTAAAATCTATGAAGAAGCTTTGTTTTACTTGATAATTAATCAAGACATGTGATGTAGTCTAGTTAAGTACATGGTTATATTACAATTATCTTTTGATGAGAAATGTTTCACCATCTTAAATCACTAATTCAAAGTTGGTGGTTGTCAATCTCTTTGGCAATCGTTCATGATCGATTCATGTTCTTGAAAAATAGAAATACTTTGATACATTATCGAAACATGGATCCTTATATTGTACTTAGAAATGATGAGATATAAGTTAAGGTGTATTTTTCTAAACCTTGGTAATCCGAAAATGGCTTTGCTTAGGATATCAAATTAGCTATAGAAACCATATGTTAATGGAATGTGTAATCATAACCTACTTAAATCAACCAAGGGGAGGTTGTGTGATGAACTACAATCACCCGAAGTTGTTAGAATTGGTATTCGAGAAATTGAAGTCAATCCTAATCTTTCTACTTAACGAAACTACTTGTCAACTTAAATTGACATCATTGAGATAGTATGACATTAGGAAATGGTGGACTTTAAAATGCGCATATCATCTTTTTAGTGCCAAAGATGCTCACTTTGGTTAAGGAGTTATCTATCATATATTGCTACGGTAAGTTTATCACATGTCTACCTATTAATTATCAATGCTAAAATGGAGTGGATTCTTGATCTTAGATTGTAACCTTCGTATAATTGAACAACTCGTATAGAATTTCTTATCTTGGTCACCTATATACTATTTATATATAATTATTTATATTTTATAAAAAGTTCAAAAATTAACCTCAAAATGATTAAAACCTCCGATTGAAGTAAAACAACGATTTATTATTAGAAACCTTTGTGTCCACGGATCGATACTTGGTTCTTACCAATACTATTCTACATATACGATAGGTACACTTGCCTATTTTGTGTGTGTTTAGTCTTTGTAGAAATCACTTTTATAAATTTAAAACACGATCTTGTGCAAAAGCTAAATATCCAATCTATCATATTTTATACAAGCTACATAACACGCATCAGTGGCGGTGTTATCGGAGAAGACGGTGAGGATGTTATTGATCTAGGGTTTGGAATTGGATTGAATTGGGGATTTTGAAGGTGGAAGAAATCTTAGATCTGATAAGAGATGGGGTTAATATAGAAGATGATGAACTGTGAAGATGATGATGTTGGTTGAGAAGAAGATGATGATGATGATGAACTGAGAAGATGACTGGGAAGATGATGATGATGATGGTTGAGAAGATGAGCTGCTCAATTATTATCATTGTTGTTATTATTATTTTTATTATTATTATTATTATGACAATGACAACTTTACCCTTCACCATTAACATATAGGAGTCAAAAAAACCCGCCCGAGAAATCCATTGGTCCAAAGTTCGCAAAATCTTTTTCAGAGGTTAATCCATCACGCGACGATATAAACCAGGGAGACAAAATGCAGATTTCTCTAAGAATTCAAAATTTCAATTTATACAAAAAACTAATAATAATTCAACAAATAAATTTCTAAAAACTATTAAGAATTCAACAAATCAATTTCAAGAAATCAGTTTATACAAAGAACTAATAAGAATTCAACAAATCAATCTAAAAAAAACTAATCAATTCAACAAATCAATTTTTAAAAACTAATAACAATTAACAAATCAATTACATGGAGGGCGGTGGTAGTGTGGGGTGTCTAGTGGAGGTGTATGACGGCGGTGGCGTGGAGGTGGCCGATTGAGGTGTATGGCGGAGGCAAGAGGCAAGGGTGAGACGGTGGAGACAGGAGAGGGTGGAGGGTTGCTCGGGTTGGACGGAAGTGCCGACGAAAATGGTCTGATGAAAATAATATGAAAATAATATGGGAAGAAGATGTTAGAATATCTTTGAAGCTAATGGTTCACGTCTGTATCAAGGAGAGGATGCGCAAACATTTTTTTAATGAAAGATCTTTCAAAAAAACAAACATCGTGCAGACCTAAACATCTGCGTGATCTGTGCAGCGCAGATAAAAGAGGTCAAGAAAACGGTTTCTGAAATCAATAAATCTGAGTACCGTACACGTACCCAATATTATGGTGTGGGTATGGGCACCAGTACGGGTACATGTGCATTTGGGTACGGTACTCGCTTTGGTACCACTTTGTTCTTTTTTAAAAATATCGCCACTAAACTTGGTATCGGTACCGTACAACACCGAAAAACAATTATCTATAATACCACAACCAAACCATAATAACACAACCAATACATAATACTAAAAATGAAATAAACCATAATGTAAAATCCATGCATAATCAAGTAAAGAATTCCAAAACATAAGTCTCCCAAAACTTTTACATCAAAATTTTAAAACTATGTTAGCTCATTCAAAGAAAGTTAATATTCGTTTAATCTTCGCTAGTCATATTTCCATTTTCCCTTTCTTTTTTCTTTGTTTATTGTTTCCTCAATTTCTATAGAATAACAACAGAGAAAGTTAATCCATATTATTTAATGATATACACAGTTACACATACTTGAAATAAAATTATATGAATATACACACACAGATAAAAAAGGAACTGATTCAGCTGATATATATTTGGATTTGAAAATCCAACTTTAAAGTTAAATCATGAGTGTTGGAAAACTAATAAAACCTCTAAATATTATATAAAGGTATCAGTACCCTTAATACTCGTACTTGTACCCGTACCTAAAATCAGTAAATTCGGGTGCTCGTACCCGTACCAATACACACATATGGTCACAAGTACATGTACCGATACGAATACGGAACATGTACGGTATTCGGGAAAAAAATCTAATCCCTACTTATAAACATATATCCACACTAAAGATACAACATTATTCAACAAAGATTGTCCATAATACGTAAATAACAAACACATACAGTATTATATGATAAATATATACGGCTTAGTTAGCCGCCCATCACAGACAATATTGTTTCGCTAAGATCAAACATTTTGTGCTTTGACTCAATGAAACCCGTTGCTTGCGCATCTATATCCTCTTATGTCTACATAAACTCATACTTGTGCTTACGATCATGGTAGTTTGCTACTCTAGTGTTCGTTTGAGGTTGGTTTGAGTATCTCTCAAACCCATTTCTTAAGAAGTCAGAATCAAGAGGCGTATGGGTACATGTACGAGTACTCGTACGGGTATGGTTACTTCTTATAAATCCACATAGAAACTTCAAAGTTTTATGGTCACTATTGACTATTGAGAATATGTTAAACATTTTCCAAGGGGTAAAAAGGCAATCCTTTAGAATTGCAACTTGGTTGTGTTTGGTTGTTCTTTGTTGAGAGGGTGCAAAGGAATCTGATTCCCATTTTTTTTATATTATATTGGAAGTTTAAGTATATTGTTAGCCATTTGGAAATTCTAATATGATTCGGTTATTCTATTTGCCAACTTTTGAGTCGTTAAATAGATTCGTGGATAAAGCTTATAAGGCAAGGTTTGACCACAAGTCGAGCTTACGTAATGTACATGACTATAAGCCATAAGGTCATCTTCAATGTATGTATTAAAATAAATATAGTAAACATGTAAATTATATATTTTTATGCGTAAAGTTATCACGAACACTAAATAATACTTGCAGTTCAATTGCCAAATGCGTTTCATTTGTTTATATACGGTAGGAACTCAGCGTGCAACGTTCTCATAAAAGTTTAAACTAAGTTTGCAATTTTTAAATTCCCTAGACCAAACTTGCAAAACGCATTGTAATGTCAGCTTAACTTCACGAAAAAGCTCGTATCAGCTCGAAATTTATACTAGCCAACCATCTAAAACAAAATTAGTCTAAAGTGGAATTACTTAACCTCTTACAGAGCTTATTTCGGGTTGTTAAGGTAACATGTAATCATATTAATTAATAGTAGAATTATGATTGCACGCTATATAAACACCATCTAACATTTTTGACATAAGTTGTTTAACTCAACTAGGTTGTGATTTGTAAAAATTTAAAATCCAATCTACCTTAAAATACTGCAAAAGATGAAAATAAAATCAAATTTTTTTATTTAATTTCACACCATAAAAACATATACCCAAACTAAAGATACAACATTATTCAACAAAGATTGCTCATAATACACTTATACACAAACAATAAAGATTTATGATATTGTATGATATATATATGGCTTAGCCACTCATCATAGACATTGTTTTGCTAAGTTCAAACTTTCTGTGTCTCGACTTGATGAAATCCGCAGCTTGTGCATCTATATCCTCTTCTGTTTGCGTAAACTCATACTTGTGCTTATGATCATGGTAGTTTGCTACTCTAGTGTTTGTTTGAGGTTGGTTTGAGTATCTCTCAAAGCCATTGTTGAAAAAGAAGTCAGAATTAGGAGACGTGTCATGTAACTTGTGCGGCATTACTTTCAATGACATCTTTGTCAAGTCGTGATGGTTGTGATGGCCGGTTGAGTCGTGTGTATTCGACATATTGACGGTGTTTGGTTGTAAGTAGTTGGTTGATGGATGATAGGATGAAGTTATGTTGAACTCATAAGGCCTATTTATATATGAGTTTGTGAAGTTTATGGAATCTGATTCTCATATATTATAAGTCTTATATTTGATATTCTAAGGGGGTTCCTTAGTATAGCCGTTATTGAAGATTTCGGCCGCCTAACCTTTGAATTATTTTAAGTGTTGTGGCTTTGGTTTGTTTGGCGTTGTTAGGCGCTAGTCGAGCGCTGGTGTAAGGACTAGTGATTGGATTTTATATGTAAATTTTCGAATATGCATATATATTCCAAATTTTATATATACAAATTATAATTTTAATTGATTTTAGAAATAGGGATTAATCGACAGCAAGTCAGTGAGGTAGCAACTATCGATTAATCGAGGATTAATCAGTGTCTAGTCGAGATTTTTATAACATTGAGCCCCACATCAAGCCAACAAAATTGAAACATGTTTTAGAACCAACATTTTAGTTTGGTGGGAATCTAGCTATTAACCTTAATGGTGACTGTGTATCTTTAAATTATGTAAAACTACGTATACATTTTAATTATTAGCCGTCCTTTTTTTTCCCATGTGTTTTAGGTTTTGATATAAGTAAAGCACTTAAGATTCTTCATTAACATATTGTGATCTAGCTAATATATGCTTAAACTGTTATTTTGATATTAACATAAATATTATATTATGATGTTTACAATATTAGAGATGGAAATTTTATATTTTAAACTCAAAAAGAGAAAAACAAAAGGAGGAAATCATTCAATATTCAAACTCAAAAAATTGTAGTTTACAAATACAATATATATTCAAAAAGGAATAATAATTCCATAAAAAAAGAGAGAAAAGCGGGAAATACATGGTTGTTAAATGACTCGGTTAAAACATTCCCCTAAGATATATATTATACACTATTAATATTATACTACCGGATAATTGTTGGATAATGTTAGCTTGGTTCATCTACATGCATGTTGTTACTTTGGTATTGTATATTAAGCATGTTTATGTTTTTCTTATGAAACAAGTTTGTAATGCTAATACTTTTTATAAATAGTCGTCTTTTACTTGTAATCCCTCATTAAGAGTGGTGAGATTCAGGTTGTAACTCGTGGATGTAAGTCAGTTTAGACCGAACCACGTTATATTAGTTAAGAGTAAATATGTAAATGTAGTGTAGCTATCATTTAACATTTGACAATACATTGTTAAATTTAATTAGACTATGATATGTAAAATGCTATTTACCTTCACAAATTATATGGTATACAAAAATGAAATAGAAGGAAATATCTTTATTTAATTTCATACCATAAAAACATATATTAAAATGAAAGATGCAACATTATTCAATAAATATTGCCCAAAATACACAGATAATAAACACAGATAATGTATGATATATATGGCTTAGTCTCCCATCGTAGACATTGTTTTGCTAAGTTCAAACTTTTTGTGTCTCGACTCGATGAAATCCGCAGCTTGTGCCGCATGCATAAACTCATACTTGTGCTTATGACCATCGTAGTTTGCAACTCTAGTGCCCGTTTGAGGTTGGTTTGAGTACCTCTCAAACCCATTTCCGTAGAAGAAGTCAGAATAAGGAGGCATGTCATGTAACTTGCATGGCATTATGTTCAACATCTTCTTTAACGAGTCAGGATGGTGGTGAGGATGGTGTTTGTTTTGGTGGTGGTGAGTTGAATAGCGGGTATTCGACATATTGATGGTGTTTAGTGACAAATGATGGATTGGATGAAATTGTGTTGAACTAATGAACTCAAAACATGTATTTATATACAAGTTAGTGAAAGTTTATTATGCTTATGAGTGGTAAAAAGTAATCATGGAATCTAATTCTCATATCTTTTATTATTTGTAAGGCCAAAAAGTGTGGCTTGCGATATCAAATTTTGAAAACCGTTAATTATATGGTCAAGAAAATAATTAAAGTCGACGAGAAAACCGGACACGAAACGAGAGCTTCGATACACACGTTTAGCTTCAACGGTGAAGAGATCTTCTAGTTTACTTGTATTATGCTATAAATAGGGACTTGTATTTCTATTTTAGTGTGTGTTTGTAAGATGTAAATCACCACCCAAGGGGAGCTCACCTTGGGTGGGTCGGTTCTAGTTTAATGTTATTAATCTTTTACAGATTACGGAATCGTTCACTATACTTATTATCTTTATATTTTTGTTCGATCGTTTGATTTACCGCACTCGTCTCGACACCTTTATCGAGAGCAAAACCGTTCGGTGGTCGTTTTGGGACCTATATTATTATTATTATTATTATTATTATTATTATTATTATTATTATTATTATTATTATTATTATTATTATAAGTCTTTTATCTTTTGTTGAGTTTGTAAGAGGATTCCTTTAGCTCTCATAATAAGATCAATGTATTTACCTTTCTCTCTTTTAAGATCAATGTTAATTGCATGTGTGTTTTAAAATTATGTAATTTAGTTTGATTAATATTTTTTTTTAATTTCCAAAACATCCTTTTTGAAAAGTAAAACATACGAAAAGTCACATCTAAACTAATGGATTATTAGTGGGGTAACATATATTCACTTACTTTCTTGATTACCATGAGTTGAGAATAAAACTAATACTTAAGCGTGTTAAAGTATGTAAAATGTGCTTAGAGTTTTTTTTATTTATGTATAAATTATATAGATCGAGCTGCCTTCGAGAATTCCTTAAAATATGGAGGCTCAATGGGAGTAAAAAGAGGCTCTTAAAATCAAAAATTATATGATAAATAAATTGATAATATTATTTGTTGAATTGCATTTTCAAAGTCAAATATGAACCAAAACAAAAATAATAATAAACAAGTTGATAATAAATCACTCATGGGTAGTATTGAACCCCTGACCTTTTGTAGGCTTTTGTTTTAAAACAAAATTATATATAAAAATGTATATAATTTATTTAACAATATAGACCTCTTAGAAGATTGGGTCTGGGTCGGTTGCCCTTCTCGCAGGGTCTGCTATGTATATATAGAGTAAACGTCTATTCGAGTTCCTATGATTTAGTCGTTTTAACTAGATGAATCCAATCTCCAAATCTTTAGTCAATGTGGTTTTCACTTACGACTATTTGAATCCAGTTGATTAGCACCATTCACGCGAGGGGTATTTTCATCTGTTCAAACATTTTTTCCTCTTTGTACCATTTCTGCCTTGTCTAATCTGGTTCACGTGTCAAGTAACTTATGTGTTATTTCTTAAGACTTTCTTCTTCAAGGAAGCGTGATAGTGATGTTGTCGATGTGACGATAATTATACTGTGGATCGTTAACATCAAATTAGCTTTTAGTAGTAAATTGTTGGTTGATGGGTTAGATGAACTTATCTTGAATTCCAAATACATTTATATAGTTTTGGAGTTTACTAATTGAGATGTCACTTGGCTTTCTTCCATCAAGAATATTCAACATCAAATTTTAAACACCTAAAATTTTATATTTCTTTTATTGAATTAATTCATTTAAAAATTATTCGAATTAATCGATTCAATCAAGTTGATATTAATACGTAAAAGTCGCATTAGGTTAAAGAACAATCTTATACAATCTACTTAATCTTTTTTATGACTTAAGTTGAACCCTTGTTCTTGAAGGTTTTCATTATACCATTGGACCAAATATATTTCTAATGAATGTCCGAAGAGTGAAACGAACCCTTCGGACCCTCTTTGTAAAAGGAAACAGGAACGAAGGTGGAATAAGGCGATCGATCATAACAATTTGGTTCGTTGAATGATTGTCATTTTCTTTATAGTTTACAAATTTCAAGCTCGAATCTCTAATGTGGCCAACGTCTCTAAAATGTAACATCAATTAGTATTCTCTTTTAACAAATTCGCTTTCTGACCTTTTTGAACGACTACAAATTGAAAAATCCACCATATGTATGAACATTGTTTTGGTACAACCTTTTGTTTATTATATGCTGACAAATACATATTCTTTATGTGTATATGAACAGAAAATTTGGTTGGAACTTGGATGACACCTTGTTGTTTATGTGTTTACTCAAACAAACTCAAGTTTGTTTATTTAATTTGGTTATAACTTTTGAGAAATTACAAATTTGTCTCAACCATTTGCAATCTTTTAACTCTTTCGGTCCACGATATGGATCGTGGATGTTTGTTTGATTTTTTCGCTCAGTGTGTCGTACATGTGTAGAAATTTATCTCATCTCTTGTCTCGTTCTTCTTTGTTTGTGTGGCGGTATGTTGTCAATTTTTGTTGGTTGATGGATCCATAGATGTTGCCATTTATTAAAATATAAAAGAAAAACAATGTTAAAACTAAAATGAAATATATTTAAGCAAGGGTTTGAAGAAATAGGATATTGCTAGCATTTTGTTCTTTGTTGTGAGCATTTGGTCTTTTCTAGTGTTTTGATATCTAGACCAGTTATCGAAACAAACGCTCTACTGATTCGCTAGTCGAATTGGTCTCAACAGTCGAATGAGCGAATGAAAAGTATATGTTTTAGTAACTTAGTTATTAGAAAGTAACCTAATTTATAAGAGGCATCTTAAATATAAACACCTAGCTTCATAGGTAAATAACTATTATGAGGTAGATAAGTGGTTAACTACAATTTAGTGTGTAAAATAGGTCTTAAGTTTGAAACATGAGACTCGCATTTATAATTTTTAACTCTAAAATCCTCTTAAGAGTCACGTCGCTTTTCTCGAAGCTAAAAGGTTCAATTTATTTCTCCTTTTACGAATTGAGAAGCTATTAAAATTCTCGAATCAGGTTAGGCCTAACTCAACTAGTCTGCTCATAAACAGGCGGTCCAAATCATCGAACCTAATTGGTTATGGTTTTGATTCTTGGTCCAACCAGTCCGATTATGTCCAGGTGTAAATACATTTGTCTTTTATAATGTGCTCTCTTTTTTAGTTAATAAACCAAAAAAAAAAAGTCTCATATATTTATTTGTGTAAAAAACTTTAATCATAACTCACACGCGCTTAAAAAAAACATCTATTCCAAAGACAACCCATTCAATTAGTTTAGGTTTAAAGTTACAAAATCTAAAACACATACATATATAATTTACGGGCTCAACCCATCAATCCATTTACAAATTTTAGTACAACCAAAAAATCAAAAATGACACATTTATTGAGCAAGTGTATATCAACCCAACACGATCATCACCTCGTTGTTTTCATTATAGTTACGACAATATGTTGATCTCAATCCGCGACTCATGTGCATGTATTATAACTATGAATATTTAAACAACTTAAACATAGTACATAAAATAAGATAAAGCAGCCACATGCATACATTATTTGTTACATATGTATTAAACACAAAGCAAACACGTTATTTGAGAGAGAACTTGAGTATCACCAAGTTACAAACCACACACATCTTTGTCATATGGTAGATTTTTAAATACTTCTTTGTCATATGGAGATTCTTGAACCTTAAATGTTTATTCATTATCATCAAGGGACTTCACAGTCCAGGTTGGCTGTTGTTGATGATAACCATGGGTGAACCCGCCCGAAGGGTATCCATAGTTTGGATTACCACCTCCATAGTTTGGACTACCACCTCCATAGTTGGTATGCCCATGTGTGAGCTTGCTAATTTGGTTTGTAATAGCACCTCCTAAAGTTTGTGCTTTCCCAGAGCCAAACGGGATCCCATGGCCCTGGTTGGTTACGCCTCCATAGCCCTGGCTATGTAGGCCCCCATAACCATGACCGTGGGGGCTCCCATAGCCCTGGTTGTGTGGGACCCCATGGCTTTGACCGTGGAGGCTCCCATGGCCCTGGTTATGCACGCCCTCGTGGCCTTGACCGTGATGGCTCTCATGACCATGGTTGTATGGACTCCCATGGGCCTGGTGCTTTGGGCTCTCATGGCCATGGTGCTTTGGGCTTCCAGGCACCTGGGCATGTTGACTCGCATGGCTGTTTGAGCTCACATGGGCATATGAGTTGTCAGAGTAAGAATTTTCATAGCCATGATGGGTGGTCTTCACTGGAGCACCCATGCCACCACCAGGGTAGTGGCCGGCTCCACTTCCATAGTAGTCATTACCACCGGACCAACTAGATTGGTGGTATGGGCCATGGCTCGGCGCTTGAAAAGGGCTAGAATATGGGGATGTGAACTCACTTGAAAAGTTGGTGTAGCCGCCAGTCGGCCCTTGGTACGCTGAATAGTTTTGTTGCTTGTAACCACCATTGTACAACTCAGTTTGAAGAACCATTTTCGTAAATAAAAATGGGTTTTCAAATAGAAACCGGTGACTTTGCTTATGGTTTTCGTATACAAATACTTCGTGCTATATATAGAGCTAGCATATGATTCCAAACACGTCGAACCTGTCTAATTTCATGGGAATATTAGAACCATACGAGTGCGCAATCATCTATGGCCATAACTTCAAAAGGCATCAGGTGTTAACAACTTTATTCTCAACTTGTAAGGTGGACTATAGATTCTTTGGTGATATAGAAGAACTATATGTAGTCATATTATTATTTTTTGAATTCAATTATGTGTTGCTATATCAAGAATGGCTCTCAATATTACTTTTATAAGCATCTTATCCTATGACATGCCCCATTTTGATGCATAGGTTCTCATTGCCTAATCTTCCTTTTGTATTATATTGTCTTATTAGTTTCATGTGTTAATTAGAAAACAAAACAAAAAACAATAATTTTATCTAGTTGAACTCGTCCATTTTATTAACTAAAATCATAAAAACATAAAGAAAGAAAACGATACATTTTATTTTTAGGGTATTGAGATCATTTCTCTAGTCAATATGCATGTATGCATACGTATATACATACATACATACATATATACATACATAAATATTGTTGTGGGTAGAAATTTTAAGAATCCTGACAAACAGAATCCTCAGAAGAATCCTCGCAATGCATACAACTAAACGTTTTTTTTTACTTCTTATTGATCCACAAAAATAAAAAAGAAATGCTATTATCAAAAATCTTATCCTTTCATGGTTTGAGAGCGCTAAAGTCGACTCTGGTATGAAATCTCCATATACCCCATAGGTAGAGTCATCATTATACCTTCTACAATAGTGGTATCGTGCACGTGTTGCCTTCTTTTCCACCCGGGTTCGATTCTCACACCCTCAACGATGGGTTAGTGATCGAGACTATTCACTACTGAGCGATACAAAATCAAATTTTTCGTATTTTCTAATGTTCTTAATATTTTCAGCGGTAATCCGTCCGTGAATCCTAACAGATCACAAACAAAGATTTAGAAAGCCATAGTTTTCTATTTTTTGGATTTTAACGTTACGAATTATATTTAATTTTTTATGTTAATTTCATCGATTTATTATGTCATCGTTAAAACCCGAATCAAAGTCGACGAATCAAAACTTGCATGAATCTGACCCACTTGTCGCATTCAAGAATTTTTCTAGTGATTTCGTTCATCAGTAAACAAGATTCGATACCAACATAACAAATGGCCTAAATCTCACTAACAAAGATGTATTATTGTATTAAAAACATGTTTTACTATTATGAAAGAACGTTTGTTTGAAAAGAGTTCTCGTTAGCCAATGTAATCAACGAAATTAAAGTAACTTAATTTCTTCGGGTAAAACATAGGAGTGGAAGGGTGTCTTTGGATTAGGATAAATTATGTAGATTTAATTTTGTTAATTACTCGTTGTAAGGTGGGGTGTTTTGTATGTTTGATTTTGTTTTCCATTGTACTCGTTGGACTTCTTGCTACATGTGAGCAGTCCTTTTTTCTTTTAATATATTGTCCTTTCAAGAAAATTTTAATATTGGTTTTTGTTAAAGACAATGCAAAATCAAATTAAAACAAACAGTCTAGTTAGAGGACAACCAAGGAATACAAACAAGAAAAAAGACAATAGCCTAAACTACAAATCACACTTAGGCCATACAAGAAACAGGGGACTTCAACCAAGTTAGCCAATCTAACTCTTTGAGCAATGATAGTCTTGATCTCTTTCAAAGCCATCGTCATAGAGGAAGCCCTATGGCTGAAAATCTTCGCTTTCATTTGCTTCCAAATGCACCAAATTTAGGAATACATTATAGCCAAACGAACCCTCTTCTCGGAACAAGAAGACGGTTGTGAAGCAACTTCAAGCAGTTGATCTAAAGAAGTTGAAGCCAGTAAAGTCCCAATCACACCACAAAGAAACAACCCTCCACACCCCTTTAGCCCGAACGTATTCTAGAAAAACGTGTATCGAAGTTAATTTCAAGCGATATCGAGCACCAAGAACAGTCTGAAGAGATCGAGGTTAAACCTCTAGTAATAAGATTATCTGCCACCGGTATTATGTTAAGAAGAAGTCTCCAAACAAAACAATTTATATTTATTGAAACCCACCCTTCCTAAATAAATGGTAAAACCGGAATATCACCATAACCTTTGTATCCATAACCCATCTCATGGCATGAACGATACCTTATCTGAGAAACCATCACCCCATCTCCAAGTGTCTTCTTTACCGAACTGAAACGAATACAGTGTCTCCATTTCGGTTATGTCTTCCAAATTAGGGATGAGATCGGGACCATACCCGTACCTATACCCGTACCTGTACCCGAAAGTACCCGTACCTGAAATCAGTAAATCTTGGTACCCATACCCGTACCCGAATTATAAGGTACGGGTACCGGTACCGGTACGGGTATGAGTACATGTACTTTGGGTACGGTACTCGCTTTGATACCCCTTTGTTCTTTTTAAAAAAAAAAAATCTCCACTACACTAGACATAGGTAACGGTACGGTAACAACAGTCAGTTATCTATAATACCAAAACCGTAATACCACAACCAAAACCGTAATACCGCAATCAAAACATAATAAAAAAACTAAAAATGAAACAAATCAATCATAATATAAAATCCATTTAGAATCAAGTAATGAAAACCAAAACATGCAAAGTATAAAAAAAAATAAAATTATCAAAATGTTTAAAACGAAATTAACTTATACATAGAAAGTGAATATTCGTTTAATCTTCTCTAGTCATCTTTCTATTTTATCTTTTTCTTTTCTTTGTTTATTGTTTCCTCAATTTTTATAGAAAAAACAAGAGAGAAAGTTAATATATGTTATTTAATGATATACACAATTACACATACATGAAATAAAAAATACAAATACACAATATATGAATATACACATACAGATTGAGAATGAACTTATTCAACTAATATATATATTATGTTTTGAAAATCTCGCTTGAAAGTTAAGTCATAAGTGTTGAAAACTTAATAAAATCCACTACATATTCTAAATGGGTACCAGTACCCGTAATACCCGTACTTGTACTTGTACCAGTACCCGTACCTGTACCCGAAAGTACCTGTACCTATAATCAGTAAATTTGGATACCCATACCCGTACCCAATAGACACGTATGGGTACAAGTACGGATACTGAACATGTACGGGTACGGGTACGAGTATTTAGGAAAAAAATCTCATCCCTATTCCAAATCCATTGCAGCTCCAATAGAAAGGGAAACAGTAGCCCACTCAAAGTGAGTCACCGGCATCCCATTCATCGAACTCTCTCACAAACTAGACACTTTTTATTCACTTCAAGCTTATATAAATCCTGAAGCCTAAACCCACTCTCCAGATAAACAAACTGTGCAAGTCAATACCCAAAGAAGCAAAATCATTACCGAAAGATCTCATTTAATATTGATGGTCGTGTGATCATGTTGGTCGGTTTTCGGTTGATTCAATTTTTTGAGGATAGGTGTGGTTAGAGGTGCACAAAACGGGTTTGTTCTAATACCCGGGTTCGGGTATGGACCGGTTTCGGGTATGATCGGTTATTGGAAAATTGGGTATTAAGAGAAATCGGGTAGGGTTCGGGTAGGTATTGAGGAGAAAAACTCAACCCTATATACCTGGGTAGGGTATGATCGGGTTCGGGTATTGGAACCGGTATGTGTCCAGGTACGACCGGGTTTTAATACCCGGTTTTGAATTTGTAAAATTTTTATACATTTTTAATTTGTTTTAAATTTAAATTTTCTTATTAATGTATAAAAATAATTAAACTATATTACAAAAACCATAAATCCACTTAATACAAATTATTTACTTGGTAATATACATTTTACAAAAACGTAAACATAAAAGTTGTGAAGTAAACATAAAAATATACTATAAAAACTCATGAATTATTTAGAGTATTAGAAAATTGGTATCGGGTATCGGGTATAGGGTATGACCGGGTCCGGGTATTTACGGGTATAAATCGGATACGGTTCCGGGTACGGGTATTGACCTCCAAATGCATACCCTATCCGTACCCTATGGGTAGGGTCGGTTCCGGTTTCGGGTTTAGAATACTCGGGTATAAAAAAATCGGTTCCGGGTATTTTTTTTGGTCCGGTTTTGAATACGGGTTTTTTTTGCACCTCTAGGTGTGGTCATACTCCATGACATTTTATTTCCTTTTTTTTTTGTATATATATGATTTAATCTTGAGCAAACCTTAAGAAACTTGACACCGACCCCATAAAAATTTAAACCGACCCGCATGAAATTTTAATATCAATTCTCAAGAAATATTTGTGTAAGATTATATAACTATACAAATATAATTGTATAAACATAAAACATGTTATAAACTAAGCCCAATAAGCCTATTTTAAACTAGACTCATTATCCATTAAACCCCCAATAATTATTTTAAACAATGAAGTTCAAACATCATTTAACCCATCCATTTTAACAACTAAAAAACTAACCTAAAATAGTATTTGAGAGAGCAGCATTTTTTATTAACCATCCATCACCCACAAATTAACTTTTTAAGTTAAAACCAATGTTTTAAAAACCGGTATTTTATTTGTACCAGATTGGGCTAAAAAATGGTACAACCGGTTGAACCGGGTTATACCAGGAGTTCAACCGGTTGAATAATTTTTCTTATAATTTCCTATAAATGTAACTTAAATCCAAAAATAACCCAAAAGTAAATGATTACATAACAAAAAATAATCCAAAATTTAATATATATTAAAAAAATAATGAAAAAGCACTCAATTTTAAAAAAATATTTCTAAAGTTTATACGTTTGAATGTTAATTGTTGATTAAAAGTAATTTTGAAAAAATATGGGCCGCAAAAATAAAAAATTTCTCTGACGTAAAACCGGTTTGCTGGTAAAAACCGGTATTTTAGACAAAAACCGCCGGTACGATGATCTAACAAACCGGTGAAAAATACCGGACTCAAAATACCAGCATGCTGTGCGAAATCCAGTTCAACCGGCCGGTTTGAACCGGTTTTTAAAACACTGGTTAAAACCTCAATGGGTGATTTTGCTAAGACTCTTATTTGGTTTTTGAGTTTTTTAAGAACCGTTTAATTTAATATATTTTTTGTTACGGTTCTCGGTTTCATGATAGGTTCAGTTCGATTTTGGTTTGTTTTCTTGTCTGCCTTTGTGAAGAGGTAGGTCCCAGCAGAGCCCAGTTGGACCCGCAAGACTCACCATAGAGGGAAGCCTGCGTAGTTGAACCCGCAAGACTCACCTTCAACAGGGACGTCTGCGCAAAGGCTAAACTCGCAGAACTCACCTTGAAGAGGGACGTCTGCGCAGAAACCAACTGGATCCGCAGGACCCACCATGCTCAGAGACGTGACGTCCTTACGCGCAGTACGCAAGCTGTTCCCGCAGGAAAAGCCTCCCAATGGTGAAGTACCCCGCCTGTTCCCGCAGCTGCGGATAGAGGTGCACAAATCGGTTTTTTTGAAAAAACCGGTTCGGTTTTTAACCGGACCGGTTTTTTTTATCCAGAAAAAAACCGGTTCGGTTAATAACCGGACCGGTTATTAACCGGTTATTATTGCTGAAAACTCAAACCGGCCAAACCGGTTTGGACCGGTTTAGAAACCGGTTAGAACCGGTTATTAAACCGGTTTTTTTATAACCGGTTTTTAAAAACCGGTCTAACCGGTTAACCGGTTTTTTTTTTTTTTTTTTTTTTTTTTTTTGCTTTAGGGTTTAGGGTTTCGTTGTTAGCATTCTTTGCTTGGAAGATTAAAAACACATAACTTTCATTTATAGCTTTTACATTAAAAATACAAACATTAAATCGTTATCGCATATTCGTAACTCAAAAATACAAACATTAAAGAATGCTTAGACACGATTACATTAACAAGTTGATGTTTGTTACTCATTTTCTTCGCTACCCGATCCCGAGCTATTCCTTAGGTAATCGTCGTACGCGGCTTCTTCATCGGTCATTGGTTGAGTGTGTCCTTGATTGACCTCGTCTTCATACAAGGCCGCCTCATAGTCCATTTCCCCCTCGAGTGAGCGTTGATGTTGTGCCCTGTCTAAAGAGTCCAAGTAATCCTTGTAGCAAATCGACATCTCTACAGCTGGTGGAGTGAGTCGAGTCCTCCTAATCGATATAACCCTGCCAGAAACAGAAAAAGCAGACTCCGAAGCTACCGTGGAAGCTTGGACCGTTAGTAAATCTTTGGCCATGGGGCGAGGATCGGAAACTCATCCTCCTTACCTCTCCACCAAGCCAGCAAATCAAGACTTCTAAATTCATCCGGAGTCATGTGTTTCACAAAGTTGGTACCACCATACCTTCCAAGTTCACTGCTTGGGGTGTTTACCCTTTGACGTTTACCGGCGTCTTCCCAAATCATGTAGTACATCCCCATTTCAAGGTCGGTTTGGGATTGGGATTGGGCAACAGCTCTTAACGAGTCATGAATTTGGGAAGACGACCCGTATCTTGTAAGGTAAACATCATACATGTTTGCCAAGGTGGTGTTGAAATCATTCTTTAAAGTTTGGCTATAATAGGGGTTTTGATCGTCGTTTAACCCTAGCTCATCACAAATTTTTTCTATTAAAGCTTCAACACCACCAACATTGATGCAAGGGTTTAACGCAGCAGCACAGGTCAAAACAGCGGGTAGTTCTTGAAAATATTTTTTAAATTTTTCTTTCATTTTTACACCCATATCAAAATAAGGTGCACCCCTACAATGAAGGTCACTCAACTTTGTGCACATGACAGCAATTTTTGGTAAAGCAATGGGGCTTGTTGGATAGTAAACCCCGGATAAACTACTTGTGCAAGATTTAAAAATTTGAAGAACCTCCGTAACGATCTCAATCAATAACCAGTTTCTAGGATCGTACGGTGCACATTTACCCCTATTTGACAAAATTTGATGAAACGCAATTAACGATTGTTTTTGTTGGATGGCTTTCTCAAACATTTCACAAGTCGAGTTCCATCTTGTTGGACAATCCCAATTAGGCCCCAACCATTGACAGTTAGCTTCTTCACAAAATTTTTTGTATCTTGAAAATGTTGAATTGTTGCTAAAAACATCTCGTAACATTCTTTTAAAATTGTTTCTTTGCGTTTCGATCACGTTTAACCCATCTTGCACGGCCAAGTTGATAATATGTGCAATGCATCGGCTATGAAAAAACGCTCCATCACAGATAGGTTTATACTTTAATTTTAAATGGCCAACCGCGGCCGTATTGTTGGACGCGTTATCAAACGATATTGAAAAGATTTTATCTTCAATCTTGTATTGTCGAATGACTTTATCCAAGAGTTTAAAAATATTTCTACCCGTGTGCGGGTAATCAAACAATTGAAACGCAACGGTTCGTTTCATCATTTGCCACGACCGGGGGTCAACCCAATGAGCCGTCACACAAATGTATGAGTCGGGCGAACCATTAGGTACCGACCACACATCCGTGGTTAAGTTCACACCAGTTTGTAAGTTTGAAAAGTATGAAATTAGTTCGGATTTAGCGTTTTTCCATGCTTTAAGCATATCTCTTCTAAGGGTCGAACGACTTACGTGTTGGTAGCGTGGTTGAACATACGT
Source organism: Bidens hawaiensis (assembly GCF_021521415.1). Taxonomy (NCBI): domain Eukaryota; kingdom Viridiplantae; phylum Streptophyta; class Magnoliopsida; order Asterales; family Asteraceae; genus Bidens; species Bidens hawaiensis. Next base: position 197,026 of record NW_027494213.1, on the reverse strand, counting down.
TTGCATCATCTGCGTGAATTGAGGGTTGTCGAAGTGGTTGAAAGGAAGTGATTGTTGAATCACAAAGTTGCCAAACTGTTGACGTACCGCTTCAAGGTCGTACGTAAACACCGTTCCTTGATTCGTCATCTCCGGCTGCGAACTACTTCCGGATTCGTCCTTCAAGACCTTGCAAGAGGGCTTTTCTACATGAGCTCTTAAACTGGAGTTTGCTTCTTTGTTATAAAACTTCAAACAATGTTTGCATCTAGCTTTTTGGGTTCCGTTAGACATTTCGCATAGGTCGAAATGTTGCCAAATATCTTGGTTTCGTTTCGTGGGGATGACCCGAACGACGGTTTCTCCCGTGTTCGAGGCACCCATGTTGACCGATGAAGCAGCACTTTGGGAGGCCATGATAATCGACTACGAATTAAGAGTGGTATACTCGAGTATGAAATAAACGACTACGAAAGAAGAGCGTTTGGAGTTGTATAATCGCGTATGAAATAAACGTTTAGAGCTTTTGGAGTTGTATAATCAAGTGTGATCTAACCAATACCCAACCTAAACTATATATAGATGTTTGTGGGGGTAAAATGGTAAAAAAACCAAAAAAAAAACGGCTAAAAAACGGTCAAAAACACAAAAAAAACGGCTATAAGGCCGTTTGGTAACGTTCGAAAAACCGGTTAAACCGGTTAACCGGTTATTAAAAAACCGGTTAACCGGTTTTTTTTATAACGGTAATAACCGGTTATTTTAAAAACCGGTTAACCGGTTTTTTAATAACCGGTTATTAAAAAAAACCGGTTTTTTTTATAACCGGTTATAAAACCGGTTTTGGGTCCAAAACTTATAACCGATACGTAAACCGGTTACGTAAACCGGTCAAACCGGTTTTTAAAAAAACCGGTTTTTAAAAAACCGGTTTTCGGTTAAACCGGCCAAACCGGTTCCGTAACCGGTTTTTTTGACCACCTCTAGCTGCGGATACAAGCCATCAGGGAAGGCTACCCGCGCAGCAAGGCTACACGCACAAGGCACTTAACTCTTAAATAATTCAGTAATGTCACCTGAAGGAGTGAGCAAGCCGGGAACACTCCCGCACAAAGCCGGGAAAACTCCCGCCCAAATGAGCCAGTCCGTACGATACTGGAGGATCTTTTGTACTGTACCTGACGAGGTATGGACAAAAGATCTGACCAAGGATACGACAGCTCACTGACAACAGTATGACGAGCAGCACGCTCTTGTACTGTATGTCACTATTAGCCGCTGCCTACTCACCAACCTGTCGGAGGACGTGCATAGCCTGCAGTTGGTGGAACAGGAATAGTACACAGCCGGCCTGGTCACTATCAGCCGCTGCCTATCCACCAACCACCAGCATGGCATGTGCGTAGTCCACAGTTGGCAGAACAGGAACACTATTCAGCCGGCTGTACCTGCTTGGAAACCTACCTTCGGCTATAAATACTCCAACACCTTGGAATGGTATCATCTTATCTCATATCTCATATCTTGATATATTACCTGATATCTGCTCTAGTCATTCTCTTAATATACACTTATATTCAAGAGCAATCTAGTCTGATTCTCACGCCGGAGGGTGGTCACAAGGAGGTACCCCCCCTTCTCAGTGACGAGCTCACGGTGTCTGTTTTGCAGGTTATCAGAAGAACCATCTTTGCCGGACCTAACCCTCGTGGGAAACATCTATTTAACCCCCAGATTATCCGTAATCTGCCCGGGGTCGATTAGTGTTTCTTCACTTTGCAACATGACTACCGACACTCAAAAATTTCCAACCCTATGAATAAAATTCCTTGGTCCACCACTGATTTGTTCAGGCTTGGCCTGATAACGACTATTTAAACCTGACCTTTACTCAAAGTAACTACCGTTATCGACATGATAGATGACATTAAGATTTATAAGTACGATGATATGTGGTAAACACTCCACATGGATATAAGACAACTCATATTTTAAGGTTTGTATTATTGTAAATGAAGTCAAATGATTAGGACAAGTCGATCAATATAATGACAAGGAAAAAAAGTTATCAATCTCTCTTAAAATCCGCCATTGAATTGGCAAAAATTAATATATTATATTTTAATAATTATTTTGTTATTCAATTAATTTGTAGCTGAGTACTTAAAAAAATAACTAGTATAATTAATTAAGTAACAATGAACTCGATTAACATTTCCTATATTTCGGCCTCAATTTAAGAATTTTGACTTTCTTTTATGTTTTTTGGTGTCTGTTTATGCATTTTGACCTATATTTATACATTTTTGCCTCTATTTATGCATTATGTACTTTATTTATGCATTTTGGTCTCCATTTATGCATTTGAGTCTCCATTATACATTTTAGCTTTCATTTCTTCATTTTTGGCTTCCATTTCTTTATTTTAGTTTTCATTTATGCATTTTGACTTTCATTTTTTCATTTTGGCCTACATTTCATCGTTTGGCTTCTAATTCTTCATTGTTGGCTTTTATTTCTTTATCTTGGCTTCCATATATGAATTTTGACTTCCATTTATATATTTTAGCCTTTATTTGTGCATTTTAGCTTTCATTTTTATTTAAAAAAAAATGAACTTGAATAGCTTTCATTTACTTGGTGAACTTGAATCTGTAAGTAAAGAAAAAGAGTGTCGGTTCAAGTTTTGGCATAGGTGCTTGCGGGGGTGAAGGATAGATGGTGGTGTAGGCAGCGTAAACCGTCGAACGAACACCCGCTTTAATCGTTCATATCTCCAGTGAAAGTCGATTGTGGAGCTGGTGTTGGCTTATAAACCCTAACATGCATTACAGGTTGTACGCTATGCATCACATCACCCAACAAAGATGAATAGTAATTTCCCCTCACGTTGTAAATCTGCCTTTTAATATATGTATAATAAATAAGCTTAACAAAAGAAGGAATGCTTTTTAAGTTTTAAAAAACCGACTAGTCGTCTTACTAGTTAAACCAAGAACCATAGGGGCGTTCATTTGCCTATGAACTAATGCTTTGATTGGATTAGATAAAACCGTTGAACATCCACGTACGATTGCTTAGCCAGTTGATTTTTTTATATTAGTCTAACCAATTGAACCAATGAATCACTAGAACTACGGGTTTAGTGGTCAGTATGGTTTTCAAGTTTCGATATGAATGATTTGTAACTACTTGTAAAAATTGGATAAGGTTAGTCGGTCTCGTCTGTTAAACCAAGAACTGTCGGTGTCGTCATTAGATAAGCGACTAATTGTTTTAGATGAAAAAAAATGCCTTCTTTTATAGACTAGCTAGTTTTTATGATCAGACCAACTGGCTGAATTAGTAAATCAATTAAACTATAGATTCAGTTACTGGTTTTCAAATTTTATAGTATCTAACGTATCATAAATCATAAGAAAAATAGAAAAATTTATATCTAAAGATTTTGTATATATTATTAATTTATTTGGGAAACAAGCAAAAATAATGTATCTACTTTCATTAACGTTTGTCTTGGGTTGGCTTGCATAATTTAATGTCTTTTTTTTTCTTTAGCGTTTGTTTTGAGTTGGGTAAATTTATGTGCACTCTAGAGGCTTCTTGACTTGTTGGTTCCTCCAAATGTCACATTCAAATAACTACTTTATGTATATTTTATGTTTTCTAATTGGAAAATGTAATTTTTAATTTACATAATATTTTTATAATATATATGTATTTATCAACAAGCAAACAAAATAAGAGTTGGTGTTAAATTGATTGAAAAAAAAGAGACACTTGGAAGTTCATTTCTTTAAATTGTACTGAAAATTTTTCGAACCACACTAATTTTAAATTCGGTTCTGAACTTTTGAATAAAATGAAAAATTAAATTCTTAATTGAAAGTGAATTTATAATTTTTTCAAAGGTTGGAAGAACCATCCACCTGGATCTTCCTTTCAGGCTACACCAGCTGACACCCTAAAAACTAAAAGAGCAAAAATAGATTTTAAACAAGAGATTCAAACTCAAAAATCGCTCTCTATACCTAGGGGAGGTTGAATTTATAATTTTTTTGAAATGATTTGAAAAAATTTCGAGTTATATATAAAAAAATCATTGTTTTCACAAAATACGCACATTTTATTCATATTAATTATTACTACTTTATTTATTGTTTCCATATAATTTGGTGCGTTCAAATCGCCCGAATTTTAGTTTAGTTTCAAAATTTTCAATTTGAGTGATTCGATTATCCGAATAATTTGAAATCCGACCTGATAAACACATCTATCACTCTTAAACAAATAACTAATTTTATTTTTTTCATTTTTTTTTTGAAGTCTATAATAACATTGCTAGCAATTGAGTAGGTTGGGGTACAGGGGTAGTTAACCATTGCCACCCTAGACACATGGTGCAATAATAATAATCGGAACCCATAATAACAAGTGACTAAAATGGAGCCAAGTGTTGGCAAAGGGTGTCACAAATAATAATTATTGCATAAAAGCATGCATCTCTATAATCTTTATTATTCTCAAGACCGTTGGAGAAATAGTAACTGGTCCTACAATGAATTAATATTGTCACCCATAGAGCCGTTTAAAGCTCCCATTTAATATTTTCAAAAATAATAATATAAAATATTTTAAATTGTTGTTGATAGAGCACTTAAAGCAACGGCTAAATTCATATTTGGTCGTAATCGTTGTTTTCATCTGAATAGGTAAAAGGACATAAACGTCCCGACTTAATGTTAGAGATAGACGGAGTTAGCGATTTGAACGAAATTGACAAGATTCTAAAGCTTCTAAGAGTCCATATGCTAGAGAAAATTGTTTGGACTAACATTGCGTAAGTTATTAAACGTCAAGGACAAATATAACATTTTCGTGATGTTTAAACACTATTTTTATTATGACAGTATAAAAGTACCGGCTTCATTTTCTTGTAGTTTGACTTATCAAATTGTCTATGTTGACCTAATAATCGAAAACTATCAAAACTTAATAGAAAAAACATACCCGAAATTGATACCAAAACTCAATCAATGATTAACAAATGACCAAACCATGAGCAATGCCCATGAACAAGGAACCTAGACCTAATTTTAGACTTAATTTCAAGTTCGAGTTTAAAATTGTCGCTAAACCGTCCAACTTTTTTTTATGGACAGATATTCACTTTCTTGTAGTTAAACCTCTCAATTTGTTAAAGCGTCCAACTTCTAGGGAGAAAGCATTGTTTTTATGACAGATATTCACTTTTTTATAGTTTGGCCTCTCAAATTATCTGTCGACAAACTCACAGACATATTAATCGAAAAATATCAAAAGTGGAAGGACAAAATTTACCCAAAATTTGATGCCAAACTAAACCAATGATTAACAAATGACCAAACCATGAGCATAGAACCTAGACCAAAATGTTACAACTTCGAACAAATCATAGACAACAGAACATGCATGCCTGCTTGTCAATGTGCAATAACTTAAAGAACAAATATAGCAGCTGTATTTGTTAAAGACATCATGCCAACTTCAAACAATAATCTTTGTCCAAAAAAGGCATCAGATTCTTCTTCATGCCAAGAATCATTCTGTCTTCCGGTTGTTCCAATGTTTTATTATTAATAATATTATTAATATGCATACATAAACAGTTTGTGACACATCAAACACAATAAACCCCAAAGTTACATAATCTGAATTAATATGTTTAATAATATTTAAACTCGGTTCGTGTCAAGATCAAAACTTTTCCTAAATCCAAATAGTAAAAAGCCTCAAACTTTCTTCGATTACCTCGATGACGAATCTTTGATAACGAATCTTGAAAATGTGTAGCCTCGAAAAGATTATGTACAATATCAGTATATCACCCCTGAACCGGATTTTGGACCCGGGTCAACTATCTTTTGGTCAACCCATCGCGGGTTTTGTATGGAAGCTTAAAAAGATCCAAACTTTACACCAAAAAGAACAATCTTGATATTAGTTTTACTTATTTTTACTCACTTTCTCTTACACAGTTTCCTGGTAAAAGATATTTGTACTGATCAGCATTCTCCAAAAGATGAGCTGGAAGATGAACAGCCGAATACGAATGCGGGATGGGCCCCATTTTCCCGATAATCTCCTTAAACGTATACTCTTCGGGTAACATATCGAACAAATCCGTGCCTTTGCATATTACCTTTTGCACCCTTTTCGGGTTCAAGAATTTGTTAAACCGAACTCTATCAACATGGCTGTAAGCTTTCATCTTAAAAACAAACTCGTTAATGTGGCGGAAACAAAAGCTGCAATGCCACCCTGCGTCCGCCAACACGACGTCCGATTGTCGGTAATGAGCGTATCGTGTTTTTCCCGATTGATACCGATGCACGGACGCCCTCCAACTATTATTGTCGAGTAAAAACTCGAACGAGTATAAATAATTTTTTAACCGAAGATGCAAAACCGGAGGAATATCGTCACACCATCTTAAAAGATTTATCGTGTGTCTACTCGGGATTTCGTCGATATCCGACATGATTAACAAATCGTCGTCTTGAATCCCGGCTTTCCTTAAAAGATAATCCAACGCAAGTCGTTGATACGCTTCCTCGACAAACGGATTTTCCCCTTTACGGAATCGTCCCGGAATCTTCCCGTACGTTAACCTCGGCTCGACAAACTTAAACTTTTCGCGTTGACTTTCAAACACCAAAGGCTTAGGTAAGCCCGTGAAAGTCGAGTTTGATTCAAGAAGTACGAATTCAGTAACATACGGGTACAACTCATGCCATCTTATTGTAAGAAGATCAACTTCATTGCTAAACAAGACCGCATCAAACACACGCCTAGGGAACTCACGGGTCCTCCAACCGTGCAGCTTGCAAAGGTTTTGCATAGACACGTTTTCGTGATAATAATGTGGGATTTCGTTAAACGGTTTTGGGGGTTTTTCCCATAACGGGCGTAAAAAGTATGAAATCTTTTGCCCGTGAATGTATAACCCGAGGATAACAGTCGGTACCAAAACGAAAAGAAAAACGAGTGTTTTCAAATCGAGCCCGCGAAGTATGCATTTTACTCTTGACATTGTTGAAGATTTTCCTGAATCCTGCAAAAATAAATGTTACATTTTTATTATTAAAGTGGTTCACAAAAGACTATTATTTTCTTTTTTGGGCTACAATTATTCAAGTCATGACAGCTGCACAATATACTATATAAATATAAAAATATATATATTAAAAAGAATCTCAAGAACATGGAGATCACTAAAAGTTAGTTGGCTTCAATATGAGTTGTATATGCATAATATGATTTGAAACTTTCAAACAAACATACAGTAATAAAAAGAATTAATTTCATATATAGCAAGGTTTAAAAAATTTTTACTTGATGACAATTCTACCCCTTTTCATTATATTTGTTTAAACTCTATTTTTTATTTGATTTTCGACGTCGATGATAAGCAAGTGAAACGAACCGTCGTCTTTCCTCTTTTGTTATCTCGACCACAAATAATCAAACAATCGAATTTGTATGTTCAAATCAGATAATCGAACTCAACTCATATATAAGGGTAAAATAGTCATTTATAAGCTAAACATGTGTAAATATCAAAATTGGAAGTCAAATACAAGGGCAAAAAGTTCATTTATAAAAATTTAAACTTTTTAGACTTTTCCAAATATAAGGGTATAATAGTCATTTATTAAATTGTTTTTAACGAATTTGGTACATTTTATATTATAAGGTTAAAATAGTCACTTATTAAATTGTTTTTACGAATTCGATATATTTGATATTTTAAGTTTTTAACTACTTTTTATAAGAGTATATACAATATTTATGATATTTTCTAATACTTTTTAACAGATATATAAAATTGCCCCTAATAAAAATGTCATTTTTTTATAACTTTTTATTCTTCAACAAAACATGAGGTAAAAAAGTTATATATATATATAACAACACAGAAAAAAACTAACTTTAACCAAACTAGATCACCAAAACTAATAAAAATTTCAACTTTTTTTTATAAATTTTTATTAATATTTTAAACCAAACTAAAGCACCAAACTTGGAAACCAGATCCATATCATTATATATCAAATCAAGGGTAAATTAGTAAATTAAATTAATATTAATTACATTGTTTTTAATTAATATTAATTAGTAAATTAAATCAAAGGCAAAAAGTTCATTTATAAAAATTTAAACTTTTTAGACTTTTCCAAATATAAGGGTATAATAGTCATTTATTAAATTGTTTTTAACGAATTTGGTACATTTTATATTATAAGGTTAAAATAGTCACTTATTAAATTGTTTTTACGAATTCGATATATTTGATATTTTAAGTTTTTAACTACTTTTTATAAGAGTATATACAATATTTATGATATTTTCTAATACTTTTTAACAGATATATAAAATTGCCCCTAATAAAAATGTCATTTTTTTATAACTTTTTATTCTTCAACAAAACATGAGGTAAAAAAGTTATATATATATATAACAACACAGAAAAAAACTAACTTTAACCAAACTAGATCACCAAAACTAATAAAAATTTCAACTTTTTTTTATAAATTTTTATTAATATTTTAAACCAAACTAAAGCACCAAACTTGGAAACCAGATCCATATCATTATATATCAAATCAAGGGTAAATTAGTAAATTAAATTAATATTAATTACCTCACTGCAAACATCACCACAAAGATCATCAGACTTCTTGGAACAATAATCAGATCCACCTTCAGCCATTAAATAAACTTTATCAAGAAACTTTGATAGACTAATCATAGCCATCTTTAACCTCTAAATCTTGTAAATTAATAAACTTTATTCAAAATATGAAGATATTGAAGCAAGAATTTGAAGATTTGATGATGGGATTTGTGTGTGTGTGTGTTGAGTTTGAGCTTGATGGATACAAAGAAGCTGTTTGTTTCTGTTGTCTTTATGATTATAAAGATTTATAGATACAAGGTTTTTGTGTGTATATATAATATTCTTGTGAGTTGGGAAAGGGTTTTTTTGGTTTGACAAAAATGCCCTTGGAATTGGTTTTTATATTTGTTTTATTTCCTTTAATCCTTACTAAATTTGTTTTTAATACTACCATTTTTTAACTTCATTTTTAAATTTTGTAAAAGTCGTTAAGCAGACCCTAAACGGTTGATTGGGAAGTTGGATGTACTCTCAGTTGTCGAACATGATAAATATAAAGAAAATTAATTTTTGAATATTATATATATATTAAATATCATAAGTTTACTAATATTTATAACAAAATAAGTGAATATATATATAAATAAAAGGAATACGCTAATAGTTAATTTAAAAGGTGATATTTGTTCTTTAATATTATATATATACGAGTTGTGTTTTTTTTAATCAAAATCCGCCTAAGTTCACCGACTATATGCGATTCTGGCTGAGATTGACAATTTTTTATCGATTCTTAATAACTAGGCGTAGTTAAAGAAACTCGTATCGGCTACATACCATGTAGCGAGTACTTGGTCTTGTAAACTTAATTTTACAACATTGCAAAATTCAATATTTTTTTTGACTGTTACGTTATTCGAACCCGTGTCATATAGAAAGACGGGGCTTATCGAACACATTTACGTGTATATTTTGTTTACACATCTTAAAGAGGCTCATTTTTTTAAAACGGGACTTACATATTCATTCTAAAAAGTGTCATGAAACGTTCAGTGTAAAAGTTCATAATTTAATTGAATGATCAACTCAAATTTTCCTTTAAAACCCATGTTTTTATTAGTAAAATTGACTATTTCCAATGGCTGTAAAATATTGAATCCTTTTGACTAGACATTGATTTCTTCTTTAGATGTGACTTTACCTTTAGGCTAATGATCTTCAATTAACTATTTAGAGAAATGAAAGTACATGTGAAGTTGCATTTGGTTTTTAAAAAACATATTTTTGCATCTTTATAGCAATAACAAAAGAATAAATGGTGTTGACCTTTATAGCTTAACTCCTTAAAATATAAATTCAAATGTTTAAAAATAATACTTTATTATAACATGGCTTTTTTAAAATAACAACTGTTGAATAACAAAAATCCACAAAACTTAGTATTTTATGTATCATATGGCCCAAGTGCTATCTAGATATTTTAAATTTCCAATTGCTTCAAATTTGAATTGTTGGAAACACTTTTTTTAAATGTAGAAAGGTAACTTTGAAAATAAATCATATTCTTTTTAATATAATGAAACACTATTCTTATTTATAAAACATAATTTACCTTTTTAATTAAATTATTTATCATTACAAATTATTAATATTATACAAAATAGACTAAAGTGTTATATAAATAAAGACATACAGTATAAAAGGGTATGACTTTTACAATATTAGATAAGATGAAATCATATTATAAAAAATATGTTTTTATTTATGTTTTAGTATATTTCAAGACTGAGAAATAAATAGTAGTTCGAGATAAATTACACATGTCTATAAATCCAAACATCCGTGTCAAATTACCAAGTATTTCCTTTCGAATATAGAATATAAATTGTGGCTTGTATAATGAAGTTAGCATAAAACCTTTTCTATTAAAAACAATCTAATTACACTATAATATTTTACAAATATAACTTATGTTTAACAAGTGTTCTAAAAGTTATTACATATATGTATAAAATAGCTTTTAAGATTTTTTTTTTTTTAAATAAGTGAGGGGTAGTTTGGTCTTAAGTGAAAAAGGTAATGAGAACTAACCGAGTCATGACACGGCAACGCGTCTTTAAAAAATGAACACAATTGACTCGGCACTTGTGCTTGGACCCACACACCATGGTCCCATACCCAACGGAACCATAAAAAGTTACACACTTGACCCCTTAACAATCATGAGCACTCTGTTTTGGAACTACTTTGTACATAATATTTTATGTAAAGGTTTTTATGTTCTAGCACTTTACACTAACCAAACATTTTTATTAAACCGTTTGATGAAAAGTTTATAAATGTTTGTGAAGAAACACTAATTGACCCCAGGCAGATTACGGATAATCTGGGGGTTAAATAGATGTTTCCCACGAGGGGTTAGGTCCGGCAAAGATGGTTCTTCTGATGACCTGCAAAACAGACACCGTGAGCTCGTCACTGAGAAGGGGGGGGGGGGTACCTCCTTGTGACCACCCTCCGGCGTGAGAATCAGACTAGATTGCTCTTGAATATAAGTGTATATTAAGAGATTGCTAGAGAAGATAAGATAATGAGATATCAGATAATGTAATGTGTCCCTACCATTCCAAGGTGTTGGAGTATTTATAGCCGAAGGTAGGTTTCCAAGAAGGTACAGCCGGCTGAATAGTATTCATGTTCTGCCAACTGTGGGCTACGCACGTGCCATGCTGGTGGTTGGTGGGTAGGCAGCGGCTGATAGTGACCAGGCCGGCTGTGTACTATTCCTGTTCCACCAACTGCAGGTTACGCACGTCCTCCGACAGGTTGGTGAGTAGGCAGCGGCTGATAGTGACATACAGTACAAGAGCGTGCTGCTCGTCATACTGTTGTCAGTGAGCTGTCGTATATTTGGTCAGATCTTTTATCCATACCTCGTCAGGTACAGTACAAAAGATCCTCCAGTATCGTACGGACTGGCTCATTTGTGCGGGAGTGTCCTCGGCTTTGTGCGGGAGTGTTCCCGGCTTTGTGCGGGAGTGTTCCCGGCTTGCTTACTCCTTCTTCAGGTGACATTACTGAATTATTTAAGAGTTAAGTGCCTTGTGCGTGTAGCCTTGCTGCGCGGGTAGCCTTCCCTGATGGCTAGTTGTCACACCCGGCCCTGAACGGCGGAAACAGCCGGGCGCGCGCGAGTGGGGATTGATACTTAAGCACGGGCCATTGCAAACATTCAAAGTAAGATTTTCATTGCGCGTGGAATGTTTAATACAAATACATTACATTGTTTAAAAATTACATAAAAACATCCAAGTATAAAAACTGTTGAAGATTTCCACGCCATATCCCCTTGCGCGGCGGGAACAACCACGCGCATCGAAGGGATAGAACTAAAATCTTCCAAAAAGCTAGTTTTAGATGTTCAGCGTGAGGTGCTCTAAGTGTGACTCCATGCGCTACCTAGTTATCTCCTGAAAGACACGTAAAACATTTGAATCAGTATAAACTGAGTGAGTTCACAAGTTTTAGTAACTTGATAAATCGTATCGCGTCATAGTCTTGTCGAAATTATATTAAAACACATTTCTGATTTCATGTCTAAACATATGCTTGATAAACCGTATGAAAACATAGATCTGACAACATATTTCTGATAGGACCGTTCCGCGGGTTACGCGCGAACGTTTCTGGAAAACGTGCTCGTCCATGCAAAGTGGCGCTGCCACTACGAGCTAAAATGATGTAATACCGTCCCGCGGGTTACGCGTGGACATTTCTGAAAAACCGTGCTCGTCTGTGTAAGTGGCGCTGCCACTACGAGCTAATAATACCGTCCCGCAGGTTACGCGCGGACGTTGTGCCGGAAAACAAGGCGCTCGTCCATGCAAAGAGGTGCGACCCCTACGAGCGGGCTCAATCCCATAGTACTGCCCCATGACCATACTAGGCACTCGTCCATGCAAAGAGGTGCGACCCCTACGAGTGGGTTGATCAAACCAGCAGTCCCTATCCTTAGAGTTCCAATGGTAAAGTGATCACTTACTCGAATCGCACTCTCATCGAAAAACCATAGGTAACCGTTTGCATTGCTCGTAAATATACCATAATGAAACATTATTTAAACACATAATTGCTTGCATTGCTTGTAAGAGTATCATGATAAAACATAATTTAGGTACGTGTCCCTCGCCCCGAAAACAGTTTAAAACATAGTGAAAATAGTGAAAATAGGGGCTGTGAGACTCACCTGTGGTTCTTGTTAAGGGATTAGTCGAGATTCGGATTTTCTTGGTGTTGGCCTCGGAATTGAAGGTCTAGAATACGATTAAATAACAAGTATATATATTAAGATCAAGAAATAGGAGAATATAAGGGTTGGAAAGTAGATCTCAGGGTTATAATCTCGGCTTACCTAGTAACAGGAACGGAATTGAAAATCAAACGGATGCTTGAGAGATGATTAGTGCAAGTTTGCAGTTCTTAAGAGAGAGGTTTGGAGTGTGTTTGGGTGATAATTTGGGTTACATATTTATAGGCAAGATTTAGGGAACACAATCCCTTGCTTTAGGGGGTTGTAATCTTTTCATATCTAGGTGTAATGATGATGAAGTATGGAAATTATTATTATTTATTTAAAAGTGGAGGAGTGGATAAAAGATTTTGATTTGATTTGGACAGGACATGCAGGTCTGTGGTTGGTGAGAGTAGGGTGGCTGACAGTTGACTTTTCATGTTACAGTATGCTTTTTCAGGTGCTTTTGTCAGTGTACAGTTAAAAAGTAGAAATCTCTGAAACACGCTACTGTTTCCTTTTGGGCGGGAATAATCCTCCTTAAATCTGGAGATTAGGCTAAGTGTTTTGGGCGTATAGCTTTCTGCGTGAAGGACATTTCTTTGCTGCGGGTAGGTACGTAACCTTCTCGCAGTCAGGGACATTGAGTTTCATTTGTAGATTCTCCAGGTGGTCTTGGTATTTCAACATAGTGATCAGTTATGTTGAAGTCAATTCCATCTTGGAGCTTCAGACAAACTAACTCTCAATGTTCCCGCCATGCGGGGAGGTTAGTTCTCCTTCCGCACGCGCATAAACGATTTAGGATGCACCCGCCTTAGCATCATGCGGGACGGTCAACCCATTAGACAACATAAAGTTAAGTTACATGAAAACATAAAGCCAAAACATTCGCGCATGGCGCACATAACATATGCCCACGCTGGTTCTTACATCGCGCGCTCGCGCAGGGCGTACATAACAATTGCCCGCGCTGATTCTAATATAGCGCGCTCGCGCAGGGCGCACATAACGTGCCCGCGCTGATTCTAATATAGCGCGCTCGCGCAGGGCGCACATAACGTGCCCGCGCTGATTCTAATTTAGCGCGCATAATATTCACAATCACCTAATTATTAGGTTGATTACTTAGTTTATAGGGATTGGGAAATTACCGGGTGTCACATTCTCCCCCCGTTAGAAGAATTTCGTCCCGAAATTTAGGAGACGTTGCTGGCAGAGGCCATGCTCTGAAAGAGGTGTGGGTATTTTATGCGCATCTGGTCTTCTCTTTCCCAAGTGAATTCAGGCCCACGCCTCGAGTTCCATTGAACCTTTACTAACTTGATGCTGCTTCTGCGTAACTTTTGTTCTTTCCAATCGGTTACTGCTATAGGCTCTTCTACGAAATGTAGTTGTTTGTCGATGTGAATCTCGTCCAAAGGTAAAATTAACGTTTCGTCAGATAAACACTTTTTGAGGTTGGACACATGAACCGTATCATGAACTCCACTGAGTTCGGCGGGTAAACGGAGTTTATAAGCAACCGGACCGATCCTTTCCAGGATCTCAAATGGTCCAATGTAGCGCGGATTCAATTTTCCTCGCTTGCCGAAACGGGGGACTCCTTTCCATGGAGAGACTTTCAAAAGTACTCTATCCCCTACTTGAAACTCCAACGGTTTCCTTCGCACATCTGCGTAGCTCTTCTGTCTGTCGCGCGCTGTCTTAAGGCGATCCCGTATCTGAAAAATCTTGTCTGTTGTTTCTTGGATCAATTCTGGACCAGTCATTTGCTTGTCTCCCACTTCAGCCCAGCACAGTGGGGATCTACACTTGCGCCCATACAAAGCTTCAAACGGCTCAGCCTTGAGGCTTGTGTGATAACTGTTGTTGTAAGAAAATTCAACCAATGGGAGGTGAGTATCCCAGCTACCTCCGAAATCGATTGCGCACGCGCGCAGCATATCTTCCAATGTCTGGATTGTTCGCTCGCTTTGTCCATCCGTTTGGGGATGATATGCCGTACTCATGTCAAGACGAGTACCTAAAGCCCCTTGTAACGATCTCCAAAACCTTGAGGTGAACCGACTATCTCTATCAGAAATGATGGACACTGGGACTCCATGTTTTGAAACTACTTCTCGAATATACAATCGGGCTAACTTTTCCATCTTATCGGTTTCCTTGATCGGCAGGAAGTGCGCTGACTTAGTTAGCCGATCTACAATAACCCAGATCGTGTCGTAACCCCCAGGTGTCCTTGGCAGTTTGGTAATGAAGTCCATAGAGATTTGTTCCCACTTCCACATGGGAATTTCTGGCTGTTGAAGGAACCCTGATGGTTTCTGGTATTCAGCCTTTACCTTCGAACACGTCAGGCACTTACTGACATACGTCGCGATGGCGCCTTTAAGATTGGGCCACCAATACAGCACTTTAACATCTTGGTGCATCTTGTCTGCGCCAGGATGTACGGAATACCGCGTCTTGTGAGCTTCGTTTAATACTTGCTCGCGCATTCCTCCCTTGAGAGGGACCCATATGCGGTTAGCAAAATATCGAGTGTCGTTTTCTTTGAGCTCCAAATCCTTAATCATACCCCCAAGGGATTCGTTTTTAACAAACTCTGGTTTCAAGGCTTCTTGCTGAGCGTCTCGGATGCGGGTAGAGAGATCTGCGCGAATGGTCAACCTTAGAGCCTTGACTCGCAGCGTTTTTATTCGCTCCTTCCTACTTAGCGCGTCTGCTACCACATTCGCCTTTCCAGGGTGGTACTTAATTTCACAATCATAATCATTCAACAACTCCACCCATCTTCGTTGCCTCATGTTTAAATCTTTTTGATCAAATATATGTTGAAGGCTCTTGTGATCCGTAAAGATTATACACTTTGTACCATAGAGGTAATGGCGCCAAATCTTTAGCGCGAAGACAACCGCTCCAAGTTCCAGATCGTGCGTTGTGTAGTTCTTTTCATTAGTCTTGAGTTGGCTCGAGGCATACGCTATGACTTTGTCTCGCTGCATAAGGACACATCCGAGTCCCTGATGTGAAGCGTCGCAGTAAACGACGATGTCATCCGTCCCCTCGGGCAGAGACAAAATTGGCGCACTACATAACTTCTGTTTTTACATTTGAAATGCCGCTTCCTGATTTTCGCCCCAAACAAACTTCTTGTCTTTCTGAGTTAGCGCGGTCAGAGGTAGAGCTATCTTGGAGAAGTTCTTCAATGAAGCGTCGATAGTAGCCAGCTAGTCCTAGGAATTGCCTCACCTCAGTTGGGGTTTTTGGCGCTTCCCAGTTTTCGATGGCCTTGACTTTGGAAGGATCAACGTGTATTCCTTTCTCGTTTACAACGTGACCGAGAAAGTGGACTTCTCTAAGCCAAAACTCACACTTGGAAAACTTCGCAAACAACTTTTCCTTCCTCAACAATTCCAAAATCAATCTCAGGTGCTGTTCATGCTCAGCTTTGGTTTGGGAGTAAATCAGAATATCATCTATAAACACAATTACAAATTTATCCAAGTATGGTTTGCACACACGGTTCATCAGATCCATGAATACAGCCGGCGCATTAGTTAGCCCGAAAGGCATCACTAAGAACTCATAATGGCCGTATCTAGTTCGGAAGGCTGTCTTCGGCGCATCTTCCTCATGGACCCTAAGTTGGTGATATCCTGACCGTAGATCTATCTTTGAATAATAACTGGATCCCTGCAACTGGTCAAATAAGTCGTCAATCCTCGGTAAGGGGTACCGATTCTTGACTGTCAGCTTGTTCAGCTCCCTATAGTCAATACACATTCTGAACGAACCATCCTTCTTCTTAACAAACAGTACTGGAGCTCCCCAAGGTGAAAAGCTTGGGCGTATGAAACCCTTATCCAATAGTTCCTGTAACTGATTGGATAGCTCTTGCATCTCAGATGAAGCTAGTCGATAAGGCGCTCGAGCTACTGGCGCAGCTCCTGGGACTAAATCAATACGAAATTCGACTTGTCGCGGCGGCGGTAATCCGGGCAAATCTTCAGGAAAAACTTCTGGAAATTCGCGTACTACTGGTAAGTCTTCAATTCTTCGCTCATCTCCTTTCTTCTCTACTACATGCGCCAGGAAGGCGTAGCACCCTTTCCTTAGGCACTTGCGCGCCTTTAGGCACGAAATCAGCTTTGTCGCAACTCCCCTTCTTTCCCCTTGAATCACCAAGGTTTCTTCGTTCAACAGTGGGATCCAAACCTGCTTCTCATGGCAAATAACTTCCGCGTGGTTCTCGACTAACCAATCCATACCTACCACAATGTCAAAACTTCCCAAGTCTATCGGCAACAAGTTAATATTGAACCCGTGACCTCCCATGACTATTACACATTGTTCAGTTCTTTCGTTCGCGCATAACTGCCTACCACTGGCTAGTTCTATAGTATAAGGCGTGTCTAGCCTACTGCTCGCTAGGCCTAGGGAGTTTTTAAACTCAGTGGATATAAAACTTAGGTCAGCGCCAGTATCAAATAAGACAGATGCAAAATGGCCGTTAAGTAAAAACGTACCGGTTACCACATTCGGCTCTTCTTTTGCTTCACCCGCGCCGATCACAAAAGCTCTCCCGCGAGCTTGATTTCCCTTTTGCGGGCAATCCCGACTAAAATGCCCTGGCTTCCCGCATGCGTAGCAGTCGTCGCTCGCTCCAGCTTCTCTGATACGGCAATTCATCGTCTTGTGCCCTGGTCTGCCACATTTGGCGCATTCGATTCTTGCGCATTCACCCTCGTGGTGATACTTGCATCTGCTGCACCATGGGCGAGGCCCGCTGTACCCTTTTCGCGGTGGCTCCGCGGCTTGAATCGCGTAAGCCCTTGCGCTTTCCTGCTTCTTGAACGGTGGCTGCTTGGAGTCGGACCCTCGGTGGTGAGAGTTCCATTTCCTCTTGGGATCAGAGGTTCGCTGCTCGTTTCCGCGCGTAGTCAACATGCCCGCACGGACCGTATCCCTTGTAAGGGTGATGGCCCGCGCTACCGCCTCATCAAAGGTTGGAGGCGCTGCGGCGTTGAGCGGAACCCTAACAACAGGAGGTAACCCAAAGATATATCTCTCGATCTTCTTTTCCTCTGTGTTTGCCATGTCTGGCACCAACTGGCAAAGCTCGTTGAACCGGTTGTTGTAGGTGTCGATATCCGTTCCTATCATGGTGTGGTTCCAGAATTCCTGTTGCAGACTCTGAATTTCTGCGCGAGAGCAGAACTTTCTCATCAATATTTCCTTCAGTTCCTCCCAGGTCTTGTGAAGAGCAACTTCTCGCCCCAAAGTCTTCACTTGAAGCTTCCACCAAGACGAAGCTGCTTCTTGGAACATGCAGGTCGCATAAAGGACCTTTTGGTTTTCACTACATCCACTAATGGAGAGAACTGTCTCCATCTTATCGATCCAGTTGTAGAGCCCAATGGCCCCTTCGGTACCCTTGAATGGCCAAGGCCTACAGGCCATAAATGTCTTATAGGAGCACCCTTTGCCCAAGGCTCCTGATACGGGTTCTGGGGTCTCGTTCTGACGACCCTGACTAGATTCGGCCTTGCTGGCCTCATGTGTCGCGATCGCCTGCGCGATTATTTCTGCGAGTTCCTCGGGTGTCATGGTAATTCCCTTGGCTCTGGTTGGAGGCATTCTTGTTCTTAAAAGAGAAAATATAACAAACTTAGCGCATGTACCATGAGCACATAGTGTTTTTATCCTTAATGTTCACTAGACATTGTGTGACCCGTGTTCCTTAAGTGTGTGTGGTTTCTTTTGAAAATATTTTCTTTGAAAAATACTTCATGTGATTCCCCGACGGTTATAGTCTAGGTTAAAACTTCTTTTCCTACTTCGCTATAACCAGTGCTCTGATACCAATCTGTCACACCCGGCCCTGAACGGCGGAAACAGCCGGGCGCGCGCGAGTGGGGATTGATACTTAAGCACGGGCCATTGCAAACATTCAAAGTAAGATTTTCATTGCGCGTGGAATGTTTAATACAAATACATTACATTGTTTAAAAATTACATAAAAACATCCAAGTATAAAAACTGTTGAAGATTTCCACGCCATATCCCCTTGCGCGGCGGGAACAACCACGCGCATCGAAGGGATAGAACTAAAATCTTCCAAAAAGCTAGTTTTAGATGTTCAGCGTGAGGTGCTCTAAGTGTGACTCCATGCGCTACCTAGTTATCTCCTGAAAGACACGTAAAACATTTGAATCAGTATAAACTGAGTGAGTTCACAAGTTTTAGTAACTTGATAAATCGTATCGCGTCATAGTCTTGTCGAAATTATATTAAAACACATTTCTGATTTCATGTCTAAACATATGCTTGATAAACCGTATGAAAACATAGATCTGACAACATATTTCTGATAGGACCGTTCCGCGGGTTACGCGCGAACGTTTCTGGAAAACGTGCTCGTCCATGCAAAGTGGCGCTGCCACTACGAGCTAAAATGATGTAATACCGTCCCGCGGGTTACGCGTGGACATTTCTGAAAAACCGTGCTCGTCTGTGTAAGTGGCGCTGCCACTACGAGCTAATAATACCGTCCCGCGGGTTACGCGCGGACGTTGTTCCGGAAAACAAGGCTCTCGTCCATGCAAAGAGGTGCGACCCCTACGAGCGGGCTCAATCCCATAGTACTGCCCCATGACCATACTAGGCACTCGTCCATGCAAAGAGGTGCGACCCCTACGAGTGGGTTGATCAAACCAGCAGTCCCTATCCTTAGAGTTCCAATGGTAAAGTGATCACTTACTCGAATCGCACTCTCATCGAAAAACCATAGGTAACCGTTTGCATTGCTCGTAAATATACCATAATGAAACATTATTTAAACACATAATTTCTTGCATTGCTTGTAAGAGTATCATGATAAAACATAATTTAGGTACGTGTCCCTCGCCCCGAAAACAGTTTAAAACATAGTGAAAATAGGGGCTGTGAGACTCACCTGTGGTTCTTGTTAAGGGATTAGTCGAGATTCGGATTTTCTTGGTGTTGGCCTCGGAATTGAAGGTCTAGAATACGATTAAATAACAAGTATATATATTAAGATCAAGAAATAGGAGAATATAAGGGTTGGAAAGTAGATCTCAGGGTTATAATCTCGGCTTACCTAGTAACAGGAACGGAATTGAAAATCAAACGGATGCTTGAGAGATGATTAGTGCAAGTTTGCAGTTCTTAAGAGAGAGGTTTGGAGTGTGTTTGGGTGATAATTTGGGTTACATATTTATAGGCAAGATTTAGGGAACACAATCCCTTGCTTTAGGGGGTTGTAATCTTTTCATATCTAGGTGTAATGATGATGAAGTATGGAAATTATTATTATTTATTTAAAAGTGGAGGAGTGGATAAAAGATTTTGATTTGATTTGGACAGGACATGCAGGTCTGTGGTTGGTGAGAGTAGGGTGGCTGACAGTTGACTTTTCATGTTACAGTATGCTTTTTCAGGTGCTTTTGTCAGTGTACAGTTAAAAAGTAGAAATCTCTGAAACACGCTACTGTTTCCTTTTGGGCGGGAATAATCCTCCTTAAATCTGGAGATTAGGCTAAGTGTTCTGCGCGTATAGCTTTCTGCGTGAAGGACATTTCTTTGCTGCGGGTAGGTACGTAACCTTCTCGCAGTCAGGGACATTGAGTTTCATTTGTAGATTCTCCAGGTGGTCTTGGTATTTCAACATAGTGATCAGTTATGTTGAAGTCAATTCCATCTTGGAGCTTCAGACAAACTAACTTCCAAGGTATTCCTGGCTTCAA
Source organism: Bidens hawaiensis (assembly GCF_021521415.1). Lineage (NCBI taxonomy): Eukaryota > Viridiplantae > Streptophyta > Magnoliopsida > Asterales > Asteraceae > Bidens > Bidens hawaiensis. The sequence continues at coordinate 176,325 of NW_027494213.1, read as the reverse complement.
TTCCCTGCGGGTGCTAAGTATGTGAAGGGTTTTGCCTTGACACTGTACCCGCACCCGTCTTATAGTTACTTGGTTGCCTAGGTATTCTTGGCTTCAATTCCCTTTAGGTGCTAAGTATGTGAAGGGTTTTGCCTTAACACTGTTCTCGCACCTGTCTTATAGTTACTTGGTTGCCAAGGTAAGGGGTATAGTCCCGCTTACTTTTGAATCTTTTTGAAATTCAAAGAGTTGGTGAAAGGATAAGAACAGTCCAAACTGTTGAAACGTCGTCCGACGGTTTCGTCTGGCAGTGTCAGGACGTGCAGGAAGTTATGGCGACGTGACAGTATATGGTCATTCCAGACACTTTTTCAGGCGCGTGAGCGCGAGTTTTCGGGCGCGTGGCCGCGAAGTTTACGGCACGCGTCCTGTCAACAGCTGTTGCCAGCTTTCTTTTTCCACGTGTCATAGTTTCATTGCACCAGTGTTTTCCTCTCTCTTCCGCATTAAATTCATCGCATTCATTGCGATGAGTACATAAAGGGAGGAGAGGTTGCATCTCAACTCACAGTTTCACCTCTCTTCTTCTTCTAAACGATTTCCGGCGAATACTCTATCTTTTCTGTCGAGCATTCTCCTGAAATCGTTCTTCTTTACATCCAAAACATGTCTTCTGTTCATGATCTTGAGGCTACCGCCGAGGAGTCTGACGTGTATGCCGAGAATCCGTCGTCCACGTCGGACAAGGATGACAAGAGTACTGCTGGCGAGTGCCAGTGTGCTCTTCCGGCCGACCTCTATCAGTACGTCGTCAGGAAGTTCATGCTCGAGCCTTTCAAGCCTGAGTTTCCTGCACCTCATCAGACGGTGTACGATGCCCCCAAGGGCAAGATAGGGGTGTACGCTGCATTCTTCGTCTATGGGAATCTCAGGTTCCCATTGACGAAGTTTGTATACCGTGTTCTGGAAAGACACGGTGTGCATCTGACTGAGGTACACCCAATGGCGATCGCCAAGATCCGCCATTTCGAGTGGGTGTGTCTCATTCTGGGTGTGGAGCCCCATGTTGACCGCCTGTTGACCTTCTATTCCTGGAGGTGCATCCAGGGGTGGTATACCTTGGTCAATCGGATCAAGGGTTTGAAGATCTGCGCTACCGAGCGCAGTCTTCGATCTTGGAAGCGGGAGTTCTTCTATATCTCCGCTCGCGTCGTCCCCATAGCGATGACGTTCAAGAACGGGAAAGCTCTCCTGAATCTTCACGCCTCCAACTACCAGGAGGCGGAATGGTTCTCCAAGGTTTCCCGGATCCAGTCTCCGGTTTACCGCTTTACGGAGTCCGGGATGGTGATGCTCGGGATGAGCCGGGTGTGGAAGGAGGCGTCACAGATTCCCATCGTCCTCGAATACGGTTTGAACTCTGTCCCTTACGGTATGCTTCATATTATCCGTTAATTTAGGGTTTTTGTTCTAACCGTTTTTTCTTTTTGTTTTCAGAGGGAAACGACTTGCAGTCTCTCATGCAGCCGCGGGAGAGTGATGGTCCCGCTCGGATGGGTACTCGTGCTCTAGATGAGAACGAGTTGCCCATCCTTGAGCAAACTGCGGATCGGTTCGTGGAGGTCTACTCGCCAGGCCACGAGATCCTGAGCGCCAGGCGGCCAGGTAAAGAACTTTTTGACCCTCGCCCTCTCAATGCTCAAACCTCTGCGGGAATTCCTCTAATTTTGTCATCTTCTGATGAGGAATCCGCAGATGGTCCTTTCTTGGCGAGGAAGAAGAAGGCTGCCGGCAGGAAGGGGAAGGCGAAGGTTGCCTCCACTGCCGATCCGGTGAATCGATCTGACTCAGAGACCGAAAGCGAGGAGGTGGCAGGGAACCCTGGTGGTGTTGAGATCACTGCTCCGGAGGTTGAGACGGTTGTCACCCCTTTACTTTTAACTTCATATCTTTCCGCCATTATACTTATATATCGTCTTCGTGTAGGCGTGGATGCTACCGCATTCCAGGGTGGAGCGGGGAGGAGCACCTCCGGACCCATGATGGTAGGTTTGGTCAACCTACCTGAGGCGATGACCCAGGCGGCTGCGCCTGCTTCAGTTGGTTCAGTTGCTCACTCGGTTGAGGCAACTGCTCTAACTGTGACACGTCTCCGCCGGTTGTCAGTGCCATATTCACTGATTCTTTCACTGAGCCGGCGGTGAGTTTTTCTGTGGTCTCTTCCGCAGCAACGACCGCGGTTGTGAGTTCACCTCTGGTGAGTTCACCTCCGTTGGTCTCTGCCACGGCGGCCTTCGCCATGCCTCCTCCGGCGCCGGTGACTACGGCCGGTCCTTCATGTATGTCCGGGGTTGCGGCGTCTAGCCAATCTCTGCCTCCTTCCCATCTGCCTGACCTCTTGGATGGATATCCGTTAGGTTCGGGTGATGGGTTTGGCGGCTACAGGCCTGTCGTCGACCCTACAGGTGCGTAGGGTTATTTTGGCCTATTATGTTTTTTTTTTTTTATCTTTTCCTAACTGTTTCTTGTTTTTGCAGTGTCGGATTCGAATGAGGTGTTTGTTCCGCGGTGGAACATCCGCCGGGGAACCACCCTTCGGACGGCTGTGGACTGCGTCGAGTGGGCGCACCACGCCGCCCCCAGTGGAGCACTGGGAGAAGCTATGTCAAGCTACCAGAAGGGTAGGCTGACAAACGAGCTTCAAATTCTCCTTGCCCGGATGCAGCCGCGCGTCGAGCTGCTTTGTCGTGAAAACGACAAGTTAAAAGCAGCTCGTATCCAAGAAGTAGCTCAGGCGCGGGCTGTCCGGGAGGAGAACAGGAGGCTCTCCGCCGTTGCTGCGGAGAAGGAGAAGGCCTTCAAGGCCCTTGAGGTTGAAGTTCAGGCCCGTCTAGAGGCCCGTTCCAAGGCTGCCCAAGCTGTTAACGAACAGCTTCGGTTGGCTAAGGAAACTGCGCGGAACGCAACCGAGAGGGCCACCAAGGCTGAAGCTGTTGCGGAGCCTCTACGCGCCGAGAATGAGGAGCTCAAAGCCAAACTAGAGAGGCTCCAGCAGGCTCATGACGCCTTGGCCATGGAAGACGCCAAAAAGCTTCAAGAGATCTTGGATCAAAGGGGTATGCTTGACCATACTGAGCGTAAGCTGAAGGGCGTTGAAGAGGCTGCTGCTAAGGAAGTGTTGCTTGCCAACCTTAACAAAAATGAAGCCGAACGCGCCCGCAACCAAGCTCAAGCTGCCCTCCAAGAAGCTCTGATTACCAAGGAATGGCTTCTACGAGAAGCGTTGTCGCAGGTATGCATAGCTTCATAATGTCTTTACGCTTTTCTTGATAGAAAAGGTTTTGACACTTGTATTTTTGTTTTGTAGGTTGTGCATCGGGTCTTCATGGACACATCATATGACGATGCCATGAGCGCAGCCCTCAACGCTTTTCATGAGGATGGGGAAAAGACTGGCTTCCTGCTTGGTCTAGGGTTCGTTGAGAAGGGCATCCCGCCTTCCAACTTCCCTTTATATGATGTGGATACTGAAGCTGCTTATGACCAAGCAGTGAACCATTATGCTGCCTTCCCGCATCCAGTGGTGGAGAAGGTGAACGAAGTTGCTGCTGCTGATGATGGGTTAACCATTCTCAAGACCTTCATTGAACCGCCACAGCCAAGTGATGGTGCGGGTACAAGTGGGTTTGGAGGAAGTGGTCCTGAAGCTTGAACCTTTAGATCCCTTTCCACTGTTAGGATAGGTTTATGTTTTTGTATAGATTTACACTCTTGTAGGCGGGTAGATACCCGGCCATTCTTGTAATACTTGAATTTTTATGGAATGTAAATCCTTTGTGCGGGTAGGACCGTCACTCTTGCTTCATAAACGTTATACGACTTGCTTATGCATATTATAGTTTAATTTGGCACTTGTTTTGCCGCATAAACAATATATGATTCGCTTGTGCATACTTTAGTTTAACTTAGCAATTTCTTAAGTACTTTGAATAAGTTAACCTATCAACGTGGCAGATAATAGGTTAAAGTTTTGCTTCCTCTTTCGTGATTGTGCGGGTAAGACCGTCACTTGCACTTAGTAGGATGGCTAAACTTTACCTATATCTGACCTGCGTGGAGGTTTTCCTCATTTTTTCCTTGAAGATATTTTCTAAGTGTTCTGAATAAGTTAACCGTTCGACGCGCGGTTGTCAATAGGTTAAAGTTCAGTTTCCTCTATCATGATTGTGCGGGTAAGACCGTCACTTGCATTTAGTAGGATGACCAAACTTTACCTATGACTGACCTGCGTGCGGGTTTTGCCGCCTTCACACGCAATGACTTCACACTTATTTATGCGGTGAAAACCGGCATATCAGTGTTTTGAATAAATTAACCGTTCGACGCGCGGTTGTCAATAGGTTAGTTCGGTTTCCTCTATCATGATTTGTGCGGGTAGGACCGGCACTTTCATTTAGTAGGATGACCCAACTTTACCTATAACTGACCTGCGTGAAGGTTGGCCGTTTCTTGTGTTTATGCGGGTTTTGCCGCCTTCCACACGCAACGACTTCACACTTATTTATGCGGTGAAAACCGGCATATCAGTGTTTTGAATAAATTAACCGTTCGACGCGCGGTTGTCAATAGGTTAGTTGGGTTTCCTCTATCATGATTTGTGCGGGTAGGACCGGCACTTTCATTTAGTGGGATGACCCAACTTTACCTATAACTGACCTGCGTGAAGGTTGGCCGTTTTTTGTGTTTATGCGGGTTTTGCCGCCTTCCACACGCAACGACCTACATCCCCACTTATGTATGCGGTGAAGACCGGCATATCAGTGTGGAAAGTTTACAAGTATAAATGTAAGATCATCAGCGTCAATGTGATAAGGAGAATCATTTCCATTAGAAGTGGCTCTTGGCCTTTTCTTTTACAAGTTTGGAATTGATCTACATGCAGACTGTGTAATTGAGCTCCCTTCCATGTTCTTGGGAGTGTCATCGAGCCTTTCGAGCCGATATGCACTTGGTTCGGAATCTCGTTGTTTACGCAGTATGTTGTCTCCGACATTGAAGCTGCAGTTTTATTCGTGTTTTCCCCAACTGGGGTTCTACACGCATTAGCCTGCCCAGCGTTCATTACGCCATGAGGTGCGTGAGCGTCCCATCTCTGACAAATGCTTCGACGATGTCCTTCAAGTCTACGCATTCCTCAGTGCTGTGGCCTCTTGTCCTGTGGAAGTCACAGAATTTGCTCTGATCAGCGTTGTGACGCTCTCGGATTATTGGAGCCTTTGGCCATGGGAGTCTCTCGGTGTCGAATATCTCGGTGACGCTTTTGGTGAGTGGCGTCCATCTGGAGTTCCGGTTTGACGACGGCATGTTATCCTTTCCGCCTAACCGAGGGTGCGAGCCGGATGAGGTGTCAAAGTTTACCCTTGACTGCCAAATGCCTAGCTTCCTCTTTTTGTTTAGTCGGGCGGTAAGGACATTGTTTTCTCTTGTTTTCTGGGTGTAGAGGTTTGTGCTTTGGAGAAGATCTCTACCCAGTTGCTTTTCCGTTTCCGCGAAGCGTTTAGCTGCTGTCATGATGGCATCCCATGTGGATGGCATGCCATCTTTACCCGTTAAGGTGCGGATGAGCTCTGGGTCTTTTGTGCCCTGGATGAAAGCAGCGCGAACAAGATCTTCGCTAATATTACCCAGACTTAGCTTCTTTGAGTTGAAGCGAGTGATGAAGTCTAGCAAAGATTCATCTTCCTCTCGAATGCAATTGAGGATTGTCCATTGCTCTTCGGTATACTTTCTTTGTTGGCTGAAGTGTTGGCTAAACTTCTGTTGGAAGTCTGCCCAATCGTAGATGTGGTGGACCGGTAGACGGTCGAACCACGCTCTGGCTGCTCCAACCAGCGTCATGTGGAACATATAACACCACGTGGGTTCCGTCCAGTTGCTGACGGTTGCCCCCGCTATGAATCTGTTCAAATTATCGTCTGGGTCAGATATACCATCATAAGTGCCGATGTTGGACATCTGTTTGGCACTTCTTGGGGCGATTGCTTCGGCAATGTCCCTTGCAAACTTGGAGGTTCCCGCATTTGCAGCGGTTGGTTTGAAGGTTTTAGAGAAGTCACGTGGGTTTGCACCCGCGTTTTTTGGTTTGAAGGTTTCTCCAAAATTCCTTCTCGGTTGGAAGTCCGTTTCCTTACGCTTCCATTTCTCCCTATGGCGAGGGTTTGCGTCGGTGTCGGATTCCTCCGAATCATCGTCCAAGTACTCGCACTCATTGCTCATGTTGAGCTGTTGTCGAGTGCTTTCGAATTCGTCAGCCTGTTGGAGTGAACGTAAGCGTTCATCCAACTTAGCTTGGAATCCCCTTTGACGTTTTTCCGCTCACGCTTTAACTTGTTCAAGTGTTTGGCGGGGGGGGGGGGGGGGGGGGGCTCGTCTGTTGTCTTTCCACCTGGGTATCAATGAATCCCAGGGGAGGATTGTTTACTGCACTTGCCCCGGCTCGGGTAACCGGGTAGTGTTCGTAAAATTTACTGCACTTGCCCCGGCTTGGGTAACCGGGGTAGTGTTCGTAAAATGTGTGTATTCGCCGGTGTTACCCCCAGTAGCTGGGGTTGTGGTTACCGGGGTTTCTTGGTTACTCCCTGGCCTGGGGGCCGGAGTAACGTTAACCATCTTTTCGGAGGTTTTGAAAAAAAAAACTGAGAATTAGTTCTAGCTTTTATGCACGGATGGCGCCAATGAAGAAAAACTAATTGACCCCAGGCAGATTACGGATAATCCGGGGGTTAAATAGATGTTTCCCACGAGGGGTTAGGTCCGGCAAAGATGGTTCTTCTGATGACCTGCAAAACAGACACCGTGAGCTCGTCACTGAGAAGGGGGGGGGTACCTCCTTGTGACCACCCTCCGGCGTGAGAATCAGACTAGATTGCTCTTGAATATAAGTGTATATTAAGAGATTGCTAGAGAAGATAAGATAATGAGATATCAGATAATGTAATGTGTCCCTACCATTCCAAGGTGTTGGAGTATTTATAGCCGAAGGTAGGTTTCCAAGAAGGTACAGCCGGCTGAATAGTATTCCTGTTCTGCCAACTGTGGGCTACGCACGTGCCATGCTGGTGGTTGGTGGGTAGGCAGCGGCTGATAGTGACCAGGCCGGCTGTGTACTATTCCTGTTCCACCAACTGCAGGCTACGCACGTCCTCCGACAGGTTGGTGAGTAGGCAGCGGCTGATAGTGACATACAGTACAAGAGCGTGCTGCTCGTCATACTGTTGTCAGTGAGCTGTCGTATCTTTGGTCAGATCTTTTATCCATACATCGTCAGGTACAGTACAAAAGATCCTCCAGTATCGTACGGACTGGCTCATTTGTGCGGGAGTGTCCCCGGCTTTGTGCGGGAGTGTTCCCGGCTTTGTGCGGGAGTGTTCCCGGCTTGCTCACTCCCTCTTCAGGTGACATTACTGAATTATTTAAGAGTTAAGTGCCTTGTGCGTGTAGCCTTGTTGCGCGGGTAGCCTTCCCTGATGGCTAGTATCCGTTGCTGCGGGAACAGGCGGAGTACGTCGACCATTGGGAGGTTTTTTCTGCGGGAACAGCTTGCGTACTGCGCGTAAGGACGTCACGTCTCTGAGCATGGTGGGTCCTGCGGATCCATTTGGTTTCTGCGCAGACGTCTCTTCAAGGTGAGTTGCGAGTTTAGCCTTTGCGCAGACGTCCCTGTTTGAGGTGTGTCTTGCGGGTCCAACTGGGCTCTGCTGGGACCTACCTCTTCAGTTTGTTTATTGAATAAATGAATGAATACGAACAAAAGTAAAAGGAGTTGTCTTCTGGTCGAATAACATGGGGTGTTGGTTAAGGTCTGAGATCTTATGGTCTTAAATTCGAAACATGGCTTAGTGAGGTTTTCAACATCGGTGGTTTCTTTCTTGATGGTGTTCTTGGGTGAGCCAGGTTTGGAGCATCAAAATCATTATGGACAACTGACATCCCGTCTCAAGAAAGCTCACCGGGATATTAGAGGTGGTTCCAAACGCTATTAATAATGAACAAAAGTAAAAATAATTGTTGATGTGGCTATGAGGTATATCGTATATACAATCTTTGAAAATATTATATTATATAATAGCTCATTAATACACAATACCTTGTAGCCATATCAATTAGTGAATTTCTTTTAATCCATGTTGTCTTTGAGACTTTAATCCAAAATTTATTTCTCACATGCCCAACTATTTAAATGCTTTGCCTCCCACAATCTTTGAATTTGCAATCTATAGTACATAACCAGAAGACACTCTAGCGATGGAATGTAAGGTGCATGGTGCGGTTTTAGGTTAAAACCAAACCAAAATTTCGGTTTTTGGATTTTTGAAACCGTTTGGTTTCGGGTTTTGCCATTTGAACTTGAAAAATTTAGGGCGATAATAATGAATACTAGGATTTTGGACACCCACGCTTCGCAACAGGACCATTAAACCAAGCAAAAGAAACATATGTAAAAACGTTAAACCATGAACGCTCAGCAAGTCAACGCGAAAGCAGCCAGTATCGGTTATGACATCGAAACTAAACAAAAGAACTAAATTTGTCAATACAATATACAACAAATTATTATATGTAGAACCAAGAAAACCGGCACTTTACATTTGCGAACCGATGTAAATTCGATTAGTATCGATGGTACCAACACAAATTCGTATGCACAAATTATATAAACATATTTTAAAGCGGTATCAAACGTCAAAACGCAGATATAAAACATGTGACGATTGGATATTTTAAATCATGAAAAAAGTTTCGGTCATTGTAAAAAGGAACTATAAGAAATACGAAAGCAAAGTTAAAAAAAATCATTTAACCGATAAATAAAACATGTGAAGCCGACACTTGAACAAGTTAGTTTTATTTGTAGTTTAGTAGCTCCAACTCTAAGTAATAAAATATTAAGAAAGTGAGTTGTAAATTCATAGTATTTCTACATTTTATCAAGTTAATTTTATTTTTATTTGTAGTTTAGTAGCTCTAATTTTAATCAATAAAATATTAAAAAAAGTAAATAGTAAATTAAATAGTATTTGTGTGAGAAGGAGCAAATCTCCTTTTTAATATACATAGTAATAAAATACTAATTTTTTTGTCACGCGCATTGTCGCCTTTTTTCCCCACACATGTCATATTAGTTATACATACATTTTAAAAAAACTTTACAGTTTTTTGTTTCCCGCATCTCTCTTCTTATTATAATTTTTTTTACAAAGATATGTTTGTTCATAAAATGTTTTTTTATAAATTAGTAATTCTTTCATTATTTAACATGTATAATATGAGTTATATCATTTTCTATAATAAATATTCACTTATTAGTGAATCATTTCACTTTTATTATCCAACACGTGTAATATCAATCAATCAATCAATCCAGCCCTGTATATCCCACCGCATAGCACGTTATCGGTAGGGTCAAGGGAGGGTGGGATGTAGGCAAGTCTTTCTCTATCCGTGAGAACAGAGAGGCTGCTTCCAGAGAGACTCCCGGCTCATAAAGCTACATACAGGTAAACATAGTAAACATACACACTACAAGCAAAGACACTTAGCAATAAATAGAAAGCAAACTACCAAATAGTAAGGAATCTGTAACCTACTAAGAATAGGACATAAGAAGCAAAAAGCAGCATCAAACAAAATATATACATAAACAACAAGGAGTCGGGCTAGCCAACCAGACCCTAAATACAAAGCTAAGCTAACTAGGTACCTTTCCCTAGAAGTCGCTAACCTTAATCATACGTCTCCACGAATCTCTATCCTGAACCATGTCCTCAGAGATGTGCAACACGTGTAATATAAGGGTATATAACCTAATCACATAATTAAAAAAAAAGCAAAAAGGTTATGTTTTTCATAAATACCTAAAAGTATTTATTTACTTTGTTTGAAAATATAGGTCATAATTTAGAAATTTGAAAAAATCAAAGTCTATGGCAATAGGCAATTAGGCATCCCCCACATGGCCAACTCATCATCAATGTGTATGTATGGTGCTTCAAGTCAATCATTTTTACACCTTAAAGAACCAATTCATGTATTATCTTCTAAACAATGAACTTAATTTATTAACATTCAAGCTAACCAATTATTTCTTATGTATTTAATCAAGAAATAACTCATAATATATTTACATAATTGGTAATTAAATAAAAAACAAGCAACATGGAGTATTTTTTAGAAGTAAATGAGCCCACATGACAAGATGGTGTCAATTAGATATGGTCAATACATATACTATAATTGTTTTATTTGGTAGAATGCTACAACACTAGACTTGGTGCAATAAGATTAGGTCAATTCCTTAAGAGTAGAATTAGACTTCAATATGTGAAGTTTTCCAATAGCATGTGATATGTTTTTCATCTTAAATTGGCCAACCAAAAACGAGTAAATGGCATGTAAGTTCAGGTCGTATAGTATTTATCTCTCCAAACCACAAAGAATATGTGGACAAAATGTCCTACTAATATGACAAACTGAAATGGAAAATAGTTTTTTGAAGTTTAACATAACTCGAAATTTTGCAAAGTAAGTTTTTATAACAATGTGAAGCTTGAACAGAAGAGTGAAAAGGTGATCTGCTGATAACTCTTCATCACTGTATCTTCAATTTGAATGAAAATAGACACATAAGGAAAACGATGTGTCTGTCATCCAAACAAAGATATTATCAATATCCAAGATATCGACATTAAAAACTTGGATCAATTCAATTCAACAATAATAGGGGCCTCAAGCAAATTTTAGAAATGGGACCTTATAAAATTAAAAGCTATTATATTGCTTACGATTATAATATACAAAGATACCATAGCCATAAACTTAAGGTATACAACCAAGAATGGCTCTATAGGCCACCCAATTGTTTTGAATTCTAAAACTTAGTACATTCCTACTAGTTCATCGTTTCCTGGCTTTGTTCCAACAAGTATAACCAATTGTTTTGTTATACAGACCTGTCTTTTTTTTATTTCGAAAAGGGGGGAGGGGGTATTTTTTGGGGGCCCAAGCCTTTGCTTGTGCCCATAACATGATCGAGCCACCCCTGATTCAATCATTGGAGTACATGACTTGAGTGAGATATCTGGTCACTTACAGGGAATGTGGATTCTGTGTGAAGTCGCAACAAGAGGTATTTAAGTCATGCTATGATGCTTTAAAATCGTATCCATCGATTCTTGCATATTTCGAAGAGTCTTTGTAGGAAGTTGAATTTTCAACAATAAGGGTGTTATAGTCACTTCTGTGTTGGTTATCAATTAAAATTGGTTCGATTATCGATTGAAATTGGTTCGATTATGACAATTATGGTTTGGTTATTGATTATGACGGTTAATTTAGTCACCGCCACTAAATAACATGTGAGATACTAATCTTATATGCAAGAAAAAAATGAGTTATCTTGTTTTAAGTTTCAAAAAAACATAAATGCTAGTAGTTGACATGGTTATTCAATGCAAAAGAAAACAACACATCAAGATTGACTAAAAAAAACATAAACAAACTTTCTAAACAACTTGACAAAAATTTAGACTTTAAAAGGCCATACAGTTATAAGTTGACTTCAAGATATACGAGTCGACAACGTTTACACAAAATATGCCAAGTGGTACGGTCCACCAATCATCGTTGGACTACGACAAACAAGGCGAGTACGGGACCACATCAATATCAAGCTACATCATAACCTCGATACCAAACAACCAAAATCATATTCCAACTTTAAGCATAAACCATTTTCTAACGCAATCATCGACAACAGAACATGCCTGCTTGTCAATGTGCAATATCTTAAAGAACAAATATAGCAGCTGTGTATGTAGGACATCATGCCAACTTCAAACAATAATCTTTGTCCAAAAAAGGCTTAAGATTCTTCTTCATACCAAGAATCAGTCTGTCTTCCGGCTGTTCCAATGTTTTATTATTATTATATTATTAATATATACACAAACAGTAGGAGACAGTAAACAAAACAAACAATATCCTCTTATCATGTATTAATAATATGTAAAACAATTTTAATTAAAATATGTAAAACCGGTTCGTGATGTCTTAAACTTTCTTCTGTTACCTTGATGATGATGATGATACTTGAAAATGCGTATCCATGTTTTGAAGAAAACCGAAAAGATTATGTACCCTATGACCCCAGAAACCAATCATTTCTTAAAGAATAATGCTGGTATCGTCGAATTCAGAACCCGGGTCAACTATCTTTTGGTCAACCCAATACGGGTTTTGTATGGAAACTTCAAAGATCCAAACTTTGCACCAAAAAGAACAATCTTGATGATGATTTTGTTGATTTACTCACTATCCCTTACGCAGTTTCCTGGTAATAAAAATCTGTACTTATCGGCATTCTCTAAAAGATGAGCTGGAAGATGAACAGCTGAATACGAATGCGGTATGGGCCCCATTTTCCCGATAATTTCTTTAAATGTGTACTCTTCGGGTAACATATCAAAGAGATCCGCACCTTTGCAAATTACCTTTTGCACCCTTTTTGGGTTCAAGAATTTGTTAAACCGAACTCTATCGACATGGCTATAAGCTTTCATCTTGAAAACGAATTCGTTAATGTGGCGGAAACAGAAGCTACAATGCCATCCTGCATCTGCCAACACAACATCTGATTGTCGGTAATGAGCGTATCTTGTCTTTCCTGATTGATACCGATGAACTGATGCCCTCCAACTATTATTATCAAGAAGAAACTCAAATGAATATAAATAGTTTTTTAACCGAAGATGAAGAACCGGAGGTATATCATCACACCATCTTAAAAGATTAATCGTATGTCTACTCGGAATTTCGTCAATATCCGACATGATCAACAAATCATCATCTTGAATCCCGGCTTTCCTTAAAAGATAATCCAAAAGTCTTTGATATGCTTCCTCAACGAAAGGATTTTCCCCTTTCCGGAATCGTCCAGGGATCTTCCCGTACGTCAATCTTGGTTCCACGAACTTAAACTTTTCACGTTGACTTTCAAAGACCAAAGGCTTAGGTAACCCCGTGAAAGTCGAGTTTGATTCAAGAAGTACGAATTCGATAACATACGGGTACAACTCATGCCATCTTATCGTAAGAAGATCAGCTTCATTGCTAAACAAAACCGCATCAAAAACACGCCTAGGGAACTCGCGGGTCCTCCAACCGTGCAGCTTGCAAAGGTTTTGCATTGACACGTTTTCATGATAATAATGTGGGATTTCATGGAATGGTTTTGGTGGTTTTTCCCATAACGGGCGTAAAAAGTATGAAATCTTTTGCCCATGAACGTATAAACCGAGGATGACAGTTGGAACCAAAACGAAAAGAAAAACCAGTACTTTCAAATCAAGCCCACGAAGAATGCATCGTACTCTAGACATTGTTGAAGATTTTCCTGAATCCTGCAAACCAATTATGCATTTTTTTGTTAAGATGATTTACAAGCAATTTTCTATTTTGGGCTCAAATTATTAAGTTCATGACAGCTACACAAGATATGCTAATAAAATATCAAAACGAATCTCAAGAACATGGAGTTAACTTAAAGTTAAGCATGCTTCAACATTATCTGTAAATACATGACATGAATTAAAAGTTTCAAACTTTAACAAGCATAAAGTAACAAAAATGTCATTTGTTAATAGTTTTTTATTCTTCAACAAAGTTGAAAACTTGTTAAAAAACCAGCAAAAAACTGTGAAAACATCAAAACTCGGTTAAAAGCAGCAAAAAACTGTGAAAACTACGTGAAAAACATCGAAAATCGGTTAAAAACAGCAAAAAAAAAAATTGTGAAAACATAAAAAATCGGTGAAAACCTGCAAAAAAAAAGTGTGAAAATTACGTGAAAACATCGAAAATCGGTGAAAACAGCAAAAAAAAAACTGCGAAAACATCGAAAATTGGTGAAAACAGCAAAAAAAACTGTGAAAAATGCGTGAAAACCATCGAAAATCGGTGAAAAACAGCAAAAATCTAGCTCCAACTTAAACCGACAAGCTCCGAACTTGACCGATTCGACTAACATTACCTGAATTAACCAAAATCAGCAACACCACAAAAAACCCCTAATTTCAACCAAATTAGGGCACTTTATTGTAATCATTTTATAGTAAATTATATAAAACTTCGATTGTGATTAGGGCACCAAATTAAAAACCCAACAATCAATTCAAAACTGGAAGCCAATTGAAAGACAACAAATTCAATAACCAAACTAATTCAATCCGAATTCCAAAACCCCTAACAATTACACACAATGCATTAATCAATTGAATATTAAATAAAATTAGGGTTTTTATTTTTTTATTTTTTTACCTGATTGCAAATTACACCGCCGCAGAGATCATCATCGGACTTCTTAGAACAGTAATCGGATCCGTCTTCAGTTAATAAGTAAACTTTATCAACCAATTTTGATACACTATTCATCATTGATGTATATATATGTATATGTGTGTGTATGTGTGTGTGGGATTTGAGTCTGGTTTTAATAGATACAGAGTTTATGTTTATATAGTTGAGGGTTGTAGAAATGAGTTTTTGGAGTTGACGAAAATGCCCTTGGAATTGGTTTTTTTTACTTTTTTATATTTGTTTTATTTCAAATTTAAACGAGCTGAGCTGAGACGAGTTTGAGTCTAGTTAATCTCGGGCTCAATTTATTACGAGCTTTATTTCTAAAGTTTGAGTTTGGCTGGTAAGTGGTTTTTTCAAGCACTGATTTGTTCGGGTTCGGCTCGTTTACTGTTTGATAAGTAATAGTAACAAGTATTTCAAATTTAGGGGTGTAAATGAGATGAGCCTAGTTCGAGTCTAGTTAATCTCGGGCTCTGCTTATTTTGAGCTATATTTTTAAAGCTTGAGTTTGGATGGTGAGTAGTTTTATCAAGCTCTGATTTGCTCGGGTTCGGCTTGTTTACTGTTTAATAAGTAATATTAGCATGTATTTATATATGTGTAGTGCGTTGGAGTAAATATGTTTCATATTTGGAACCTACTGTGTGTTGAGGTGAGTATGCGGCGGAAAGTCGGTCAGTATCGGTTTGATTTGTTGTGGTAAAAGCTTTGTGGCAAAAGTTTTATTAGTAGAGTAGATGTGCCAAAAGTAAATGGGTGAAAACTAAAATTGAGTGGTGAAAAAACATATATATGAGAAACTTTTGTGGCAAAAAGTTTAATAAATCAAAGTTTATAAATAAAACTAAAAGGTCAAAATGTAAATGTTTGAAACTTATGTGGTAAAACTCTAAAATGTATTGAAGTTGCATTTTAAATTATATATACAAGTATTAAAATATATATATATATATATATTAAATGAAAATTTTATTAGTAATAGACTCGTTTAGACAAGCAAGCATGCTCGATAAGTGAAACTCGTACTTGAGCTCTTTTATTAAGTATGCTTATTTTCATGCTTGAGCTTATTTAAACTCAGTTTAATCGAGGTTTTTCATTAGACGATCTCAAATAGCTCGTAGATGATTTATTTAAATATGTTTTTAACTATTTAAGTAGTTGCTTTTGTATACTCCGAACGATGTTTGGGTGTGTAATTTAAAACAAATATTAATTACAACTACCTAAGAAAAAATAATTTAATATAACATGACTCTTTAAAATAACAACTTGAGTAACAATATCTACCAACTTAAAATTTTATGTAGCATATGGTCCAAGTGCTACCTCAAATTGACAATTTAACTTTCCAATTTGGTTCAAAATTAAAATTATGAATATACTTTTTAATACATATAGAAAGGTACATTTAGAATCAAAACATATTTTTAATATGGGAATATCTCATAGAATCTGTTAGTAGCGTCCTGTTGGAAACAAATACATTAAAATATGAGACCATCAACTCAACAACTATTTCGTTAGTTAGAACTGACAACAACCAAAAGATGATAATTGAGATTGATAAAAATCAATATACCTATTTTATTTTATTTTACAAATAAGTGAGGGGTAGTTTGGTCAAATGAAAAATAAAGATATGGAATAAGCCGAGTCATGGCACAGCAACGCGTCTTTTGAGGGTTGACTCAGAACTTGTGCTTGTGCCCATAGACCATGGTCCCATACTCAACGGAACAAATCAACATTTACACATTTGATCAAAAGGTTTAATCAAGCTACACTCACACCCCTTTTAACAATTTAAGAGTGTCGTGTTTTGAACTGTTTGCATGTTAACTATAACACTATCTATTGTTGGTTAACTAAAAAGTGTATAACGTCCTATTAAATCATTGTTACATAGGCAATGAGCTAATGGTTTAACTATCATGTTATAGTTTAATTAAAAAACACGTGATTGATTGTTTTGGGGTGGACCCCGTTTCGTCAAATGTTAATGGGTTGGTGGTTCCCATTTTAGCGCCCGACTATAATAATAGCTCGTTTGGCGTTTGACACAATGGCGCCTAGGGTGACGATGTGGCTTTGGCGTCGGTGGGCTTAAAACCCATAACATGCTGCCTACACAAACGATCTAAAATCTAAATCGTTGGATGATAAGGTTTGTTCACATTTGTTTATGATGGTGGAATGAACATGATCAATTCTATTTATTTAGTGGAATATCAAGCATAGATGCATGTCTACGTCATTTATTTTTGTTTATGTTTATTCATTTACGTTAATTCATTTACAAATTCAATTTTTTGTATGTCCTTTTTATGATATGAATAATGTTGTATGCTTTCAAAATACATAATGGTTGATTTAGTTGCATATCAATGTAGAGTATTAATGAGCTACAATACAATCTTTGAATTCAAATACCAAGTATAATTAATGAGCTACAATACAATCTTTGAATTCCAGATAACAAGTAAAATTATAAGTTGGTTGTGTCTCAATGATGAGAGGTATGGGGATTAAACCTCACTATCACCAACTTATATGGGAGATATGAGGGATGACTCTGGCTTGTCAGGGTTCGAGCCCTGATCTCACCCGGTTTTACCGGCTCCTTGCTGTCGTGCCGTTTGGCGGGTCTGGGGGTCGGTTTTATCCGGTGAATCCTCAATAGGTGGACCGCTAGGGGCTCCTTCCGTCCGGACTAGTGGCCGGCTTGGGCTACCTTTAGCCAATGGGGGCCGCGTACGGAGTACCTGGCGTTACTTAGTTGGTCGTTCAAAAAAAAAGATACCAAGTAAAATTAATCTTATTTTATAAATAAATACCTAAAAATACATATATTTATTTGTTTTATTTATCCGGTCAAAAGTTATTTGAAAAAATCAGAGTCTATGGGCAATTGGGCATCTCCTACATGGCCAAATAATCATCAATGTGTATGGTGGTTCAATTATTCTTCTACTTTAAAGAACTAACTCATGTATTATCTTCTAAAGAATGAACTTGATATATTAACATCCAAACTAATCAATTATTTCCTATGTATTTTTTTAATTATAAACTTTTATAAATAACCAACACAAACCAAGAACACAACACCCACGAGTTGCCTCCACAACCTAGAGAGCAGCCTCAAAAGAAAGAAATTACATGAAAATGAAGCTACACTAATTTGACCATTTTAATGAGCTATGTTTTGACTTATACTTATACCAAAGAAAACCAAATGCTTTAATGTCTTCAATTATCTCTTCCACTTTAACCTCCTTACCTTCAAACATTTTTTCATTTCTCGCTTTCCAAATTCTCCAACAAGCAATAATAATTATCCCATGAAACGTCTCTTTTTCTACAACTCCAAGCTTGAAAGTCCTGTTGTCGAATCATGAAATGAATCTTACTTGATCCATGACGATGTTCCTACGGATTTTGAGATGAACGAACCACGTCTTGATCTTCTTCTTCAGCTGCGCCTGTGACCTGCAATGGTTTTCGGGGGAGTGGAGGTGACTGCTAAGATATCCTGAGGATTTCTTGTTCACAGACACAAAAAGGTGGTGGTGGCTCTTATTGAGCATGACCCCCTAACAAGGAGGTGGAGACCTCCTTATATAGAGAGCCTCATGGCCACCATCATGATACCCTAATGGGCCTAGCCCAGTTAGGGTTACCTCCACAAAACCCACTCAGCCCAATAGCATTGTATTAGTCCGTGTAATAAAATAAGCCAAACATAATAGATTTAGGGTCGTAGAACCGGGTTTTAGTACCATACCCCTACAAAATTCATGACTGTGAGATGGGATGGGTTTGTCGAGGGTTTGAAGAGCATTATCCCTGTGGCTTTATTATTAGTACTGTACTACTCCTACCATTAGCTTCCAATAGGTAATGAAGAGAGAGAGAGAGAGATACTATATATATAATATTATAATTTGTATTTTAATTTCATAAAACATTCTTGTAATAAATAATAAATAAATTAATAATACCCAAAAAAGAACAAACCTATGATGTGTTACATTCTACTCATGTTCCTCCTTCCTTGCAATCTTGCATCCTTCATTACTTACCTTCCATACAAAAAATATCATGTTTTATATGTTTAGGTATTTTTACCATTGATGGGCAAATTAAGACGCTTTCTTTAAGTAATTTACAACCAAATATGCATGAGGTACAACATTAATAAGAGGCACAAATGTCATTGTAACATCAAATCTCACGTGTATTTGCAATGTCTTCAAAATAATTACAAGTTTCATCCCTTAAACTTACACAATTGGTCCATGGTCTTTTACATATATATTATTTTATTTTCATTTTTAACCCAACTACCCCCACGGTTTTTAAACGGTCATAACTTTTTGTACGTTAATATTTTTTAGAATAAATGGCATCATAAAAACGAGCATTTTATTATCTTTAATTTGATTATCATATTGCTATAGTTTTCGAAGTAAAAAAATTATGCAAAAGTGTGTTCGGTTTGCTTTTGATGGTTTTTTAATTAAACAATGAGTCCACTTTACACGTTTTTTTTGTCGTCAAAAACCAAAACTAAACTGTTTATAAATAAAACCCAACTAAACCGAACCATTACCAACGATTAGGTTCTGATTTAGTTTGTACTTTGATAAAAAAAATTGAGTTTAAAAATTTAAAACAAAAATTATTGATATACATATACCTTCACTTCAAACTAATCATCAACTAATACATTATTAAAAGAATCATACTATGAACAAATATAACTTTGGTCATATAAATAATAAATATTATTAGAATAAATAAATGGCGAAATAATAACAAGAACAAAAATTATAAAAAAACCACTGGAAATTTGGATAAATTAAAGTTGTAATAGACGAGTTTGCTCGTATTAAATAAAAAACTGTGGTTAACTATATTTTAACTATGTCTAATATATATTATACTAATACTAAATAAGTAAATAATTAACATTTCAATATGTACGGTCACCTCCGGTTTCAACCATTAAACCAAACTGGTGAATAATCTCACAGTTTTAAACGAAATAATGAAACACCCAAACATTTGTTACATGATTATCAAAGTATGTGTTTCTTGTTTCCCACTGCATCGCGCGGGCACTTTTCTAGTATGATATGATATATAAGTTAAAAAAGAATGCATGGATGGGCGAGGCTAATTGGCTATGTACATATACATTTACTGTGTTATAATTATTTTGTTTCTAGTGATTGGTGTTGATGGGTGATAGAAACAGAAAAGAATGAAGAAATTGGGAATTGATGGGAAGATGTGAAAGGTTGAAAAAAGGTTAATGATGATGTCTGGTAATATGAAATGCATAAAATAACACCACAAGCCGCCGCCTATTTCTCTGCATATTAAACATCATCATATCATTCTACCTTCCTTTTGCCGCCGTATCTCCTCTTCTCTTCTCTTTCCTTAAAATGTTCAAATATTAATACATCTTTCTCACATTTTTTCTTTACATGTTTTAACAATGTTTTGAACAACCTTAATATTTGGTTGAGAATTTCTGAGACGATTTATTAACGGTTCATATTAATTTTGATGCTTCTTACCTGATTAAATTATATGTTGGATTGTTCAACTTTAGAACTTTGATATCATAGGTATTTAATATTTTCTTTTCAAAAATGGTTATATGACAAATGAGTGTTTAACCTTGAATTTGTAACTCTACAAATTAGTACGACTGGTAACTGGGTACGTGTTTAATACATGATTAGATAGATCTGTTTAGGGAAAAAATACAGTATATGCAATCTTATACATTTTAAAAATAATTAAAATTAAGAGGATAGGGTTCATTATTTATCCTTCTTAATGCATAAAAATATAATTGTCACGTTTAAACCACCAAAGCTAAGTACTAATCGTGTCGTCTCAAGCTTGTTAAACACGATAAGAAACGATTTGTCAACCCTACAAACCAGTAACTATGTGTTCATTTACATTGTAAGAGATGTGTTTATTTGCAGAAACTAATTTAAGTAAAAACAAAAGCTAGAAATCCCTATAGTCATGTGTAATGATGCATTAAAATAAAACATTTAAATCATAAAGAATAATATATTTTAGCCTCACATTTAACATATAAACAACTTTAAAGGGTATAAATATGAAAACCACGATAACCATTTGTACATAATGCTAATCATATTGACTTTGTGTGAGTAAGAGAGACCGTTAGTGTCACTTTTAAATCAATACATACCTACATTAGTTATTCTTTTACATATATCTGTAAAGCTAGTTATGTATTGAATGTCTACCTGGCCATCTATATAACCAAACATCATTTTCTATGATAAAAAGTAGTATTGAATGTCTACCTGGCCATCTATATAACCAAACATCATTTTCTATGATAAAAAGTAGTTAAACGAAACACTTGTATATAATGCTAATCAAATTTTGTTTGTGCGAGTAAGAGAAACGGGTTTATGTCACTTTCAAATCAATAAATATACATATTTATACAGCTGTTGTAATTTTATACATAAACTTGTTATTACTGAATCTCCGTCAATAACCAAACATTATTTTCCAAGATAAAGTTTTTACACACGTTATAATTCATAAAACATCTAAAGAAATACTAATTAGTGAATTTTAGATAACAAATTAACAATCATAACTATTTCTTTACTTATTTTACATCATTCACCAAATCACATACAATATATATGTTAATTATAAAAGGTTTATAAACATAAGGTTTAGCACTTCAGCATGTGACAAATCTAATTGGTGTGACCACATTTTGATTAAGTTAATGTTACAAGCGTGTGAATAAGATGGTCAGAAAGTCAACGGGTGAACAGAGAGTACGAGTGGCCGACAACTGTTGACATATACATACATACATAGATACCTACGGTTGATCAGTACATTGTAGTTAATAAAGTGTATGTCTATGTGTGATGAACGGTCATGATTGTCCCTATACATATCAGACATGTACACCACACGTGGCACATGATTAAACACAGAATGTTTGCAGATTAACAAACGACACAATATCTTAATGAAAGTGGCCTCTCCTCTCCTAGTATTTTGTCTTTCATAGTTTCATGTGGTTTTACAGTTTTACCCCTTGTAGTCTCTTTAATTGCCAACTTAACACCCTTTGTTCTTACACCTACCAATCAAATAAATATGTTATTTCTATACTTGTAACTAGCTAGCTTCTTTGAACACATGCGTGGTGAAAACTTGGTCGGTATCCATTTGTTATGGTTGATTTGTTATCGCGGCGGTTTATACTATATTAAAAATTTGCGAGATTGTTTGTGTAACTTAATAGAATTGAGGGTTAACATGTTTAATTTGTGAGAATAATTGTGTAACTTAATGGGGCCGAGTCAACTGAGACGGAGTCAGCTAATCCTTGAATTCGTTTATAAGTGAGTTGAATAGGAGTTGGTTGCCAATGATGGTCAGCGCAGCTGGTGGGAGGGTTTACTCGCTTGCGAGGTTCCCGCCCGCGTGTTGCCCGGGTTCGAGTCTCCCCTTAGGTAAAATTTGGCCCTTTGGGTTGCAAGGTATTCCCTTCCTCTTGGCCAGATTCGATCTCGGGGCCTTCGGGTTATTTTTGTGGTCTGGCTTTGCCAGACGCTCCAGCCGTTCCCAAAAAAAAATAGGAGTTGGTTCGGTTCTGCAAACGAACCAATTTCTGACAAGTTTTGAGTTGGAAGCTTTATGAACACCTTAGCCATAAGATCGAGCATTGACAAGTGAGCATTAACTAGTATTGAGTATATTAAAAAAAAACATACTTATTGCTTTTACCAAGCGACAAGTGATGAGTAGACTAGCAAAAATGACCGACTACTCACAAACAAATATATTACTTTTTTATGCCTAAAAATAAATTAATTTGAATTGAGCTGGATAGGTATGTAAATGATGCACTTTCGAAATTTTTTCAAGTAAGATTCGAGCTATGAGCTATTTGATTAGCTCTACTTGTTAATCATTTAAAAGTTTCATAAGAACATTGGCGGTATTGCATATAACTTTTACATGATATATAATATTTGATACTTGTTATTTTAATGTTTTTGAAAAATGTTTAAACCAAATCAGTCTGTCAAAAATGACAACTTTATTGATAATTATTATTGGACTATGTCTAATTGGGCTTACCTATGAAACTAGAGGTCTCAAATCCCTCCTTGAGAGTTGAGTCTCATTCAGAAAGCCTATATATCATTTGGGCTAAAGTGATAAACCATAAGGGCCCAAATTCCATCACTTGAGAGCTCTGGGCTATTTAGAGTTTTTCACTCCCTAAATTGGATTACTGGAACATGAACATACGAAATTTAAGTGTACGTGTTAAGTACCAATTGGTACCGTTATTCGACTTTTCGATATCATTCGGTTTCGCTATTTTCGTTAGTACATGTACAAAATAGATAAAACCAGTACGGTATTCGGTTTACACTTTCACTCTTTTCCAGTATTGATATTTTCGGCACCGATCTCATACCTGACCGAACAATAAATTTGGTTCATAAAAGACAGATAATGGACTCTGTTGATAAAACGTATGCTTATAATAAAATAATTGCACACATTGTATGTCAACGTTTATTTCGTTATAAAAGTCGACTGCTGAAATACTATATAATTACACTAAAACAATAAAATCCTTGCTTTTATGGTCTTTTTTAATATAATAAAGTATATAAAAGTTATTTGCGCTAAAAATCGCACTTGAAAAGAGTCTACAATGGTTACATTTCATGGGAGGCAATTCCAATTTTACCATTCGAGACCGTTTTTTTTGTGTAAAAATTTAAACCTTTTATGCGTAATTGGCTTCTTGAATCTCAACCATTGATTTCTTGGATCAGTAGCCTATATTAATTGTTGTTTGAACAGTCAAACCACTTAATAGAGTAAATAGTTGAAAGTAGAAATCCCTATGGGCATAAACCTATAAATACAAATTCAAGAAAACAAAAAAAAATAAAAGAGGGAACCGCGATTGTCGTCTATGTGGTTTGTTCAAATTTGCGGTGTTAGTCTAATAGTTTTAAATTTGCGATTTTCGTCCCTGTGGGTTTATTTCATTTGCAATTAAACTCGAATTCATTAACCCCGTTAAATCTGGTTGTTAAACCCACCAGCGTACCCTTCACGTGAGGGGCAATTTTGTCATTTTTCCCCAAATACACCCAATCGTAATTCGCAAGCCCCCCTCACGTGAGGGACTAGGGTGTATTTAGAGAAAAAAAGACAAAACTGTCACTCACATGAATGGTTTAACGACAAGTCTGGGGTTAACTGCACGTGAAATGAAACCCAGAAACAAAAATAACAAATTTAAAACTATTAAAATAAATCGTAGATTTAGACGAACCACGTTAACGAAAATCATAGTTGACTCAAAATAAAACAATAAAACATGTAAGTGTGTGTTTGGTTGGTTATGCCATCAAGCTACGTAAGTACATAACCACCACTCATTTCAAAAGGTGGCACATCAACAAATCCAACAATATCCACAAACCAACCAGGACCACAATATGCTCTTAAAAAGATCATCAAATAAATCTTTTAAAAAATGTAAAATAAAAAATAAAAATATTTTTATTTTCATTTTTTGTTTGGCTAAACAACCAACCTCTTCCTCCTTCAACCACCACCACCACCACCCTCAATGGCCACTGTCAAAATTATTATTACTAATATTATTATTACTAATATTATTATTATTATTATTATTATTCTTTAACAATATTCAGCATATTCTCTCTAAAAACTTATCCACAAACCATGACAACATCTTCATACTGTTTTTCTTCCACTAGAAACTCAATCACACATTCAAACTTCTTGTTCCTTAATTCAAATCTTTACTTACCAAAACATAGAAACCATGTTGTTTTCACTCAAGAACCCAAAAAAGATTTGTTTCTAAACATACCCAACTCATCTTTCCCATTTTCGCACCCGAAAACCTCGAAAACATGTCGAAAAACCACACTCCCATTCGCTTCTTTATCCGAGTCAACTCATGATCAAGAACATGCAAAACAACATGTTAAAGAAGTGCAGGGTATGGCTGAAGCATTTAACATATCATCAAACACAGCCACTGCTATATCTATATGCATAGCAGTGGCTGCTTTAAGTTTACCATTGTTTATGAAAACATTAACACAAAGTGTTAGTCTAAAGATAAAAATACTCTCATATGCAACTTTGTTGTTCGGGTTCTTTATGGCTTGGAACATTGGTGCGAATGATGTGGCGAATGCCATGGGGACATCGGTGGGGTCCGGGGCGTTGACGCTTAGGCAGGCTGTGTTGACGGCGGCAGTGTTGGAGTTTTCGGGCGCGTTGTTGATGGGTGGGCATGTGACTAGTACAATGCAGAAGGGGATTCTGGTTGCTAATGTTTTTCAAGGGAAGGATTCTTTGCTTTTTGCGGGGTTGTTGTCGTCTTTAACGGCTGCGGGTACTTGGTTACAGGTAAAATATCAGTCATAATATTTGTACAGATAATATAAGAGATATTGACAGATATTGGATTGATATTTCACTGATATTCCTATTCCCGATATCAGTGTTTTAAGTCTTGATTATATCATTTTCAGTGTTCAATGTTAGTGTTTTAAGTTTTAATCAGTTACTACTTGCTACGATTGTTAGTGTTTTGCAAGTTGCAGGTTAATTTGTTAATTTTAGGAGAGTATACTGAATTATTAGTGTTAAATTGCTATATATATGAATTTTACATGATATTATTAAAGTTACTGATATTCCACCGCGATAAACGATATACCAAATATCGGTCCTCGAATGATATCTGATATTTTTCCGTATTAACTGCTTAGGATCAAGTTGAATAAATAAAGTTATGATAATTGGTAAGAAAATCTTGGATCCAACAATATGTAAAATAGTTTTAAATTATCCTTCATTCTTATAAACCAAATGACTACTATAATTAGGAAGCTGCAATTGACCTTTTATGCATGAAAAATGTTGACTTTTAGGATATTGCTCGCGTCGCAGTGTTTAATGGCAGTGCATACTCCGGTCCGAAATCTTGGATTCACCAATATCTAGGATGAATCTAAAGAACCCTTTAATCCTAGAACGAAAAAGTTCCTTAAACTAAATTAGGGAGCCAGATTTGACTTTTTATACAGAAAAAATGTTGACTTTTGAGTCTTGATCAGTTTGCATCATTGATACACCTTTATCTAGGATCGATCTAATAAACCCGTTATTTCTAGAAAGAAACAAGATCCTATGCAGTCGATATCGTCGATATATAGGTTATCAGCCCCTTGGTAAAATATCGGTCAGAATATCAGTATCGATAATATCGGCGATATTGACTGATATATCGATATTAGTGTTTTAAGTCTTAATTTTTTCAAATTTTAGTGTTCAATGTTAGTGTTTTAAGTCTTAATCAGTTACTACTTGCTACGATTGTTAGTGTTTTGCAAGTTGCAAAAGGTTAATTTGTTAATGGTAGGAGACTATACTTAATTATTAGTGTTAAATTGCTATATATATAAATTTTACATTATATTAAAATTACTGATATATCAAATATCGGTCCTTGACGGACCTGCATTTGACTTTCATACACGAAAAATGTTGACTTTTCAGGTCTTGCTTAGGTTACATGTTAAAATAATGCATACCCTGGTGAAAACATTTAATCTACCAAAATCAAGGATAAGTCAAAAAACATATATTCTTAGAATAAAAAAGATCCTTAACCTAAACTAAATGAGCTGCAATTGTCCTTTTATACAAAAAAAAATGTTGATTTTTTGGGTCTTGGTCAGGTTGCATCATTTTATGGGTGGCCCGTGTCGACTACACACTGCATTGTAGGATCTATGGTTGGGTTTGGGCTCGTGTATGGTGGGCCCGGTGCAGTTTTCTGGAGCTCGCTAGCGAGGGTGATATCGTCTTGGGTTATATCCCCCATTCTTGGTGCAGTAGTATCCTTTCTTGTGTACAAATGCATCCGCAGGGTATGTATAACTACAACCTACAAATACTCGAAGCAAATGTTTTTTTTTTTTTTTTTTGATATTATGTTGTGGTGACGCGTGTTTTGAAAGTGATTATAGTGACTTAACCAGGTGTCCCAAATCTTTTTTTTTTTTTTGATCCATTTATTTGTGAACGGGTTGATTCGGTTATGATTTATCTCTAACGTGTCAAATGGGTCGGTCGAGTTAAAAAAAAAGGAAAAAGCATATTTTTAATGCATCCGCCATTAAAAATTGTTCTAATTATTATTAGAGTAAACTGTGGTTCTCGTCACTGAGGTTTGTCTAAATCTGCGACTTTAGTCCAATAGTTTCAAATTTGCGATTTTCGTCCTTGCGGTTTCATTTCACTTGCAATTAAACCCGACTACACTAACCCAGTTAAGCCTGGTCGTTAAATCCATCAGTGTGCTCCTCACGTGAGGGACAATTTTGTCCTCACGTGAAGGGTACGCTGATGGGTTTAACGACCAGACTTAACGGAGTTAATGAATTCGGGTTTAATTGCTGGTGAAATGAAACCACATGGACGAAAATCGCAAATTTGAAATTATTAGACTAAAACCGCAGAGTTGGACAAACCACGGGGACGAAAACCGCAATTTACTCGAAAATAAAAAAAGTTGGATGGGTCAAACAAATTTGTAACCATATTGACATGCTAACTATTTATAAAAAGTAGTACAAATTTTGTACAAAAAGTTTAGCAAAAATGACTTGTGTTTGAGTTTTGACATGCAGGATTTATCGGTTTTACTAGCATTTGTACGCATTTTTAACCAAATTTATGTTATATTTTTAGTTTGTTTACAGTGCTCCAAACCCCGGAGAAGCGGCTGCAGCCTCCGCACCCATTGCTGTGTTTTTAGGTGTCACAGCAATAACATTTGCAGCTTTTCCACTAAGCGGTAAACTGCCAATAGCTTTAGCCCAAGCCTTAGGATGCGGCCTACTAGGCGCATTTATAGTCAACAACGTCATCCGAAAACAGCTCGGTCACCTTCTCGAAAAGGCAAAGTCAACCCACCATGAGTCACACGACGAACAATCAACTCCTAAAAACCTCGGGTTCCTATCGGACATCGCGGGCCCCACAGGGACGCAACTCGAAATAGTTTACGGCGTGTTTGGTGACATGCAGATCTTGTCAGCCTGCTTCATGTCATTCGCACACGGTGGAAACGACGTGTCGAACGCCATCGGCCCGTTAGCAGCCGCTCTATCTATACTGCAAGGAACAGCCACGGGGGGCGAAATAGTAATTCCGCTTGATGTTTTAGCATGGGGCGGGTTTGGGATTGTTGCAGGGCTTATGATATGGGGGTACAGAGTGATTGCTACTATCGGGAAAAAGATTACGGAACTGACGCCTACACGAGGATTTGCAGCCGAGTTTGCGGCTGCTTCAGTTGTGTTATTTGCATCAAAACTTGGACTTCCTATATCTGCTACACACACTCTTGTGGGGGCTGTTATGGGAGTTGGATTTGCTAGAGGACTTAACAGTGTGCGGGCCGAAACTGTACGGGAAATTGTTACTTCGTGGGCGGTTACGATCCCAGTTGGTGCAGTGTTTGCAGTGGTGTATACTTGGATTCTTACCAAGTTCTTGCCACATGTTTTTTGAGTAAAGATGCAAACTTTATCCATTTGGAGGCTCTGTTAAACACCTAATCTTTTTGTTCTTGTGTGTTCTTTTATTTGATATATAATTTATGATTACCTAAATCAGAAATCATCGTTTCAACCGTTTCGCATGCTTGTATTTGGTATTCAATGTTCTTTTTCGGTTTGCAAAAGTATGTATCCATAAGGGCAAACATAGTGGGCGATTTCCGGCGAGATGGGGCTCAAAAACAGACCCCCCCCCCCCCCCCCCCGGATTTGTGGGGCGATGGGGGGTGGGGGGTGGGGGGTATTTATCGCCTGCTTGTGTTTGTATATATATTAATATTATATATGTTTGTGAGTGTGATATATATATAGGGCTACAACACCATTACACCCCAAAAACAAAAACCTATCATTCGCTGACTGGGCGCCACATGACGCAAATCGCCCCATTTTGTAGCCCTCCACAACACAGCCTTACAAAAACCAACAAACTTCTCAGTCAAACTCTGAAGCCAGCGTGGGCCCGGTTAAGACAACATAGTCTGGTCAGAATGGGGAAACGAGGCTCTCCAAATTTGAAGAGTGCAGTAATCAGTTTATCTTTTTTTACATCTTGACCGTTAAAACAAGCATAATAACATATTCTAATAATGTAAAAGATCATAAAAACTAGAACACGGGCCACGGGTACATTACAAAAGCAGTAACATATTGTGTGTTCTTTTATGTGATATATAATCTATGATTACCTAAATCAGAAATCATCGTTTCAACCGTTTCGCATCGTTGTACTTGGTATTCGATGTTCTTTTTTTTTTTTGCAAATAGTATGTTTCCATTACAAAAATCAAAAAACTTCCCAGTCAAAATCTGAAGCCAGCGTGGGCCCGGTTGACAACATAGTCTGGCCAGAGTGGGGCAACGGGACTCTCCAAATTTGAGAAGTGTAGTAATCAGTGTTTTTTTTTTCTTTTTAGCTTGACCGTTAAAACAAGCATAATAAGATATTCTAATAACGTAAAAGATCATAAAAACTAGAACACGGGCCACGGATACATTACAAAAGCAACTAAAGTAGTAACATATTGCAGTTTACAAAACCACATACCGGTTTGAACCATATTGCTCATGGAGAGAGTTCTTGAATAGATGTTAAACTAGGCTCCCAGTCAGACCCACGCCAAGACTGACTTTGACTTTTTGACCGGGGGCACGACATGTTTCTTAACTACAAATCTTGACCGTTTCTCTTTCGAAACATAATAATCTTCTGACAAACAACCCGACTCATCAGACTCAACCGAGCCCGTTTCTTTGTTATTATTGGCAGCATGTTTTTTTTTTCAACTTCTTTAATGTTGTCAAAGGGACTAAATAATACTTTCGGCCAGGTAACAGTATATCCGTTACCGATAAAACATTCTCATTAGGATTCTTGAAAACCCCGGGCCGTGCTAAACACATTCCCTGGTAATTCTTGACTATTTGACCAACTGTAACGGGATTTTGATAAAGATCTTTCCCGCCTGCATGAACAACCCGAACGTAAAACTTTCGGCTGCTCATGGTAGAAAAGGAGTCATCTTTAACCGCTTTACGGGTTCTTGAATCGTTCTTGTCCAAAGATTGGACTCCAAGGAGTGAACTTATACACCCTTTAAGCATTTCAAGAAACTAAGCTCCCATTGCTGACACAACTCAATCATTATAAACCAATAAAAACCGTCTTTTTTAGTTTTTGTTTCGGATCTTTTGTTCTTGTTTCTAGTGTTCATAGCCGGCCAGTTTGTTAAAACCAAAGTTTTGGCCAGGGGTGTTCTTCGGGTTAGTTTTTCAGGTCAGGTTCTACGGGTTTCGGGTCTTAGGATTGGGTTCTCAGGTTAGTTTTTCTGGTTTCGGGTTTTTCAGGTCAGGTTATTCGGGTCGGGTTTTTTTCGGGTTTCAAAGTTTAAAATCCAGACCCGAAAAAACCCAAATCTCACACGGTTTCTTCAGGTTTCGGGTTTTAGGATCCGGTTCTCGGGTTAGTTTTTCTGGTTTCGGGTTTTTCGGGTTCTTCCGGTTAGTTTTTCGGGTCAGGTTTTTTCGGGTTTCACAGTTTAAAATCCAGACTTGAAACCAAACCCAAATCTCACACGGTTTTTTTGGGTTTCGGGTTTTATAAACAAAGTAACAAACACATTACTATTTTTGTCTCATTTCTTTCACTAGAATAATAATAAACATCTCCAAATTGCTTCAAAGGTCAAGGGTTACAAAGAAAACTAATAAATGCATTAACATACCAGAATAGCAAACAGAGAAAGAGTTCTACATATCATTAGCAGATGGTCCATCATGGTTTAGGAGGAAACACAAAATTAGCCTCAACGTCGTAACACTACTTCAAACGGAAAGACCATTTAAAATCTTGCATATTAAACACTCGTTTATTCTCCTTTTTTACATGTTCGAACCAATGGGGTGTCTCTAATCCATATAAGATAACTACGTAGCATGCCAACCGGATAAGTCAACATTAGTCAACCCACAAAAGCTGTCGGAAAATAAGCACACAAAGATACGTCCTAAAGTGTGTAATCTTTAAAGATGCGATCAGCTTGGATACTTTCATCTTCGGGTCCTGGATCTTGACCTCGACCTCGACCTCCTCCTTTCTCTGCATCGAAACAATTGACCGGCATGTAAGTCAAAGAGAACGTAAAACCCAACATGTTTGACCAAATGTTCAGACCAGTTTCTTTTGGTTATATTATGAATTAAGGGTGTTCTTGTCATACATACCTGGTGGTTTCAAGAGAAGAATAGTTAGATTGCCTGCGGTGAGAACGCTTGCTAGGAGACCTTGACACTTGTCTAGAAATCAAACATCATCCCATATGATATAATATCATCTATTATTTATACATATAAAACATTTGCTTTTTTGCTAATGATAAACCTTAATGATGTTGATGACAAGGTGGTGGTGGTGGTGGTGATAAAATAAACCGCCATTATTAAACAAACATATTATCAATTGAACTAAAATGCACACTATAAATTGAGCCTTTATGTCAATTCCATGTTTATTAATACTATTAAACAATCTCCTACATAACTCCGATAACAAAAGACTAAGTATTGTGAACTATGTGATTAAAAAAATACCTAGGCAAGAAAAGAGCAATAGTATATATGTATATATATATAGTTACTGCGTGCACACGTCACCCTGCATAATTTTGTACTTTTCTAAATAGTAAGTTATTTTAAAAATAAAAAATAATAAAAAATAGGGTAGAACAGAAACAGCATGTCAGGCATGAGAAAGTTTTTAAAATGATGGTATATATTTGGTGTCCAACTGATATTAGAAATAGTTCGATGAGCAGTTAACTATGCTAATAGCATGCCCTAAAAGAGCGTGATATTAATTAATCGATGATGTGTATACTAAATAGATATGAGAGAGAAAATAGCTAAACCAAGTACCTTCTTGACCTCACAGAGGATGGTGATAAATCACGTCTTCTAGAACGTACCTTCCTGCAAGATGTGAACTTAGAATGAGTAACTTGTTTAAAATAACAAAAGGTAAGAGTTACATATTGGTGTAGTGAAATATTAATACCTTCTTGAGTCATCAGAAGAGCTATCACTTGAACCACGAGCATGGCTAACCGATGAGTTGTCCTTGCTGCTCCGACCCCTCCCGCCAGGTGATGGAGAATGACGCCGCTTGTGTCGACTCGAGTCACCATCGAGTTTATACTTTGATCGTTCATTCTTGTCATCTTTTTCTTTATCTCGTTTTCGACTATCTTCTTTATCACGGGATCTTCTATCCCTTTCTCTGTCTTCTTTATCACGGGGTCTTCTATCCCTTTCTTTATCTTCTTTGTCACGGGATCTTCTATCCTTTTCTCTCTCTTCTTTATCTTCTTTGTCACGGGATCTTTTATCCTTTTCTCTATCTTCTTTGTCATGGGATCTTCTATCCCTTTCTCTCTCTTCTTTATCATTCTTGACTTCGGTTTTACCGACCCTTTTCTCTGAATTGTGATCCTCTATTTTCTCTTCGGAGCCATTTCGATCTTCCTGTTTTGCCCTCTTCGTGTTTCTTTCATCGTTGGTCCTACTATTCTCATCTACCTTATTACGTTTCTTGTCCTTGTCATTCTTATCGGGCCCATTATTAAAATCATATTGCAATGAATTCTTAGCCTCAAGACCACCTTCAATGACACTCGGTTTTGACTTTGAAAAGTCAGAGCTATCTGGTTTGACTTTCTCCCCACTAGACTTATCATTATGAGACTCTGTAGCTCCATTTGGGCCCACCTTATAGGAATCATTTTCTTCTAGAAGCTTCTTACCATGCACATCGACATCATCCACTTGTGAACTGCCATTCTCTGACAGGTG
Source organism: Bidens hawaiensis (assembly GCF_021521415.1). Lineage (NCBI taxonomy): Eukaryota > Viridiplantae > Streptophyta > Magnoliopsida > Asterales > Asteraceae > Bidens > Bidens hawaiensis. The sequence continues at coordinate 143,842 of NW_027494213.1, read as the reverse complement.
GACAGGTGGCTTATTGCTACTGGAAGATGGAACAGATGAATTTTTAACATCTTTTTCGTCATCGTCGTCGTCATCAGAAGCATAACTACCAAGCCCTAGAAGATCTCCAGGTGAGCTGGAAGTAGATTTCCCATTAGCATCGTCCACATCAGCTCCTTTGGTATTGGCTGGAATTATGACCTTTGCAGTAGGTTTGGGAGTTATAACTGCTGGAGCATTATCAGCCTTACGCTCGACTACATAACAAATACGTAATTACTTCACAGCTTGCCACAGCAATAATAAAACAAAAAAAAAGTAACAATAACGCTAACCTTCTACGTTAAGATCATCTTCTTCTAAAACCTTTGTAGCAATTTCATCAAAGAGTTCATCTGTCACCTGATCAAAAAAGCAAATCACTCTCTTAATAAGAAACACCAAAAATAACTATTTAGAAAACAGTTATCTATTTTGTTTCACCTTCAAAAGAACTTCAGTTAAGATGCGTTTTATTTCCTGATTAACTGCAACAGTTCTAGCTGCTTTATCATAATCCTACAATAAAACGTAAGCGGGAAATTATAACAAAACACATACAATAATAATAAGCTATTAAAAAACAAAATACGCCATGCATATGCAGAATGGAACCTCGTCATCATCCTCTTCTTCTGTTGACCGAGCAGAGTCCCTGTTTTTTCCACCCACCAGATCTCCTTTATGGTCCATAACTTCATCTTCATTAGACTCGGTGTCCTGTCTAGAAACCCCTGGGGCTGAACTACCAATAACTGCTTTCTTTTTTATTATTTCCTCTCTGAGCCAGTTTGGCACCGAAGCCTGAAAAGTCTTTCAGTCTCAGATAGAGAAGAGAACAGCCCAAGAAACAGAAAAACTACGATGTGTTTCAATACCAATGGGTCAAAAACTACTCAAAATTGTGAATTTTGTAAAAATAACAGGCTGAAATCTTTTTAGTTTTAGTAAAGCAATTTAGAAGGTTTTATGTATTTGGATTCATTAGGATAGCTCACATACTCGACACATTTGACTTTTGCCTTTTTCCTTTTATATCAAACCATTGGTATATAAACAAGTTGAAAATGCCACCTCTATTTAGTTACCTTTTTAGGGCGCTCAGGAAACCCGGGTGTCCCATAAGTATCACCATGAAATGCATTTGATGTCCCAATTGGAAATGTTGTGTTTGCAGATGACATAGTTGGTTGGAAGCTTGATATTCGCCCAAAAGGCGTTGGATGCAAAGAAGCCGGAGAAGAAACACCCACAGAAGGATCAGTCTGTGAACACAAAAACAAAATTAGGGCTTCTGTACACATACAATAATATTTAACATTAAAAGGCTGTTATGACTACTCAGAATTAAGATCAAAACCTGTTGAATTGTAGTGTGGACTGGAGGCATAGTATAAGGCATTCCAGGGACACCTGATTGCCCAAACGAGCCAGGATCATGGCTGTACCTCGGCCCAAAATCCAAAGGCTGATTGCTAAGATCAGTTGCTGACTCAGCTGATGAGTTGTTATATGAATAATGAGGTTGCTCAACGGGTATCGATCTTTCATTAGGAGAAATTGATGGTTGGACTTGGTGTTGTGGAGCTGAAGCATATGCCATATGTGGTGGTTGATAAAAATTCCTGTTCATATCACTTGGCTCTTCTTTACCTGTCATTCAAATGAGAAATCACACACTGGAAGTGTTCACTGTTGTTGGTTCTAACTGTGAAGATGCAATCATCTATTTATAATTTACTTATTTAACCAAACACTTTCTTTTCTTTTAACAATGTATAATTTAGAATTTAGAAGTCACGATTTCCAGTGATTCAGGTTAGTTCAGTTCCCAGTAATAAACGTGACAAAAAAAAATGAATCAGAAACTGTTCTTCTTATCCTTTGGTATCTTCCAGCAAAATTTACCTGCAAGACCCATCATTCAAGAATCCTACTTCATATTCATAGACAATCTTCATCGCTCTAAACAAACTCATAAAGTATTGTGTTCATAAAAAATGGGACGAATGGGAAATATACAGTACAAAAACCAGAGAACGACGCTTCTGATCATTAGAAGGAAAAAAGAGTGATTTCTCGTAAACTACGAATGACCAATTTCAAGATATCAAAAACTAAGATAAGCCAACTTATCCAGCCCCACCCAGATTTTACCACTTTGTAATCCGTTCAATATGGTTTGGTACAAGTAAATAAGATCTTATTAGAGAAACAAACAAAGTGAACAAATGCCAGATTTGGAGTGTGTAAAGAGATCAGAAGGCAAAAAATACTGATAAGACATTCTTGAAAAAAATTCTTCAATTCAATAAAAATTGTCAATGAATATGTCATCTACAATAACAGAAACTCCTTTACATTGAAGGTGATCGATTTACAAGGCCAATTTTTTCCTCATGTCATAGACTCTTATCAAATGAGTATGCCTTCATTCCAAAACAAGACTTATAAGCCTTATCTGATGCATGGATGCATCCATAAACAAAAGTATCATGTTTACACATCATCCGCAGTTTCGCAACAAAACGTCACTTAAACCACTCTTCATTGCAGCTTATGCTGAAGCAAATTTAAGTAATAAGATTTAATATCGGTCGTAAACCTGCTGTGCATAGTCTTATAAGATAGTTTCAAAACTTGTGGTTTTATAAAACTACACAATAATATCAAGCAATTCTACCAGAAAAAGAAAACTATCATAGATAGATAATAAAAATAAAACGAAAGATGATCTATGCAACTGCATAATTTTTCATCTCTCAGATATGACAAAGCAGATATGAGAAACAGCCATTTAATATAAAAAAAGAACAGGGACTTTTCAAACAACTTTCAGTCACCTCACTGTTGTAATCCTATGATCATGTTTATGCTCAGCTTCTCCAAAATTTATAGAAGATAGATTGAAAATTATGGACTGATAGAAGCAAAAATGACCACTACTTTCTACAAATGCTATATGGATCCTTAACACAATGCAAAATAATTGCTGGTAAACCAACCATTTAACAAAGATATATTTGCTAAAAGACCAGCAAGCCTAATAGCCTCCCCTATCCTATTTGACATGCTACTTAACACAATGACTTCGTCAGAATCAGTTACCCATTAAATTTTAAATAGACTCTAGTATTTGACAATATTTATCAGCTCTATATATGAAGACTGGCATAAAAGAATCAGATCCAAAAGCACATCCAAAATTGGGGTCATCAGGTAAAAAGACGCTGCACCTGGTAAACGTAGCGCTATACAAAATGAAACTAACCCACTTACAAAATGAACCTAACATGCTGCAAGATATATACAAAAGACTGTCATCACAGAAGAGCATGAAATAGTGCACACATATCCTTGAAACAAGTATGTTGTGCGTTAAATATATATCTTTACAAAGGATAAGATAAGAAGGGGGTGGGTTAATAATATCTCAAATATACTTGAAGTGGTAAATGAAATGGTTCCACATCACCAAGCATACAGCATTGGTCCCAGTTAAGGTTCAAAGTTTAACCTTCCCATATTCCATAATATGGATCACATTTTATTTAAGAAAACACACAAAATTTGTGGTGAGATTGGATCAATCAGCATTAGTGATATAGGTTGTCCAACAGAAGTATAAGCATCACTCTTTTAGCAACTATGAGGACAGTGGATACTCAACAAACATGGCCATGGTTTTCAGGTTACATCTTATTCTAAGTTCTTTTGATCTATTTGCAACTTCAGGTGAGAACTGAAATGATGCTTTTCACATTAACTAATTTAGCATTTATAGGAAAGGGAGGAGAAGTCGAAAAAAAAGAGAGAAAACTGATGAATCAACAAACTTTCAGCAACAGTGTACATTTGGGAAAGAAAAGATAATAATTGAATGCAATTTATACGAAAGCATTTCTTCAAACAAGCTTCAGGAGCTAAATCAAAGGCATCAGTTAACTCATTACCTGCAACAGAAGAATAACTAGAAGGTACCTCCAGCTGGTGAGCTGATACAATTGTAGGTGCAGTTTCTTGATGAGGATATACAACAGCTGGATCCCGCAAATTCCCATCTCTGGCAGGATACAAATAATGTCCATCCGGGGCATATCCAGAACTGAAAGATGGCGGCTCTTGCAAATGGTTTGCAGGTGGTCTAGGTGGCAGTGCAAAAGAAGACGGACACTGCTGGTAGCTTGATGGAGGAAGTGGATGTTGCTGATAATCCGAATTCTGTGGATATTGATTCTGGTGATTTGTTTCTTCTGGTGGATTGGCAGGTGCTGACTGTGAATGCTGATGTTGATGTTGGCCATCTGTTACAGCTTTTAAAGCTGCCCATTCTTTAGCCCTAGCAGCCCAATCATCTTCATTTCTGTTATGTGCTGCAATTGGAACATGTTGACAATCAGCACATATCTAGCTTGTTAATATGAGAAACGAACACGTTCAACAAACTGTTCAATGGGAAGTTCGTTTATCTTACGTGAACAAAGAATTTCGTTCAATTAACTAAACGAATAAACACGAACAGTGGCCATGTTTGTTCAATTGTCTTCGTGAACATTCAATAGTGTGTTCATTTATGTTTGTTCATTAAAGGTTTTTACTTTTTAAATTTTTAACGGCTTCTCTAATCTTATCATATAGATTGCTTAAATCTATATGATAAGATTAAAAAAGTCATTAAACCATGTCAAAAATCTTTAATGAACAAACATAAACAAACAAACATTAACAAACATAAACAGAAGAAAACAAACACATTATCGAACGTTTACAAACACAACTGAACGAGCATAAAGTAACGAAAGAAAACAAGCACTTTATCGAACGTTTACAAATACAATTGAACAAGCATAACCTCAAATCATGTTCATTCATTTACTTAAGAAAACAAAATACCTTGTTCATGTTAGTTTATTTATTAAACGAACGAACATAAACAAACTTCTCGCCTAACATATCTAGCTTGTTAAATAAATATCAAGTAACAAAAAATCAAACCTGAATAATCCCAACCTTGATGACTCCAGCTCTGATTACTCCACTCCTATAAACCAAAAACAACTAAATTACAATGATCTAGGCGGAGCTGTTCACAAGTCGAGCCAGGGTGGTTTCAAGCTCGAGCTCGAAATTAAACAAGGCAGCTCAGCTAGACTTGAGCTCAATTTTGAAGTTAAACAAGCCTAAGATCGAGCCATGTCCCGAGCCGAGTCATGGTCGATTTTGGCTCGGTTAAAAAATTGAGCCAACTCAGCTCAGGTTTTTTCAAATCAAGTTTTCTTTAGCTAGTTTTATTCGAGCGATCCACGAGCCCGAGCTTTTTGAACAGTCCTTCTAAACATATTATACTGTAACAACCTAAAGTTAGGTTAGGGTTTACCTGATTAACATTAGGATAATGAGCTGGAGGTGGCGGCATATGAGGTCTATGAGCAACCGAGTAATTGTTCGAATGATACGGCGGCATCGGCGGCGGCGGCGGACGGTGGTGGTGGTGGTCGGAGTGTGGGGCCCAGTGTGACGCAGGAGGTGACGGCGACTGGTACGGAAATTGACCGGTGTGCCAGGTACCTGGAGCTGGTGGTTGTTGAGATTCCGGTGGTGGTGGTGGTGGTCTGGTGTAACGGAAGTCCATTTTTGACGGTTAAATTAGGGTTTGTTTTGTGTATTTGTTTGATGGTTTAATAATTTTAATTGTTGTGATTTAACGGCGTGTGAAGAATAAGGTGGACGGTAACGGAGATGTAACGGTGGATGGTAACGGTAACCGAAAGGCTCCGGTGAGAGGTGGTGGTGATCGGAGAACGGAAAACGTGAAAATGGGACGGGATAATAAAAGCGTATATAATATAGTTATGGGAAGTTGAGGTTGCACAAACCGGTTTAAAAGTTAAAATTGGTTTGGTTTAGCCAATAAAAGTCAAAACCGGTTTATGATCGGTTTTGGTTCGGGTTGAAACCGGTTTCTTGACCAAGTTGCAATTGGTTTCGGTTCGGGTTTTGACAGGTTTTTGTTTGTTTTCAGTTCGGTTAACCGGTTTTGGGGGAGAAAATTACAAACCGGTTCCAGACTTACGGTTTCAATCGGTTCCAAACCGGTTTCTACATAATCGGTTTCAAACCGGTTTGGTTTTCGGGTCGATTCGGTTAACTGGGTTAACCTAATGGCAAAAGGCAACTCCGGGAATATGGTTGGTCACAAGTTGAGCGAGGATGAGTTCAAGCTCGAGCTTGAAATTAAACGAGGCAGCTCAGCTAGGCTCTAGTTCGATTTTGAAGTTCAGTGAGCCGAGCCATCTTAGGACGAGTTTGGATCGGTTGCAAAAATGAGTCAACTCAGCTTAGGTTGTTTCAGATCAAGTTTTTTTAGCTGGTTTTATTCGAGCTTTTATCGATTAAGCCACGAGTCGCAAGATTTTTGAACAGCCTTACGGGTAGCCCAAGCCGATCATTTTCTGTTCCGAGTAAAACTCGTCTCCCTAAGGTCCACTACAGTATAACCCAGTTGAGATTTGATTTGAACTTGAGTCCTTTCCCTCCACTACAGTCTTCAACCTAAATCTTCATTTTCCCTCCAATGTTAGTTGAGCTAAAACTTATTAGTTGACTTATGCGTTAATCATAAAATTCATAAAGCAATAAACACGAAATCGACAATTGATTAATATAAATGAACGAACTGGAAGTCATTGGCGACTTTATGCTACCGCCTTGGTTGCAAGTTAATGATTTAGATGACAGTGAATTAATTGAGTTTGAGTGAGCCGGTTAAAAACGTGAAAACTAGTCCAAAACAATGGAACCAATGAAAAATAGCATGTCTACGAAAGTTTTATAAGAGCATTCACAATAGAATCTCTATCTTTATCTTACTTTCATTTCTTAAATATAGAAATTTCTATGTTTTGCATCTTTGTCAGGGTGCCCATCTCTATCTTTTTTTTTGTGAATAGTAATTATCTGAATATAAAGATTTACTATTCAGCATTCTTTATAATTTTATAATTATTATAAGTAAGAGAAAAACGATAAAATAAGTGTTTATAAATAGGATAAGGAATGATAGAGATCTTATTGTTGTGTATGGGTGTTAATGAAGTTCAACTACCATCTCAAAGGTGACATTTTAAAAGGCAATGGTTATTCATATACTTTTTTTGGTTATTCACACACCCTCTTAACACACACTCTATCTATATATACACCCTATAAAGGGTGTATGAATAACACATCCATTTTAAAAAAATATGAGTTTTTTTAATAATATATGATTGATATGTTGTCAGAAAAAAGGAATCCTAAGAGAACGATTAACAGGTTCCTAGTATGTCATATGATAAGTTCTTAGTAAAGACTCACCACTACACCACATATGACCTACTTAGTACATATGGGTCATACTACTACTCCAGAGTACATATATATTTTTTAAACATATAACCTTCTAATTTTATTTTATTTAAAAAGCCAAGGTCATACTATACTAATAAAACTAAATAAAAAATGACCACAATATATTAGACCATTTCAAACTGTACTAAATCAACAATCCTAACTGCACAAATATTATGTTTTATGCAATTTGCTAAAATAAATAAATAAAAATAGAAGCAATATATTTCCTAGCCAATTTTGCAGCAATGAAGTCATTTTACAATTTGGTCAAAAAAGACAACATTATAAAATATAGTTACTAGCATTTCATAAAGATGAATCCACAATCCATGATTCATCGATGAATGACATTAATATTCGTACGAGTCATGAATCTTGAAAGATTCTCGCTTACCCTTCAATAAATTAAGGGACTCGCACCTGCCCATGGTTATAATGATATATTGTTGTTTGACCATAAAAACATATTTAATCAGACTATATATGTTTCATGTGTCATCCCACAGCATCAACTTGTCTTCTGGTTAATCGCGCATACAATCCGTCTTTGAGTAGAAGCTCTCTGTGGTTTCCCATCTGAATTTGCAACCATACATGGTTTGAGTTTCCGGTTAGTTACTCATGATTGACCAACCCGACCCGTTTTAAACCCATTCTATCATATTGAAAGTGTTTTGAAGAGGTTACCTCAATGATCTGGCCACGGTCCATGACGACTATTTTATCTGCAGCTTGTACAGTGGATAGTCTGTGGAAAAGGGTAAATCAGTCTTTTTAAGCGTAAATAACAAAATGGTTTCTTTTTTGTATTATTACCTGTGTGCGATTATTACAACAGTCCTCTTAAAGTTATCTCCAGTAGCACGGAGTACACCCTACAAGGTCAAGGAGCCAATAAGCAAAAAACGATGGCTGATGCATAACGTTTTGAACATATATATTAATATATTATATAGAGTAAACTGTGGTTTACGTCCTTGTGGTTTGTCTAAATTTGCAGTTTTAGTCCGATAGTTTTAAATCTGCGATTTTCGTCCCTGTGGTTTCATTTCACTTGCAATTAAACCCGACTCACTAACCCCGTTAAGTCTGATCGTTAAACCCATCAGCGTGCCCCGCACGTGAGGGGCAATTTGGTCCTTTTTCACCCAAATACACCTCAGCCTCTCACACGAAGGGGCTTGCGAATTAGGGTTGGGGTTTAATTGGGGAGAAAAAAGACCAAATTGCCCCTCACGTGCGGGGCACGCTGATAGGTTTAACGACCAAACTTAACGGGGTTAGTAGGGTCGGATTTAATTGCAAGTGAAATGATCACAGGGACAAAAATCGCAGATTTAAAACTATTGGACTAAACCGAAGATTCGGACAAACCATATGGACAAAAACCACAGTTTATATTATATATACCTTAATGCTGTATTCACTCTCTGCATCTAAAGCACTAGTGGCTTCGTCGAGAATCAAAATAGACGGGTTCCGAAGAATCCCACGAGCAATTGCGATTCTTTGCTTTTGTCCGCCACTAAGTAAATCATCATCAACAATTGTATTATAGCCATCAGGCAACGAGATAATAAAGTCATGAGAATATGCTTGTTTGGCTGCCGATTAAATATCCTCTTGAGTTACATCTCGTGTACATCCATATGCTATATTTGATTTCACATCCATCCGAAAAAGCCTAGGTTCCTGTTTTATATAAGTAGTTAACGAAGGGGTAATCTGGTCATAAAGTCAGATTATTTTCGTTTCTTTTTTATGCTGACCTGTCCAACATATCCAATTCTTTCTCTTAGCCACTTGATATCCAAATCTTTTAGAGGAGACCCGTCAATCAGAATCTACACAAGCAAGGACAAAAGATATTTGCGGGTCAACACGCATCGTCCTGTTTTGACCCGTTAACCAACCGGTCTGACCCATCACCATTTAGAAAGAAAGGGTTACCTGGCCACTTGTTGGTCCATATAGACGAAGTAGAAGGTTCACAATTGTGCTTTTCCCACTACCACTAAGACCGACCTAATGAACATTTTTCAAAAATATTTAATACTTGAAGTAGTTGTTTTATACAGAAAATTAGGCAGGTAGAATAATAGACTTACTTACAAGTGCAACTACTTCATAAGGGTTCACAGTAAGGGTTATATCTCGTAATACATGTACCTTTTGAAATGTGTATTATTCTTCTTTTTATTTCAAAAGTCAGTATTGTATCAAATGGGTTGCTAAAAAATAATACTGAATAATTGTTGGAAGAAAATGTATTATTGTTTTGATGTTATAGTTTTCATAATCATATTTAATGCATTAATTATTTGCATGTATAAAAGAAGGCATCATTAGTGTACCGTTTCCCTTGATGTGTAGCTAAATGATACATTCACAAGCTCGATACGACCCTTCAAATTAGGCAACTTTGACCCTGCCACGATTCAACGCATGCAATTAGTTTATTAAGTATTGCTTTGATGAATAAAAAACTTTGCTTGCCTTTGGAAGTGAACTGGTGACTAGGTGCAAGATCCATCATTTGGAATACTTTTTCACTTGCACCGACAGATTGCATTAGTGATGATAAGTTGTCACCCACAAACCATGTTGAGTAAATCAGCCATTCACTATACAATATGAACTTTGTAAGTTGTTCAGCTGTTATATGACCAGCCTTTATAGACATTCCTCCTACCAGCGCAGCAATAACCTATAAAATTAGACATTCATATAAAGCATATATTGATGGAAAAAAAATACATACGTGTGTGTATAGGCTTAGGAAAGAGCAAAACCTGTGTAGAGTGGTATAGAGTGTTAAAACTGCAATTCCATATTCCATAAGCAGCACTAGTTCTCAAGCTTATATGAGCTAGTTTGTCCAGCCAATTGTCGTAGCTATCCGTGAATAAAATCAGTATGAATCAAATTAAACCTTAAGCGCATTAAATGCATACCTTTCAAGTTCTTTATGCTCGGTTCCATAAACTCGGACTGCTCTCATTAAAGAAAATGTCTCTTGTGCAACCTATAGAAGTAACAAACCATTTAGATACTTAAAATAAAAGAGAAAATATATGCATGAACACTACTCTTTGTTAACATAAGTCAATCTTGTAGTACTTCGTTTGCAGCTGCAGTGTACTCTTGTGTTAACCTGGCTGCTTTCTTCTGGTATCTATACATAATTCATATTTAAAACATCAATGTCTACATTTACTGCATACAATCAACATAGTTTTAAGAAAACTGAAAATCTTACTGTCCATATCGATACATAATTAAGGATAAAGTAGAGCATATGGCCAATGTGCATAAGCCAAGTGGCCAAGACAAGACTAACAAGTAGATCAAAGCCCCTGTTGCCTGAAAGAAAACACTGAAATTAGATTTTCAATTTTGAGATCCTCGAACAAATAGGAACATATTATATGTTTTAGTGCACCTGAAGTAGATTCCTTAATATTAAGTTAAGATCATTCCCAATAATCCGTGACACCTGCTGACAATCTGAACCTAATCGACTAGTCAAATCGCCAATACTTTCAGAGTCAAAAAAGTTTATATCCTGCAGAAAGATATAGTTATTGACAAAATTTTATTCATTGAATACAAAAGTAATCATTAGTGACGATCATATAGTCAAGAAAACATCATATAATTATGTTACACAAACCTGGAGAAGAAGGATGGAATATAACTTTTCCCTCATTCGTTTAACCTGCAGGTTATAAAAATTAAGAAGTCTTAAAATTACATCTTTTATTCTTATGCAGCATTCAAGCTAAACTCATTCTTTGGTCATGGACATCATCAAACCCTTTTTGTTTGACTTGGTGGAAAGTCAAACTTTGCAATGTTTCAAGTATTCTACTTTCTAAGAGATGAATATTTCTATGAACTCACAAGAATCATGTTTGCAATTCCAAACCAGCAACCTCTTAGTCCGCTGGAATTTCAAATACACAACTAAATGTCAGAAACTTCTTGTAAAATAAAAAAAAAACTACAATACATATGTTATCTTATAGTCATTAGTCACAGAAGTAAACAAGCTACTAGGAAACATAGATACACCTCAAAAACCATATATAGCGGTTTAGGGCTTCAACAACAATCAAATGTCCATGTGAAATGCAATTCTTACTTGCACTAATTTTCAATAAAAGATTAATGTACAAGATAAACCATCTAAAATCTAATAAAAGTTTAACCTGCAAATACCAGAAGTGGCACATAGAAAAATTAATAGCTTCACATTTCCACGGAATACTGCTACATTTCCACTTTGGGCTGAAAATATAGATGCTGTCAGGAAATGAGGAATGGAGATCTCTGTAAGCTGTATGATGTAAACAAAATCTAAGTTAGTTTCACAGGAAAATAGCCTAATTTTTCATGCACAAATATGAGTCTGCTAATGGCAATTCATGCTAATTACTAGAACATTCTTTAGTTAGAGGCTCTAAATCAGACACATATTAGCAACTAAAGGGATTGTTTGCGCAACATCTGTTCGCATTTGAGAAATTCAAAAGTAGATTGATTCAGCCTGAATTAGGGGTGAAAATAAGCTGAGTCACTCGCGAGCTACTATAGATCGAATCGATAAAAAGCTCGAAACAACCCGAGCTTTTTCAAGCTTCAAACAAAGCTCGTTTAGTTATCAAGCCGTAGCTCGAGCCTTGTATAGGAAGCTCGCTTAGGCTCGTCAAGCCTTTACGAGCCTCGTGCATTTTAAAATTTAACCTCTGTTGGACTTCTATGTATTAATTTCACACAGTACAACCAAGCTTTAACTCGTTTAAGGTACTACACGAGCTCGAGGCAAGCTTAGGCTCGTTTAAGATTTTTCTCAAAATGTCTAAAACTAATAAAAATACATATAACTAAATAACAAATGATAAACGAGCCAAGCCCCAGCCAAGCTCAAGCTTGAAAAACAGACTCACGAGCCATGCTCCAGTTTTGGAAAAAGAGCTCGAAACAAACCAAGCTCCAGCTCGGGCTCTCATAACTCCATACGAGCCAAGCTCGAGCTTGAAAACAGACTCACGAGCCGTGCTCCAGCTTTAGAAAATCCGCTCGAAACAAACCTAGCTCAAGCTTGAGCTCTCATAAGTCATACGAACCGAGCTCAATCGCAATTAATAGCTTGTATGCCCTAGTTAATCCTACCTCATTTCACTATAACAGTGATCAACACTATTCAACACAACTTATACCTAAACTGCAAAATTAAACTAAAACCAAAACTAAAAACAAAAACACAACATCACTACCGCAGTTAAAATCATCGCCGAGAACGCCGAAAATATAATCCACCGATCACTCGAAATCAGCTCCCACGTCCGAGTAAGCGCCCGCACCAACATCACCGGCTTCGCATTCTGCAAAACCTCCACGTCATCCAAAAACCTCCACCACTCTCCACCAGGAAGCACCGCCGGAATCAACCTCACAGCTCTCAAAACCTCTCCGGTACTCCTGCCACGTCATCCACAACCTCCGGAACAACATCATCATCATGCTTCCGTACAGTGTATCCATTAACCGAAGCCGAATTCGTCACGTAAACAACTCTCCGACGGCGGTCAATGTTACGGTCAACGGTTCGGTCAACTCTCCGGTGAGTGAATTGAGCCCTAATTTTAGTGAAATTGAATGTATTGGAGTTGAATTTGGAGTAAATGAAGCCAGTATGATGATGATAATGATGAGTGTTGAGAATTAACGTCATAGTTTGTTACATTTAACGGAAGTGACGGAGTTAACGGAGAATAACCGTTTTTTTTGCCGTGAAATGGCGGTTGTGATGACGGAGGATGTTATCGTCGGCGAGCGGCTAATAATAATATTGTGATTGGTTTTGGAGTGAGAGGAACGACGACGTTTTAAGAAGGTTAATAATAATATTATTGTGGATTTGTGGCGTGTTTGGAAATAGGATGGAATGAAACGGTGGCGTTTTGGGAAAGGAAGTAGTGACGTGAAGTGAATACTAACCACTTAGTTTTTTGTACCTTTTGGTTAAGTTTTATATAAGTGCAATGAAGGCCCCTCAAGGTTTGATTATTATTAAAACCAAGGTTTTTAGTTTTTGCTCATAAGTTTGAGGAGCATGACCATGGGTAGTTAGGTACCCCTCATTCCCTCAATTGTCCTTTGGTTTGGTTTTATACGGTTAACTTTGGTATGCGATGATGAATGACTGGTGTCAGATTCGGATACCCACCCCGAACAAAAGTGTAGAAACAGTTACAATGTATGGCTTGTTGATACATCCGGACAACCATGGATGGATGCAATCATGGTATTCAATTCGAGAAAAGTGACCAATACGGCTACGGCCTGGTCATGTGGTATCAATGGATAAGTAATCCATTTGAATATTTGACATGATGGTACGACCACCGTGATAATATTATCCACAATTTCACACCATATCTTGCATTAGAATAAGACATTCATGCTTGCTTTGTATCGGGACAATTAATGCTAATACCAACCATGTCACAACAATAAATACTCACTAGCTAGGTAATATTCATTCATTAATTCATCATTTATTATTCTCAATACACATTATACATTTTTTTTCACATTAGAGGGTGGTAATTGGTAAAAGAATGACCGCATGTCCTGAGTCTAACATTGTCATTGATCTTAATGGGTTCATGTATGAAGGCTCTCTCATCACCCGATGTCAATCTACACTAATCCATAGGTCTCTCCACAACTAGTTTCATCATAATGAAATCACATATCAAGCTGTCCGTACATTTTGAAATATTTATACCCACTATGTAACTTGATATCTTTGAGACATATGTATGAATTGAATCAGACAATTAGCTATTACATCGTATTTTTATTATGTAATGAACCCTATCTGACCCGAACCGGCCCGAAATTTTGTCTCCGTTTGTATAAAATTAGAGCATCTAAAATCATGAAACCCACTAGAAAAAATTTATGGACCAACCCACACACCCACACCCAGGAAAAAACCCATAACCGGGAGGCGGGAGCACCCTATAGCTCATCCCGAAACAAAATGTCCCAGCTATGACTCAAACTCATGACCTCCTATAAGAAAAGTCATAAAGCTACCGCTACACCAATTGATCTCAAATAGTAAAAGATCTAAATCGAAAACAATACAAAACCAAAGGGCTTCAATTGCCATACTGCAAAGACGTAAGGGCATAACAGTCATTTACATAAACCGAAAAATATCTTCCCACCGGTGTCTAACAGACTCCACCTCTCTCATAACCGTTTTCCATCACCACCGTACCTTACCTTCTCCGGCATGGCGGTTATCGGAAACTTAACACTCATACTCGACGTAACATCACCTCTCACCACCGTACTCGACCGTAACAAACCACGTCTCTTACCGTCCGATATCTTCCTAAACCTCTTCAAAAAAGACCTCATCGTAACACCTACTTCCAACCACCTCTACACATCCGTACCAATAGATAAGGATAATAATAATAATATTAATCGGAGCGGTATGCGTGGACGAAAGGCGAATTCGAAGTATAACGAGGTGGGTTACGAGAGTTCGAGTGATGAGGAGGATGGAAATGGAAGTAATTATGGAGATGAGGATGCGGAGGTAGATACGGAGGTGGAGAATGAGCGGAGGAAGAGGATGGAGTGGGAGAATGAGATGAGGATGAGAGTGAAGGAGATTGAGGATATGAGAGAGTTGGAGAAGAAGGCGGAGGAGTTGCAGAGTCGCGGTGAGGAGGAGGAGGATGATGAAGGTAACGGAGGTGATGGTGATGGAGACGGTGAAGAGACGGAAGAGGAGAAGAGGGAGAGAGTTCGGAGACAGCTCGAGAAGGTGAGGTTTCTTCGGTTATTACTGATATTGTTTACTGACTCGATTGTGTTTATCGTGTTACGTATTCAATTGATATGATCATAGAGTTAGGGTTTACGATTTATAATAGGAATTGAAACTTAATTAGTGTAGATTTAGCTCAAAGAGAGCTTGATAAGGTGAGATTTCGGTTATTACTGATATCATTTCGTGACTATCGTTTTAGGTGTTTAGGAACAATGGAACATGATGTTAGGAATTGAAATTCAATTAGTGTAGATTTAACATGTTTTGACTCGGATTCGGATGTTAAATCATGGAAATCGAGTTCAGAACATAAAATTGGTGTATTCTATTCATATTGAAGTAAGTGCTGTAAATGAGTCGAATGTTCGGCGGCTGGAAGGCCATTAATGATCGTTCGTAATAAATGAACGAACATGAACAAGGAATTTCGTTCGATTAACTAAATGATCGAGCACGAACAAAGGTCACGTTCATAATTCATTCAATTGTGTTCGTGAACATTTGCTAATATGTTCGTTTACGCCTGTTTATGTTTGTTTGTTAAAGATTTTTAATACATTTTAATGACTTATCTAATCTTATCATGTAGATTAAAGCAAAATTATTAACTATAAAACAAAAATATATATGAGTCTTATGTAATAATTTACATGTAAACAAAACATATGAATATAATTTTTATAAAGTAACACTAACAAAAACTTGGTAGCTGGACTGAACCATTGACACTGACTATTTCCGTTAGCCAAATCAAATAAAACATTGTTGGTGTTCATTTGTGTTTGTTTGTGTTCGTGAAAGAAGTTCATTTTATTAACGAATGAACACACATGAATTTTGTTCGGTTAGTTGTTCGTGAACCGTTCGGTTGTCCAATAAATGCTTAACGGATGAACATGAACAAAGCCCTGTTCAGTTTGTTTACATCCCGAAAAACTCAAAGGAACTAAGATGAGGTTTAAAGGATGCGCGAGTGTGGAACAAATGTCTACTAGAGGATGACCTAACAAGTTTATAATTGCTACTGAGCTTAATTGCACATCTTCAAGACTAACAGTTAGAAAGAAATCTAATTACCTGCCCTAAGTGCCCGTTACATGCGCACAATTGTTGTTGATAGTATTAGAGGAAGTATATTAGTTAGGTTTTGTTGTTATATTGCTAGCATAGTTAGAATGATGATTTATTAGGTTTCTTTTGTAATTGTTCTCATTATACTCCTATAGGTAGTTGATCAATAATATACATTATACCTCATAATACCTGATGTGGTTTTCATTAACTAAATTTAATTCTTTATAAGTTTCATTTACCTAACAAGGATTTACTAGAAAATATGAAAGGAGAATGTAAGTTGTGATCCATGATCCAAATGGATCTTTGAACCTTGTTCCTAATATCTGAATTTAATTGTAGTATGATACATTGAGAATTTTGGCAGCTGAGTTAAAAAGGTGAACAATTCCTAATGTTATTCAAATATGCAGTATTATTATATTGTCATGGTTAACCACAATGTGTTATTATGTTCCAGTAACACATCAATTCTCATGACATTGGTAGGTTGCTAAGGAACAAGCAGAGAGGAGGAAAATGGCTCAATTGATGTTTGATATGGGCCAACGGGCTTATGGAAAGGGTATGTATGGAAGGTCTATCGAGTACTTGGAAGGTGCACTTACAATCATACCGAGGCCCACTTTGTTTGGTGGCGAGGTTAGTTGGTTTAGTTAATGTCACAACTCTGATACCATCCATTTTGAGGGACAATTCATGAAAAAAAAACATATATCAGATAAGTCTACGAGTTTCTTTTTCTATCAATGAATCCTTTAACTTACTAATATTTAACTGTAATACCCTTGAATTAGTTACATGCTGACATGGATGCCACGCAGGCTATATATGCTGACATGGACATAAAGTTTTAACCAGTTTGACTGGTTATGGGTCAAAATTTGTGTTAAGTTGGGCCCTTTTGATTTATTTATTCTAAGTCTATGAGTTTTATTTTCAATAAATAAATCCTTTTAACTTACTAATCTTCAATTTTAATATCCTTGAAACTAGTTACATGCTGATATGGGTGCCACATAGGCTATATTTGCTGACATGGACATAATATGCTAAAAGATTCATTCATACAAAAAGTTTGAAGTCCTGCAGTGTTTTTATGAATTATGACATTTACCCTTAAAACTCTTAACCGGTTTGACTGGTTACAGGTCAAAATTTGTAATTAATTGGACCTTTTTGATTCATTTGTTGTTTGGTATATACAGATACAAATATGGCTTGCTATGGCTTATGAAGCTAATAACCGCCACAAAGATTGCATTGACCTTTACCGGAAGCTAGAAACAAGTCATCCCAGTATCAGTATCAGACGCCAAGCTAAAGACCTTAGATATATCTTACAAGCTCCCAAGCTTAAGATATCACAAGAAGAAATGGTTACGATTCCACTTATCGGTTCTAGTTACGATAGGTGAGTTCATATGAGTTCATATTAATATTTTTTTTAGAAAGTTGCACACAGTGGTTTGATCGTATTGCAAGTTTGTCATTCATGTGAGGGTAATTTGTGTTTTTAAATTTAGAATCCTTATAAGACACTCTTTCAAACTCTAGAACATCTAACGTCAACTTCATCACCTTCTATCAGTGCATAATCAAAGGTGATGAATCGCATTAGGAGTTTTGGACTTTGAAAGAGTATTTTGTTAGGGTTCCAAATTAAAAAATGACACAATTACCCTTGCATGAATGCCACATGACATCACATTTCCGTAAAAAATATAACTGAGATTAACGTCGGGGACTAGACCGCCAACCCTCTCATAAATGTTTGGATTAAGTTTGCATTTTTTAAAAATCTAGGGACCAAATTTGCAATATGGTTAAACCACAGGGTCCATTATAATTTAGGAGGTTTTGAGCTCGCTTTGTATATTCAATTATTTCATAATTTTATACATAATAATAGTTATTACATAATATAAAAATTATATAAATTAAAAGCTCGTTTAGGTTCGCAAGCCGGCTCGAGTTTGATATGTGAAGCTTGGCCCGTGCTCATTTATTAAACAAGCGTCTATAAAAGCTCAAGCTCATTTAAGCTATCCTCGATTCTAGTTTTTAACCAGTAGCTCACGAGCAGCTTGGTGCATATTTCACATGTTTAACTGTTTTAAGTATGATAAAAGTTAAGTGTGTATGCTATAATATTTAGATGACAATAATATTATCAATGAATGCAGCTATGCAGGAACATGGAGTGACAAAAACAAGGACAAGGATGATAAAATAAATCGATCGACAACCAATCAAATGCCATCCGGTAGAGACTACCTTGGTGACTTTTTGGTATGGCGGCCGCCAGGTGACCTGGCAAACAACCAGGCCTTCTGGGCGGCTTTAGTACTTTGGGTGGCTCTCGTCGGAGCAGCCCTGTTTCTGCAATGATGATGAACTCGGTATCATTTGCAGGTATCATTCATGAACTCAAAATTGTTATCTTTTTAAACAAATTTGTATAATATGATCATTATATAATCTCAATGTGTATATGAAGAATTAAAATATTTATGATTATATTATTGTATTTGTTTAACTTCTATTCAATGGTCATATAATCGTCACCGGTTTGTTTAAGGTATGAATAATATTTCGAATTCATAAAATCCACATGAGTTTTATAATATAAAATAAAAACATAGAGAAGACATATTATGATTAAACTTGTAATCACATGATCATCATTAGTTAAAATAAAAATCGGTTTGGGATGAAAGCGGTTTAAATCGGTCAACAAAGAGCCAGTTTCTTGACCGGTTTTGGTCAGTAAACCACCTGTTTTTGACCAGTTCGGTTTACTGATTTTAATGAAGAGAATTTCAAACCGCTCCCGAACCTACAGTTTCAATCGATTCCAATATGGATTTAAAGATAAACCGTTTTTTTTTCACCTCTACTTCTAGTAGTCTATAAGTCTATTCTTGTAGCAAGATATCACCTTTTACAAAATTCCATAGCAACCAGAAACAATAGACACATTAATAAAATTATAAAATACATTAGAGTTTATGGGATTAAATTTGTAGATAATAATGATTAACCAAAACCAATGACCATGTAATGGTCTAAAGTATCCAAACGATGAACTTCTAAACTGCGCCCTAAAATAAAAACCCGAAACTCATAAGTAACTAACTCAAGAACGATTGTTGTTCGTGTCTTGTTGGACCACTTTCTGCGCTTCCAAGTCGTTGTTTGTGTCAAGACATGCAATTGGCTTGAAGACGAACTTGTAGAAGATGACAAAAGATATATAAGTTTTATCGCAACACATGAATATATAACCAAATGCACAATCAAGACAAGGTTTTTGGGTATGAATAAAACAAACACAAGTAAATAGGTTCAAAAATAAGCCCCACGTAAGTGAAAATTTATTCGGGTGAACTCTTTTCGAGATTCTTGACATTGTCATCATCAACTAACCATGCAATTAAATTTACAAGTGCAAATATTCTACATCGTCTAGACATAATTCAAATTGAAGCAACATAATATTTAATTGACGCAAATATGACATGACCGATCAATAGAAATACTTCAAAGCTATGGTATTCCATGCATCATACTAGACATTTATTAATTATTATCTTCATGGAATGCGATTCACTTTCAACATCAAGATGCCTTGGTTATGAAATGGTACAAGTTCCAATTTTAAGATAGTTGAATGAGCACCATCTTGTTAACAAGTTAACACATTTATATAGACAAAGACTTTGTTTAATTCCTCTTTTCAGATGATAAATATTTCTCAGAACATGAAGTGGATGTGTTAAACAATCGTGACGATTAACGCAACTAAACAAATTATTAAAATAAATATAAACGGAAGAAAAATTACGTTGATAAATGATAAATGAATCTCAAAACTGTTTTAACTATTACTTTTTAGATTTTGCTCTATAACTCGGTTTGTTGCAGTATGCAGTTTCAAGGTATGTAAACGCTGAACCCCGAAAGAGACTGGTCCAACTTAAATGAGATATATGCATGTCAATACGTTATCCCTTTCATGGGTCGGGCCAAGTGACCCAGATACCCGGCATAAGACTAATCCGAGTAATAATTCGATTTGATTCCCGTCTTAATTTGTATTTAGTCATGGACCAGTCCGAGACCAGGCCCAACTCGAAAAGACAATTTGGCCCGCCCCATACGGTTCGGTTCTTGGTTTTGCTTTTCTAGAAATTCCCGTTCGGTTCAGTCTAAAAATGTCGCATGACTCGCACACCTCTAGCTGGATGCGGCCAGTGGCGGACCCAGGATTTTTTGCCAATTGGGTCCCATATTTTCGGTGTTCAAATTTTTCGGGTCGGTCGTTGTTCAGGTCGGGTCGAGGCGAAGAACATAATAAAAAACAATATCATAATAAAACTTTCTTTTCAATCATCACTACCTGAACGGGTCAAAATGGGCCGGGTTGACACATAAACACTTTGTTTTCCCTTTCTTAAACATTTTTGAGATAGAACCTAGATCCACCCTTTCATAAGCATGTGTTGAAAACCATTAACTTAAACTAGTGAAAAATAAAACTGATATTTTAAAGTGTTTGAATGTTTCTAAAGAAAACCATGCATAAAGTTGAAAACAATGATATGTATTTTAGAGGTGTTTGAATGTTTCCAAAGTTATCATTGCAACATTAGCAATCAAATGATTGATTAACACTAAAAATTAACACAAAAAACCAAAAACTGAGCCTTGTAAGACTTGAACCCATGACCTTTCAAAGATAAACTAAGGGACTTTCCACCAGACCACATCAACATTAATAGTATGGGTTCCAAGTATTAAATCTTATGGGGTCCTCAAAAAATTTAATATACCGCTTCTAATAAATTTTTAAAAAACATTGGTGTCCCGGGACCCCGATCCACACTATGTGGGTCCGCCCCTGGATGCGGCTGTATATTTGAGACGACGGCCATAGGTTGTAAGTGGCTAGAATAACAAGAGTTCTTGATTTGATTTATAGACGAAAAAGATAAAAACTTAACACAATAATACAATATACAGACTCGCGTATCATAAAAACGCAACATAAAAACAGAAAGAACAAACCTTGACCATGGTGGCCGCATCATCTACTTGCGTAGATCTTAAAACACCATTCAACTGCTCTCGTCTGTTCTCGTGTTGATGAAGTTCAACACCACAAAGATACATTTTAATGTAAAAGGTATGGTTTTTGTATATAAGATAGTTTCTCCAAGCATACAGACGGATAATGCCGGTCAACGGGATGACGGAAGAGCGCGCCAGTTGTCAGCGAGAGTGAGAGCACGTTCTCGAGAAGATGGTGAGAGTTGTTGAAGTATAACATTCTTCACATGAACAGCCCCTGTCTCACCACCACGACCCGCAAGTTCCAAGTACACTACAGCCTTCATCATCTGCCCTTCCTGTTAATCAAGTACAACAGTCTCATTATTAGCCTGTAAAAAAAACAGTTTCAAAAACACGCAAAACGGTCAGAACTGTAAAACGAGCTGCTAGCAAGCTACTCGAGATCGGAATGATAAAAGCTTGAAAAAAGCCGAGCTTTTTCGAGTTCGAGCCAAGTCCAGGCCTCAAATAAAGCTCGTTTAGGCTTGTCGAGCCTTGTGTATTTTTAAGTTTTACCTCTTTTGGATTTTAATGTATTAGCTTCACACTACACAGCCGAGCTCGAGCCTAACTTTGGCTTGCTTTAAGGTATTACACAAGCTTGACTCGAGCTTGGGCTCGTTTAAGATTTCTCTCTAAAAATATAAAAATAATTAAAAACGTATATAAATTAACTAACAAATAATAAAAATCCGAGCCCAAGCTTAAACAACAACTCACGAGCCGAGCTCGATATTTGGAAAAAGAGCTTGAAACGAGCCATGCTCGATCTCTTGTAAGTCAAAACGAGCCGAGCTCGAGCTGAACTTTGGCTTGGTTTAAGATACTACACAAGCTTGACTCAAGCATGGGCTAGTTTAAGATTTCTCTCTAAATATATAAAAATAATTAAAAACGTATATAAATTAACTAACAAATAATAAAGATCTGAGCCCAAGCTTAAATAACGGTTCACGAGCCGAACTCGAGATTTGGAAAAAGAGCTCGAAATGAGTCATGCTCGATCTCTTGTAAGTCAAAACGAGCCGAGCTCGAGCCTAGTTGAGCTCATGCTTGGCTTGGCTCGATAACACCCCTAGCTAGAACACAAATCAGACAAAAGTCTTTTACCTTTTTATGAGTTTTGCATTTAAAGAATTGTCAAACATTTTTTTAACCTCATGGCGTAGGAGAATGTATAGTACTTTACAAAGGCAGTGTTGACTTTTTTCCAAAGTAATATAAAATATTGAAGTATTATTTATTTGTAGTAGTAATTACCGAAAAAAGGGTGAGCCCATGCTCAAACTGAGCTTTATTATGTCCATGATCAGCAGCAAGCTTCATCCATTTTCTTGATTGTCTGTGGTTTTGCATAAAACCCTTGCCTAAAGAGTAACATAATGATACATTATACATAGCGCGCACATATCCACCCCCTGCAGCCCGTAAATACCATTTCGCCTGTTAAAAACATACAAAACAATATAAATTCAACTTCCTTCTAGAAATTAAGAACATGTCAGTTTTCAAGCCAGAGAAATTAGACTTTTTTTATAACAAAGACATTGATCATGCAAATATATTAAGTATACAGTATTGATCATGCATACATATGAAGTATACAGTATTACCATATAGCATCTTACCGCTTCTGACAGATTCTGGTCTGTTCCGATCCCCCTATGCAAACAAAGGGCAAGCTGGTACTGTCCACGAACATAGCCAGCAACAGAAGCTTGATATAACCATTTAACTGCCTCCTTCACGTTTGGCGGTTCAGCTGCATTTGTTGAAATGAAACATGTCAAAATTTATAGCTCTAAAATTTAACCCTTTGATAGAAAATGAAGATAACTATTTGAAAATAATGGAAAAAACACAAAGACTTGTGGCATTGTTGTGCGTGTGTGATCAATTATATTTTTGTTGGTTATCCTCTAGCTCAACTACTAGAAAACCAAGTGATAATTATGGGATAGCAGAAAGCCAGGTCCATTTTAATTGCATATGCACTGCTACTAAAACACCCTAATTTCTTATGATTTCCCAGACCCTAATCCCTAATACAGAAGAATATAGAAATCAAATCATGAAGCCATGAACAAAGCAGAATAGGCACATGAACACTCATATGCTATTATTTGTTGCGTGTGTGATCATGTATCATTAATCATTACATTTTGTTATCCACAAGCTCAACAACTAGAAAACCCAAGTAGTAGCTTCAAGATAGCAAATATTACAGTACAACTAATCTAAGCATATACATGTGAATTTAAACCCCTTACTTCTTATGATTGCCAAAAGACTAATCCATAATACACAAGAATATAACAACCAACCCATGAGCAAAGCCTATTAAGCACCTTGATGTTTGTGTTATTAGTTGTGTGTGTGTGTGTGTGTAATAATTTGTCTATTTGCATGGTTATCCACAAATTGCCATTAGAAAACCCATATAATACTGATGATATCTCATGAAATTTAATACAATTAACCTAATTGCATACACAGTGGTTTATCTGAGCTTGAGCCTCAGATAAAACGCATTTAGTTATTGAGCCGGAGCTCCAGCTTTGTACATCTCGTTTAGATTTACAAGGGCTCGATCTCAGCTCATTTCAATATTCTTTTCTGAAGCTCGAGGTCGTGAGTCCTATTTTCAAGCACGAGCTCAGCTCGTTTATTATTCATTAACGAATTTATATACATTTATAATTATTTTTATAATTTTAAGAAAAAAAAAAACTTAAAATGAGCCAAAGCTCGGTTTAAGCTGGTTGTGTGGTGTGAAATTAATAGATAGAAGTCAACTTAAAAATACACAAGCCTCATTATCGTTACCTTGAAGATATGAAATCCCCAAATTGCACTGTCCAGCCGGATCCCCAAGCTCAGCAGCTCTCCTATACAAAGCCACACCTTCCTCTTTCTTCCCCATCTCCCAATACACCAGCCCTGCATCTAGCAGTGTTCAGTATACAGACTCAAAAAACTCGAAGCTCAATTTACTAACCAGATTTTAAATATATGAAGTGAAGATGGAAGCACCCACATACACAAACACATACGCACGCATATATATATGAAACATGCTCTAATGATTTAATCATATTTCTAGTTTGAATCCAAACCTAATCTAATTCAAATTGAATTCGAATCCAACTTCAAAATATCAAAATTCAAATAACTCAATTCCGATATTCGAATCGATTTGCCAAACAACCACTACCTGCATCCACCATGGCGAGCGTAGATCCACGCGTGATACCTTTCAAAAACGAATCCAATGCCTTCTGTAAGCTCACCTTCACATACACACACACACACATATATACATATACATCTAAACACCAGCATCAAAAACTCAAAATTCAAATAACTCAATTCCGATATTCGAAACTCAATTCACTAAACACCACTACATGCATCCACCATAGCGAGCGTAGATTATGTGTGTGTGAAACAGGCTTCTAATGATTTAAATCATATTTCTAATTCTAATTCTAATTAAATTCTAATCCAACTTCAAAATATCAAATAATTCAATTCAATTCACTAAACAAACCACTACCTGCATCCACCATCGCAAGCGTCGATCCACGCGCCGCGCCTTTCAAAAACGAGTCCAACGCCTTCTCTAAACTCACCTTCACTCCACCACGCCCATGCTTAAACCTCTTCCCCCACCTTAAAAACAACATCGCCTCACGCAACGGCCGTAATCCATCTCTCCACGCCTTACACACTAACGACGCCGTTTGCAAATTCGGTAAGCTGAAGTTCGCAGCTATCTTCGTCAGCACGTCGTTCGGTAACGCCGCGAAGTCGCGGTAGTGACTGTCCGTACGACGTGAGGATGATGATGACGTCATCGATGACGGTGTGCGGAATTGACGGTTTGAAGGTTTTCGAGACGGAATTTTTACCGGAAACGGGATGGTGGAGAAGTGAGAGGTTTCCGACCGGTGCGGCCAGGTCCGGTCGGTGGTCATGGTTGGTGGAACCCTAATTTGTGGTGGCGTGAGGTGGTGGTAGCTGGGAGAAAGAGTTGACGGTTACGGAGGAGACGGTTGTAATAATAATAATAATAATAATAATAATAATAATAATAATAAGTGGGTGAGGGAGTGATGCGTGATGGGAGGGACAATTGGACAAAGGGGGGTTTAAATGTTTGGGGAAGTTCTTAAAATGTGTGATATAAAAGTTAATCGGGCGGTGGGATGAAAACTAGTGATTAGGGTGGATTAATCGGATCATAGTTAAACGAATAATTTTTTGTTTTATATATACGTTGTACACATACATATTTTTATATATAATTTTTAGTTTTGTACGTACACACGTATTTTGACCAAAAATTGGTTAGAATCTCACTGAAAACCAGTGTCATGACTAGGCATTACTTAATCGCTAGTCCTCATTTCCGTAATTAATTTTGGGCTAGTCAGCCAATTAATCGGTTTCGACCAAATCAACGTTTTTCGGTGAGATTCCAACCAAAATCAGCGCTTTCCCACGAGATTCCGATTAAAATCAGCGGTTTCATGCGAGATTACAGTCAATTTCCGGCTAAAATATGTTTGTGTATATATAAAACTGAAAATTACATATAAAAATGTGTGCGTGTATATATAAACCTGAAAAATATACATTAAAGTCAGATTCGATTAATTCTGATTAATCGCTAGTCCTCATCCCACCCCACCGCCCGACTAGCGAGTTTTACAACACTGCTAAAAACCACTGATTTTAGGTGAAGTCTCGCTAGAAACCACAAATTTTGGCCATACGCGCGTCACAAAAACCGATTAAGCCCAACTAATCTTGATTTTGGCCGGATTTGACCAGTACATATTAGCCTAAAATTAATCAGTGAAGTGGAGACTAGCGATTAATCGGGGATTAATCGGGATTTTTGCAACAGTGCTCATAAATCAAGAGTTCCAGAAATGCCATGTAGCCATCCTCGTCGTCGTCTAACTAAAAGCTGGCCTCAAACAGGTTGTCACAAACAAGTTTGGTGAACAAAACAGGTTGTCCAAACGAGTTTGTTGAAGAAACAAGTCATTTATATGAATTTTGTTGAAAAAATAGGTAGTCCATTGAGTTATTGATAACACATTGTACTTATTATTGGTCATATAAACAAACCCGTTGGTTCGTCTTAAAAATATGTCGATAACGACGTGTTTGAAAGGGATGTTTTTAATACTCTTGATTTGTAAGGACATAGATGGAATCTTATTAACGTAAAAGAGACCTTCCACGAATTTTCCCTTAACTGATTAATTTAATATTTTGATTAGTCAAGAGAATATATTATACTGTTTCAAGAGAAAGAATATTAGTAAATAGTAATGTCGTTATCATAAGTTTATGCTATATTATTGTCTAGTTACACTATTAATATTTGACTTTTATTAGCTTGACGTAATATTCCCAAACCCTTGATAATGCTTTTACTTTAATAATTAGACATTTTGTTTTATACCAAAAGCAAACTTGTCTTATGATAGTTTCATATCTTTCTTTATATGTTATATGTGTTTATGAGTTTGAGTCTCGTCTAAAACAATTTGCTTAAGGTTAGATTATGGGTTGTCACCAACTCACCATGATCTGTTCTTTGGGAAGAAAAGAGTGATTCCAAGAGTTCGGGTCTTTGTTATTAAGAAAAAATAGTTTGTTTCATAAACCTTTTCGACCTATGTAGATAATATGGTTTTCGGTGGTTTCTTGATGAAGTTATGGGACGTCTATGTCGAATGCTTGCTATTTCAGTGTACAACTAAATCAGCTTATAGTGTTTTCACCATTTTCATAACACATAAAAGCAACAGGAATCATAAAAGATCGATTTCATATTTGTGGATTATTTTTTTAAACCAGTACGTTTGTCTTTTCATAATTTTTAAATATTGTTTTTATTTCTATATTTATTTTATACTTTTTTATGCGATGAGAAGCATATGTGGTTTCCATATGAACACCCTCAAGAATTCCCCTTTTGTTTTCATTTTCTTAAAGTTTTTTATATAAATCATTAGCGGTTACTGAAATATTTACAAGTCTGTCAACAGTTGTCAGAACATTTTGTACCACGAAGAGACATTTTAATTCCAAATTGACACGTTGCATCACACTAATGGTTTCATACAAACATCGTCAGGTGGCCGACATTCATGCACGAAAAGGAAAAAATAAAAGTTTATCTGATGGGAGTTGAAATTCAATGTTTATTTTAAAGTTTTTACCATCTTATGTTATTTTTATGGAATTTTCATACTTGGAAAATCTAATTTTCTTCTTCTTTATGAAATTAGCCTCCACAATACTATATAGTACATCATAATATTCAAAGAATGCCATTAAAAAAAACAAATTTTGAAGTACTTTGGAAGCTAATAGCTATTCAACATATAGATTTAAAACCAATTAAAGTATATATACACACAATAAACTATAGCTTAAAATGTGAAGTTTTACCTAACCACATATAGTTTATCATATCTAATTTGTAGTTGATGTACTCTTGTTTGTAGTTTAGTACCTCCTTAGTTTTCTATTTAGATGTTCTCTTGTAGGGCCGGGCCGATAGTAATACAATAATACATTGTGTGGGACGGAGTAAGGACCCTTATCCGCCTCTACAAGTCGTCCAACAGAAAAAAAATATTTAAGTCTTAATAACAAATTATAAGTCATCCGATGACCAATTTCTTGCTTACGTGTCATTTCTTTCTAATACGTACGAGTGCAAATGAGTCGAGCCGCTCATGAGCTACTCGAGATCATATCGATAAAAGGCTCGAGAAAAGCCAAACCTTATTAAGCCCGAGCCTCAAATAAAGCACATGTGGTTATCAATCTAGAGCTCGAGCCTTGTATGGGAAGATTGTTTAGCCTCATTGAGCTTTAACGTGCCTAATATATCTATTTTCAACTTCTATGTACTAACTTCACACAACACAGCAGAGCTTTAGCCAAAGCTTATTTGGCTTGTTTAAGGCCCTGAACACGAGCTCAAGCTGAGCTAAGGCGCGTAAAGATTTTTCTCATAATATATAAAGATGATAAAAATGTTACTAAACAAGCCGAGCCTGAGCAAAGCTCGAGCTTCAAAAAACGACTCACAAGGCAAGCTTTAGCTTTATAAAAAGAGCTTGAAACAAGCAGAGCTCATGCTCCAGCTCTTGTAAGTCAAAACAAGCCGCGTTTGGTCAAGCTCCTGTTAATGAGGTAGATTACGACTAAAATACCAAAACTAATTTACCAAGTAGCCCATTTCAAAAAGTATATTTAACGAGCCAAGACACCATTGAAACCCACTTTCCGATATAAACACTACTTTTTAATAAACCAAGTATCGAGTATAACGGTACAAGTGTAAAACTACCAAATTAATGCCATAAAAAGTGATTAATACACGATAAAGAAACCAGAACTTGGTTAATAAAGGATGTGAATAACATACTTGAGGGAGTACACATCAACAGATAATACGAAACGTTGAAAGTTGAGTAACAATAATAACAAGTAGCCGATAACAAGTTCGGGTGAGCTATACACGCATATATATAATATACCGATAAAACATGCACAACTTACATCCTCGAGTACCCTGAATAGCCTTCATATTGATCCATGAATGCATCATTGAATTTCTTGAAACTGTCCATAATTGCAGGCATGTCCTCCTCAGCTGGCAAGATAGTTGTCCTCAAGTGGAAAACCCTAATTTTTTAATAAATATTATTATTATTATTATTATTATTATTATTGTAACAACATAGTTTAATAATCATAAATTCATAATGAATGGATTAACAGTTACAAAAAGCAGGGGTGTGCGTGGTGCAGTTCAGTGCGGTTTTTGGCTAAAACCAAACCGAAAACCAAAAACTTCGGTTTTTAGAGTTTTTGAAACCGTTCGGCTTCGGTTTTTTCGGTTTTCGTTTTGGTTTCGGTTTTTTCGGTTTTTGTCATTTGAGCTTGAAAGTTTTAGGCCGAAAAAAAAGTTGGCAAAAAATAATGAACTTAGGTATAAATAATTTTGTTAATTGTAAAATAATTGACTATTATACATTTGATAAAAAATATTGGAGTTACATATTTATTAAATTCTTATAAATTACTTAATAAAAAATTAGGAATTTGGTTCGGTTCGGTTCGGTTTTTTCGGTTTTTATTACATGCAAAACCAAAACCGAACCATTAGTGCGGTATTTACAAAAACATAAAACCAAACCGTCGGTTTATGTTTCGGTTTGGTTTTTTCGGTCTTTTCGGTTTCGGATCGGTTTTTTTCGGGTTATTGCACACCCCTAACAAAAAGTAGCTTACCCTTCCTTTTGACCAAACCCTGAACCGGGGACGGTTGAAATGCCGGTGGCTTCTAGGAGCTTCAGGCAGTAGAAAACATCGGGAACCTTTCCGGCTTGTTTTGCAGCTTCGATTGCTTTTGGAGGCAATTTAACTTGTGGAAATGAATACATAGCACCTAATTCACAATTTCACATAACCAAAAAAAATAATTTTTTTAAAATTTAAAAAAGATTGATTTAAGAAAAATATATGGGTATAAAGAGCCGAGTCGAGCCCGAACTCCACTAGGCTTGTTTGGATTTACGAGAGCTAGAGCTCGGTTCGTGAGTCGTTTTTTAAGCTCGATCTCAGCTCGGCTCGTTGTTTTATAATTAATCCATATACATTTTTAATAATTTTATATGTTGAGAAAAACCTCAAACGAGCCTAAGCTTGGCTCAACGAGCCAAAGCTCTGTGTGTGCAGTGTGAACTTAATACGTAGGAGCCCAAAAGAGTTATCACATAATTATACACAAGGCTCAAGCTCGGGCTCGATAACCAAAAGAGTTTTATTTGAGGCCCGGCTCGTTTCGAGCTTTTTATTGATCCAGTCTCGAGTGGCTCGACTCGCTTGCAACCGTAGAAAGATAAGATGGGTAGTTATTTAAGAAAATGGCTTACCTTCTGTGAAATTACAAACAATATTTTTGCAACTGTTGAATCCATCTGTCATCATGTGAGCTCTCTTCCTTAACGATTCAAGGATGCCCGTGCTGCATTAATTTACCAAAAAAAAATGACTAAAATACCCTCCAACGACAATAATAGATTAATTCCAAACCAAAGTAACGCCAATGGGGTATAAAAGTAATTGTTGCAAACTTTAAGACAACTAAATCTCTAACATACCCTTTGATATTGACAACATAATGTTGTATCCAGAGTATTATTTAACTATGGAATGACTAATATAACCTTTAAGGATGACAAAAAAGTGATTATATAGATCAAAATATAAATGATCAGTTCATACCTCTCTCTAATATACTGGGCATATGAGATATCACCAGGTTGTGGAGGGCTAACCATGCATCCCATCTATAATGAGTTTAAAAATGATTAATTTAGGAATAATATTAAAACTTATCAATTATATTATTAAAATTCAACTTACAAATATCTGCCCGGGAACATTGGGACTGAGTGAAATCGATGCAACTTTGTATATCTCATCAACCGACTGTAACATCAGATTAAACATTCAGTAAGATACTCATATTGTCTATTTGTCTTACGCTAATCAGTATTTTATTTGAAAATAAATATTTAATTTAAGAACTAAACCTCCGGAGGAATGTTTGTCATCTCAAAGTAACCACCACGTTGTCCGCATTCACCTAAGAAACCTTTTGACACGGTGTGGAACGAAACAAGCTGGAGTTCTTTGCTAATTGGTCCGCCCATGTCCAGCAACACCTTCAAAGTGCAACATATATTAAGATTAAAAAAATCCAAATATCAAAAACTAACAGGAATTAATAATAATTACCTTTCGGGAACTGATAAACGGGCGTTCATCCTGATAAACGTTTTGCTGATAAACTTCATCTCCAAGCAAGACCAAATTCTCTTGGTAACAAAATCTCAGTATTTCCTTCAGATTATCGATGCTAAGACATTGTCCGGTTGGGTTTCCAGGGTTTATAATCACCATTGCCCTTACCTAATCATAATGAATTAATTATAAACTTAAAACATCAAAACACATTCTAATCCCTAATGACAAATGTAATAAATTGGGTAAATAACTGAAAACTTACGGTTATTCCTTTGTAACGTGCTTCTGCGACTGATTGGCGTAGGTTGTTGATATCTAGACCCCAATTAGCATTTTCTTCAAGGAAATATGGTACAAGTGAACCACCAAACAGAGAGATTGCAGCTGAGTATAGTGGATACTGAGGGACTGGAACCAGAATCTAAAAAAAAAAGACAAAGAACTAAAATTTTAAAACATGAAAATTGGAGCTATGTAAAAGCATATATACAAAGTTAAGCAGATATACCTAATCATGACTCTTTTTAGACTTCTAATGAATATGATATGAAGAAAAACAAAATAGAATAGACATAAGGAGACACATTCTCCCGTATCAGACTTCTAATTGAAAAAATCAACTACAACCATATGGTTTTTCTTTATTGATAACTCTTTTGAGTCTTTTCTCAAACTCATCAAGTTTAGCTACCTAACGAGTTTCATTCAATCCTAACATATTCTTTTAGAATGTGTAGTCAAGAAAGGAGGATATAAGATATTTATGTATTGTAAATGCATTGTAAGTTGTGATTGCTAATAACAATTATGTGGTTATTTACATAAACAAACGTACCCAATAAAATCCCACTCATAGTAAACGCCTAGAAAAGGGTTGAGCCGGTGTTCGAACTCAGGCCTCCTTGTGGTTATTTACATATTAAAATAACTCTTAGTTTTTTTAGCAAAAGATAGCATTTTTGGACATGAAACTACATACCCCATCACCTTGACCACGGATAACTGTTTGCAAGATCTGCATCACTCCTTTACTAGCACCATCAGTGAGATATATGAGTTCTGGATCACTGTCACCAATTACACAAATGAATCTTAGTTTTGGTGCAAAACACGAATTCATAATTTAAAATAAAAAGCTTAAAAAAGGTACAAAGTTTTTTAAAATTATATGTTTATGACCTTGGATATCCATCACGCCTGCCAATGAATTCAGCAACTTCTTTCCTTATTCCAGGAAGACCACGGGAATCACTATAAGCACCTAACGAATCAATAAGACATCGTTTATTAATAACTTTTCTAATACAAAAGGTTATAAGAAAAATAGAACATCTATAAGTTATTAAAAGGGTGTGTTTAAAAAATACCTAGACCCCCTGATGTGTAAGAAAGGTATAGTTTTGCTTTTGCAATTGCATCAGCTGGGAATATGAGCCCGACATTTGGATCATCAAGAAGAAATGGAGCCTGGCAAAGAGCAACCACCTGCAACAATGTATATTTTTGATTTATTAGATATATGAAATTTGTGTCAAAAAATATATTTTAATTAGCAATATAAAAATTTACCAGAAAACTTTAAGTATCACAAACCTGACGAGGGAATGTTAGAGGTTTCTGTCCCAAAGCATGAGGATTGCCCACATTGGTGAAGATAATCTGTAAAAAAATATTAAGCTATTTAAAAAAAATGGTTTTATCGACATTTCAGGTAGAACATTAAATATCCTAACATTTTATTACATTTCAGGTTATAAGTAACTGTGTTATTTACTGTAGAATGAGTAAAATGTGATATTTTTAGTGTTTTTAAAGGGTAAAATTAATATTATAATATTTAGAAGAATATATATGAAACTTTGAACTTTTAGAAGTTTATATTTGAAATAGTCCTTATATTACATGGTGTGAGGAGAAAGAAGATAATTGTGGGGCCCATTTCACTTAATGTGAGGACTGAATGAGAGTATGAGGCCCACAAAATATAAGAATACAAATTGAAGTAAGCATCATCAACAAAGAACATAAAGGCCCCTAAAAGTTTAACTGGTATAATAACTTGCTTTATCACATATTAAACAATAACATATACTCCATATACAGCATAAAAGCCCCCAAAAGTTGTAATTTGGGTTGATTTAGAAAGTAAATACCTTCTTCCCATCAGTTACACTATTCATAGTAAATAGTAATTTTTATAGGCAAATTGCTGAGCCAAGAAAATGCTTTGTGTTTGATTTTGTTTTCTTGTTTCTTGCAACTAAAGGGCCAACAAATGATTGTCAATAACTAACGCGCAGACAAATACTTAAGCTAAATGAATAAAACTAATAACTAACTAACTAACTAACTAACCTTCTTGCCTTCCTTTTGAAGCTCAGAAGCACGAAGATACAGCTCACCCCTTACAGCATACTGGGCTTTCTTCACATTTTCATTAATCTGATCATAGTCCAATGCCTTGCGCGACATGATTCTTGGTTAAATCACTAGTGATTATAAACCAGTTGTTAGTCTGAAATTGTTTAAAAATCAGTTGGTGCACGTATGTTAGAAGTTACATAAGCACGCATATTTCATCATCAACCAATTTATGGCATACCGAATAATACTCGACTGACAAGTGTCCAACACGAATCCAGAAGTATCCACGTTACATAGAAATACATCATAGTTCTCAACTTTGACTTTTAGTATACTTAGATAGATACACCTTGACTTTTCATTAATTCAGTCAGTCAGCCTAATTTTCAACTTTCAATTTCAGAAAATAGCAGTGTGTTGTAAAAATCACAATTAGTCACCGATTAATCATTGATTAATCGCTATGCTACCGATATCTGGTCCAATTCAGTCAAAATTGGCCAAAATCAGTAAAATTCATATTAATCCAATCCGATTTATAAGCTTGGAAAATAATATATAAAATTTTGAAAACTTGTGTGTATAACTTTGAAAATTTACATATAAATTCCAATCCGATTAATTCCTATTAATTACCGCTCTACTAGCGCCTAGCGAGTTCTACAACACTGCTTGTATCTAAAAACTACTAAGTTTGACTTCAAAACACGAAGTGTGTTTCACTGTTACAACAAATCGACGATTAATACTCAATTAGCCCAAATTCAATCACAATTTGCCTTAATTCAACCTCTAAACAACACAACAAAAGTTTCGTAAACCGATCAGATTCACGAAGCTAAAAACACAGAGTCGTTACACTACACGACAATATTCACGCGTCTGAATTCAATTGAAGCAATATAAACAACGGCAACTCATAACGATTACACAATCAAACATAATAAGTTTCTGACACAGTATTGATATTAGCTTTTAAATTTTGTTGCAGAGTGGAACTTTAACGTACAAATTAAAAAAGGAGCGTGCTAACTGTTCGAATCAAGTAGTGTAATTATATATACAAGTAGTGTAACTATGTAATTACATCGTAGTGTAATTACACTACACTATAATTACACTATGTTGTATATACAATTACACTACTTGATTCGAACAGTTAGCACGCCGCTTTTTTAATTTGCACGTTAACGTTCCGCTTTGCAACGAAATTTAAAAGCTAATATCAGCACTGTATCAGAAAACTTATTATGTTTGACTAATTGACTATTACAACAAACCGATGATCAATACTCAATTAGCTCAAATTCGATTATATTATATTCTACCTAAACCGATAGTATTCACGAAGCTAAAAACACATAGTCATTACACACTTACACTACACGACAAACTCAACGCATCTGAAACAAATTGAAGTAATATAAGCAACCGCAACTCATAACGATTACACAATCATAGTGTTACGATCATCATGATCATCAATTTATCATCAATTTAAGATCTACAGTACCTCAATTGAAGCAATAGATTGAGTCCGATTGACGAATTCGGGTTCTGATGAAACCCTAGGAGATGAACTGAACTGAACGAGTGTGAAATGAGTATACGTATAATAATAAAAAGATGATGGAGTGTGGTGACGTGGCAAAATATTATAACAAGAAGAGTGTGAGCCACTGAATGGGAGTAAGTTGGATGGATTATTATTTGGGGGTTTACTTGTTTTGGGATAAATGATAAGATAACTATAATACTGTGGTGTGAGTTGAAAGTATGAAAATATGGTTCATATTGGTTCTCACCATCTTCAATCTTGTTACATTGTCGTTTACTTTGAAGTTTTGTAGCAAATATTGCCATTGTCTAATAATGGTAAGTGGACAAAGATGTGTATACTTTTTAGATGAGAGACAAGAGATTATTATCAAACATAAAAGTGGAATGGAATGAATTGGAGTGGAGTCATGTGTTTATCAAGTTATGAGTGAGTGGTTCTTGTTAGGTCATTTTAATCTTACTAGACTATATGGATGATGATTGGAATTTACTTATAAACTAAATGATATATATATTGATACTAGAGGATCTTTAAGGCTTTGTTATCATGATGGGTTCAGACTTTTAAAGGGCAAGTTCGAGGCAACGCCCTCAGGTTGATTCTTTGTGGGGTTTAACATGTAACTCTAGGACAGTGTCACGCTGGAAATGATCTTTGAAAGTTAATGCCATTCGGTAGTAAACTAAAGGTAGGTAGTCAGGTTGAATATAGATAGTGATTTTGAACTTCATTAATGAATTGAAGGTCGGTAGAGATTTGGAACTTCGGTAGTTTTTGGGATTGCTACTGGATTATAGGTTTTGATACCGAATGGAACTACAACAGTTACACCCAAGTTTTCGTAACTGTTTATGTAATATTGCGACTTTTTCACTCTAGCCTTTGTCTATTAGATACATGTATACGAAAATTAATTTGTCTAATTTCATAATTGAATTTCACAAATCATAACTTCTCGTTCTTGGTAGATGTTATGAAAACCTGATATCGAAAACCAGTATAGTAATAATTTGGTTTGGTTCAATTTCAATTTTCAACGAATGATTTGTGTTTCCAGATGTATACATCTATAATTGGCATATACACCTACTCGATTTTTTGTAATATCGGGCTGTTTAGATGTGTTAAGACTCAGGGGTGGATCTTTGTGTTGATCAGGCCGGGCTGTGGCCCACCTAGTTTTTTTTCGCTCAGCAATGTAATTTTTTGTGAAAAATTAAAAAAGATATATATATATATATATATAGGTTGAGTCCGGCTCACCCAAATTATTATTCAAGACCTTCCGGTCCACCTATATTACGTGTTTAAGATCCGGCTATGACCGACTGTTATAAGAGTGGAACATCAATACATTATGGGCCTTGTGAAAATCTACCATCACATGGGCCTGAATTATTCCTAGGAATAGGATTGAATTTGAACATAATTGGATTGGGTGGAGATATGGGCTCAAACTTATGGGCCGTTATATTAATCTATTGTAAGTTTGTAACCCAAAACATTCATGTGTTCTGTTCATGAGCAAAATATAAACAAAATGTTTGAACGTTTTAACGTATCTTTTTGTTAACATGTCTTAAAACAAAATGTTTGAACGTTTTAGCATAGGTATAGTGTTAAAATCTTGTCACAAAAACGGTCACCTGACTCCATTGCCTTTAAGGGGGTTCGCCTGGCCTCTTACTAAATATGTTATAAGTCACAATTTATGTCAGGTGTTAAATGAGTTATTTTTTTACGTATTATATTACCGTCATTTTGATATTCTACCCTTACCTAAAGGAGTTGGTTACGCAAAGTGATATTTGAGCAGAGTAACACTTGTTGGGTCTAAAGTCTAAAATTAATAACTTTAAGATATGAGGTTTCAACTTTGTAACAATGGTCTAAGACTGACTTTCATTTAACTATTATATGTATTTATGGGAAAAATGACCAAGATACCCCTTACTTTAAAAACACATACATAGGTTTGGTTGTTGTGCGGTGAGGACGAAGGGATAAGATCAGATAAGAGACGATGTCGCCATTGGAGATAAGATAATAGTGAAGGGTTTGGGTGAGTTGCCTGGTCGTCTAGTGATTGACAAATGTGATTGAGGTTTTTTCGGGTGATCGTCAGACTCAAAATATGGGTTGTTGGTTTTATATTTTTTGTGTTTTATGTCACGTTTAGATATAGTTAATCACACAAATACAGTCTTTAGATATAGTTAATTACACAAAATAGTCACCTTATAAAAAAGTCAAAAGAGTATTTTGGTATTTTCCTTAAACTTATTACAAAATTGAAACCTCAAGACTAGACTTGTAAACGAACTGAACGTTCGGTGATTATTCGGCGAGAAATTCGTTTACTTTACTTAATAAACGAACGGACGTGAACAAAAAATTTGTGTTCATTTATGTTCATGAACGTTCGTTTATGTCTGTTTATTAAGAGGTTATGAATTATTAAGAGATAGCCTCTTAATGACCAATAAAATGCTATCAAACAACCTTGTCTTAATGATTACCTCTTATTCATTTAGACTTATGGCTACCTCTTAACCATTAAAATGTTATAAACTATTAAAAGATAGCCTATTAATAGCCTACCAAACATGCCACGCATTTTTTTTATAATAAAGGAATTCATTTTTTTACCATGTATTACTTTTATTTTTTCTTCATTTCTACTTTTATCATCCAAAACGCGAGGATAATATTATTTCAGTATCATCTATCATAACATTCATATCCAATCATTTATCTCTAAATTTAAAACTAAACTAAAATTACTTTATTTCTCTCTATTATTCAATTAAATAATGTTTTTCGATAACTTTATCAGTACATTTTCTATCTCATTTACCCACAACCACTTTAAACAAATTAAAAAATGTTAGGATGCTATAGAAACTTTTTAAATACAAAAAAATTACAATATTTTCTCACTCTCTCATAAAATTTGATTAATTGGTTGAGAATGTTTTTTTGTTAAAGTGTATTAACAACTTTTTAATTTCACCAATTTATATGAGAGATATGAGGAATGACCATGGCTTGTCAGGGTTCGAGTTCTGATCTCACCCGGTTTTACCGACTCCTCGTTGTCGTGTGAGTGAGAGTCGAGTTTTATCCAAGAAATCCCTCAATAGGTGGACCGCTAGGGGCTTCGTTCGTCCGGAATCGTGACCAGCTCGGGTTACCTTTAACCAATGAGGCCGACCTACGGAGTACCCGACGTTACTTAGTTGTTCGTTTAAAAAAAAATAATAATAAACGTGACATAATATCAAGTCAAAGGCTGTGTGAACACTCTAATCCTACTTTATACAATAATAAAGTACACATTCCAATGCACAACGTACACCCACACAAACTCTATCCCAAAAACCGTTCCAACAACTAACCCACCGATATCCCAACCGAATTATTCGCCACCAACAAACTCACTCCGTCATATCACCACCACCACATGGCCACCACTCAACAACCACCACATCCGTACACATCACCAAACCCTAACAAACTCACACCTACATTTACTCCTTCATCTCTTCTCACTCGCCGATCCATTAACAACATCAACCGTCACCGTGTCTACTGTCAACACGACAACGGCACTCATCCACAGCAACAGAAGCAGCAGTGGACGGTGGACTGCGTGGCAGGAAGTGATCCGATTCACATTATACTTAAGCCGCCGGTGATGACGACGGCAACGGCAACAACTGCTTCGATGAGTTCCGGATTGAAAAGCTCGAAGAAGGTGTGTTTGTTCTACGCGGCGGAAATGGAAGCTCTAGCGAAGCGGATTGCTGCGCAGTCGGATGCGATTGAGCTCAGGAGTATTAACTGGGGGTGATTTATGCTCTTATTTGATGTGATTAGTGTTTAATGAATGTGAATTTGATGTGAATTGAGTGTGTATGGTGTTTTATATTCATTCAATTGCCGTGTAGTTGGATGCGATTGAGCTCAGGAGTATTAATTGGAGGTGAATTATGATGTTATTTGATGTGATTAGTGTTTAATGTGTGTGAATTTTAGGTTTGATTTAGAAGTGATTATGTTTAGGCATGTTATTTTTGTGTATTATAGTTTAAGTATGTTTATGTTCATTTATATTTGTTCAATTGGAGGTGAATTGTGTTTTTTTAATGTGATTGAGTTGAGGAGTATCAACTGGAGGTGAATTATGCTGTTATTTGATTTGATTGAGTGTGTATGGTGTTTTAGGTTTGATTTAGTGGTGATTATGTTTAGGCCTGTAAATG
The DNA here is from genome assembly GCF_021521415.1 of Bidens hawaiensis. Taxonomy (NCBI): domain Eukaryota; kingdom Viridiplantae; phylum Streptophyta; class Magnoliopsida; order Asterales; family Asteraceae; genus Bidens; species Bidens hawaiensis. The sequence goes on along the minus strand of NW_027494213.1, from coordinate 104,340 downwards.
AACCGAACGTTTAGTTAAATTTGTGTATTATACGTTTACGTTTGTTTATATTTGTTTAATTGTGGCGCAGTCGGATGCGATAGAGCTGAGGCGTATTAATTGGAGGTGAATTATGAGTTTAATTTCTGTGAATTTTAGGTTTAGTATAGAAGTGATTATGTTTAGGCATGTTATTTTTGTGTATTATAGTTTACGTATGTTTATGTTCATTTATATCTGTTCAATTGGAGGTGAATTATGCTTTTATTTGATGTGATTGAGTTGAGGAGTATCGATTGGATGTGAAATATGCTGTTATTTGATGTGATTGAGTGTTTATGGTGTTTTAGGTTTGTTTTAGTGGTGATTATGTTTAGGTCTGTAAATGAACCGAATGTTTAGTTGAATTCGTGTATTATACGTTTACTTTTGTTTATATTTGTTTCATTGTGGCGCAGTCGGATGCGATTGAGCCGAGGAGTATTAATTGGAGGTGAATTATGATGTTATTTGATGTGATTAGTGTTTAATATGTGTGAATTTGATGTGAATTGAGCGTGTATGGTGTTTTAATTGATGTGATTGTTGTTTAATGTGTGTGAATTGAGTGTGTAGGGACTAGGGAGTTTTAGGTTTGATTTAGAAGTGATTATGTGCAGGCCTGTGATTATTGTTTAGGTTTGATTTAGGTTCGGACTGTATATGGAATTTTAGGTTTAATTTAGAAGAGAGCATGAACGAATGTCTCGGTTTGTTCGTTTATATTTGTTCAATCAGAGGTGAATTATACTCTTATACAACACGAATATGTAGTTTTAGGTTTAATTATTTAGAAGTGATTATGTTTAGGCCTGTAAACGAACCGAATGTTTAGTTAAATTTATTTATTATAGGTTTTTGTTTGGTTATATTTGTTCAGTTGGAGGTGAATTATGCTTTTATTTGATGTGATTATTGTTTAATGTGTGTGAATTGAGTGTTTATGGAGTTTTAGGTTTAATTTAGAAGTGATTGTGTTTAGGCATGTAAATGAACCGAAAGTTGAGTCGAATTTGTGTATGATACGTTTAGGTTTGATATAGATTTGTTCAATTGAAGGTTAATTATACTCTTATTTAATATGATTATAATTTTAGGTTTAATTTGGAGGTGATTATGTGTAGGCCTGTTAACGAGCAGAACTTTCAGTCAAATCTGTGTATGAGCATGAACGAATGTGTCAGTTCGTTTATGTTCATGTATATTTGTTCAGTTGGAAGTGAAATGGTGAATTATGCTTATTCAATGCGATTGAGCTGAGGAGTATCAATTGGAGGTAAATTATGGTTTTGTTTGATGTGATTGTTGATTAATGTGCGTGAATTGAGCGTGTGTGGTGTTTTAGGTTTAATTTTAGAAGTGATTATGTTTAGGCATGTAAACGAACCGAACGTTTAGTTAAGTCTGTGTATGATACGTTTACGTTTGGTTATATTTGTTTAGTTGGAGGTGAATTATACTGTTATTTGATGTGATTGTTGTTTAGGTTTGGAGTCTGTATGGTAGTTTAGGTTTTATTTAGAAGTGATTATGTGTAGGCCTGTAAACGAACCAACTTCTAGTCAAATTTGTGTACTATAGTTTATGTTTGTTTTTATGTAAAGACTCGGAGCAGTTCAACAGAAGATGATAAATCTATCTTTAGAAGAGGACGTTATGAGGAAGGCTCTGGTAGTTACCATGGGGGTAACCCATCAGATCTGATTGCCACACAATCAGCTTCTTTGGATGGAAATTTGGAATCATTGGAGTCCATGAAGAATGAAATTAAGGGTAGCGACACTACCTATGTCCAAATGTCTACCCAATTAACCACGAAAACCACTCTGATTCCACCGTTACCAAATTACTCGGTTGATCTAGCTGCTCAATTAGCAATTATTGTAACCCAATTGGAAGCACTAAAAGAGGATATTGCAGAGATCAAGCTTATGTGGAATGACAAAGAATCTCATGAAGAACATCACAACCCACAACCGCATCTGGCTAAAGAGGAAGACCCAGATGATTGCCCTAATAGTAATGATGATGAAGATCGACTTGAGCATGTCTTGGGTAGTCATTTGAAGATTGACAATGGTGTTCAATTGCAGATTGGAGAGGGTGCTAAATTGCAGGTTGGAGAGGGTATTGTAGATTTGGGAAGCGCCCAGAATCCCATCCAAATCCAGGCCTACTTAAAGCAAAGTAAATTGACTTTTGCTGTTACGAATCCAGGTCACGTCAACCGATGGGTCCAGAAAAGTCTCCTGCCTATTATTAAAGATGGGAAAAGTGATCTTCAGTTCTATTCAGTTCAAGACAATCAAGGGTTGCAGGAACACCGTCAATCCAAGATAGAATGGCTCATTGCTTGGCGCTACAATTCCCTTCTTTCCGACTTGAGGACAAGTCGATTTTCCGGGCTGGAAGTATTGATACGAACCTGTCCTTTTAGTTGAGGCTAATTTGTAGGAAGTAGAATAGTGGGTCAGTTATTTTAGTAACTGTAGAAAATAAGTATTAATAGTTTCACTTTTCCTTGTAATCAATGTCGATGTTTATTATTATAAAATTAGGGTTTCTTAACCTTGTATTTGGAGAATTGCCATCTCGAATTGGCTAATCGGAGATCAAGCCTATCTCGAATTTGGCTAGTTATGTTAGTTTTAGTAATTTAGATTTCCAGTTCCTATCACAATTTTGTGCAAGGGCTTTTGAAATGTTTGATGTGATGGTGATGGTATTATACATTTTAATTTGATAATGTGAATGGTGATGGTATTATACATTTTAATTTGATATTCACATTTACTTTTAATTCGTGTTGGTCTATTTTCGTTAATTTATGTTCAATTATGTCCATTTGTGTTTGTGAAGCGTTCATTTAGAACATAAAGTTTATGTTCAATTATGTCCATTTGTGTTTGTGAAGTGTTCGTTTAGAACATAAAGTTAAACGAGTTTGGTTTGTTTAAGTGTCCGCATTCAGCTAAAGTTAAACGTGTCTGGTTCGTTTACAGACCTGATTATGTGACTATTGTGAGTTTGTGATTATAATGTATTATTGAACTGAAGCAAATTAAAATAATTGGAATTTCAGGAAATTTGAGGATGGATTTCCAAACTTGTCAATACCTAATGCACATGGAATAAGAGGAGAACATGTTGCTTTCCTTGCATCATTTAGTTCTCCTGGAGTTATCTTTGAGCAACTATCAATCAGTTATGCATTACCAAAACTCTTCATTTCATCTTTCACTTTAGTCCTTCCGTTCTTCCCGACCGGGACTTCTGAGCGCATGGAAGACGAAGGGGACATTGCAACCGCTTTCACTCTTGCAAGATTCTTGTCCAACATTCCAATATCAAGGGGTGGACCTACTAGTGTGGTAATTTATGATATCCATGCCTTGCAGGTTGGTGCCATATAATATTGTTTCATTATCCTTTTTTAAGCTATTCTTTTTATATTTAACTGTTTGACCCGTTAGAGATAAACAATTTGTTTCTTTGTATTCTACATCATCCATTTGGATGTAAGATTTTGTTAGTTATATAACCTTTTGCCATTAATGGATTCCTGCAGGAAAGATTCTACTTTGATGATAATGTATTACCATGTTTCGAGAGTGGGATCCCTTTGCTGAAAAGCAGGCTTCAACAGCTTCCTGACTCTGACAATGTAATGTTACTTTCCATATTTAACATTTTATTTTACTGTTTGGTTCGATGCTTGTATATTCTTGAGCATATCTATGTTTAAATAAACAAACATAAACGAACTTCCCGACGAACAGTTCACCAAACGTTGGGTTCGTTTATTGGCCTAGGTAGGTGTCCAATTCTCCAGTGTTCTTTTATTTATATTTGCTTCGTGAGAAATGCAAAAGGAACTATATTAATCAATGTGAAATGCAAGATTTTTATAAAGTTGAACTTGATACACTCTTGAGCCTAACTTAACATTAATTCCAAGCAACTGCGGTTTAAGATAGTAAAGTAGTCAATTATGAATTACCGAGTTTGATACCATTCTTCCTCTTTCAACTGTGTCTCTGCGATTATAAAGTGTAAGCTGCATATTATTTCTTGTTTTATTTGTTGAAGCTTGATGTTTTTTAGAATCACCATACTAATTACTAAGAGTCTAAGAACACTTTTATTTCTTCAACGTCATGGAAAAATAGATATCGATTGCTTTTCCGGATGATGGGGCTTGGAAACGGTTTCACAAACAGCTACAGCACTTTCCAGTGGTATGTGATACATTCTTATGTTTTCCTTTACTTATGTTTCGTATATTTCGTAAGGCGTGTTTGATCACACATAATAAATGTTCTCAATGAACCATCTGAATGATAGAAAATTACCGTTTTAACCTTCTTTATGGTCTAGTACTGAGTAAGTATCATTTGCTTGATAAGTATTGTGAATTGATAGAATATATATTCTAATCAAAACTAAATGTTGTATGAAATAGAATAATGTTATTACAACACTATAATAACTCAAAATATATGTTCTCATATTGAATATTACTAATCAAACCGATAAAAATGTAGAAGATAGCTAAAAAGGAAACATTTCGAACGGATCGAAAGTCACCAAAAAGTATTTTAATGCATAAAACTCAATTAAATTATTATATCAATTTTATGTATCTTATTGAAATAATATTATTTTTATGTGCAGATCATTTGTGCAAAAGTTAGGGAAGGCGACCAACGAATTGTACGCATAAAAGAGGGAGACCCTAAAGGCCGTCACGTTGTGATAGTTGATGATCTTGTTCAGTCAGGTGGAACTCTGATTGAATGCCAGGTGAGGACAACAAAATCAACAAGAAATTAATTTAAAATTTATTCTTTTATTTCAATAATACTAATAATAGGGGTATGTGTGGTGCGGTTCGGTTCGGTTCGGTGCGGTTTTGGGTTAATACCAAACCGAAAACCAAAAATTCAGTTTTTGAATATTTTGAAACCGTTCTGTTTCGTTTTCTTTTTGTTACGGTTCGGTTTCGGTTTCTTAGGTTTTTGCGATTTGAGCTTGAGAATTTTAGACCGAAAAAAAAATGTTGTTCGACTATTATATATTTGACAAAAAATATGTGAGTTACATATTTATTAAATTTATATTACTTGAATAAAAAATAAAAATCTAGGAATTCGGTTCGGTTTTTTTGGTTTTTATTACATGCAACCAAACCATCGATTTCGGTTTCGGTTCGGTTTTTTCGTTGTTTTCGGTTTTGGATCGGTTTTTTTAGTTTCTTGCACACCCATAACTAATAATATTTTTATCTGTTTCTTGTAGAAAATGTTGGCCAAACATGGAGCAAAAAAAGTGAGTGCATATGTGACCCATGGTGTTTTTCCTAAGCGGTCATGGGAGCGGTTTAAACATGATACAGGAGGTACATATTATTATTTTCTTTAATTTACATTTATAAAGGATTCAACTGAAAGAGTTTTATTTTAATAACATTACAGGACAACCAGATAACGGGTTGACGTTCTTTTGGATAACGGACTCGTGTCCTCTGACGGTGAAGGAAGTGAAGAATAAAGCTCCATTTGAAGTCCTGAGTCTTGCTAGTTCCATAGCAGCTACCCTGCAAATATAACGACCGAAAGTTTATTTATTTTTTTGATTTTGGATTTATAGAGAGATTTGGCTCCAAAGCGACCTGAATTTTACATTATTTATTGCCGTTTCATGTTAATAAAAACCTATTTCTGTGAAACCATTAAGCATTGTGTAGCGTAGCGTATTATTTCTGCTTGTTTTTCTTACAGTATTACTCTCAAACAATCCGAGTGTTGTTAGCGATCTTCACATAGCGTAGGCGATGGTTGAAGCCTTAAGGCGAACTGGCGAAGATTTGAAGACAAGTAGATGACATCTCGACTCTGGTTGATAGAAACATAAATTGATCATCGTTCTTTTTGATTTTTTTTTTCTTATTTAGGTATTTTGTTTAATTAAAGATGTTAACTGGGTTGGGCTTACTCATCCATTTTATGAATAGTTTTGAGTTTTTTTTATATAATCAATGTATGAGTTATTTTTGGCTCATTTATAATGTTTGTTAGTAATTTTTGTAGTTTTTATAAAGCTTTATATAAAAAAATATTCATTGCTAAAAATAATTTTAACTAAATTTTTCATAATCGTTGACATATTGGGCAAGATCATTAGAGAAACATAATTATATAATGGGTCATATGGATTTTAATCATTGTTTTTTTCTATAATGACGCAGATTATAATGTCATAGATGACGTCCCACTACAATCACTTAGCATTTTAAGCAATTAATTGGGGCATAGAAAAACTGGATTGCCAATATGAAATATGGTGAACCGGCTAATACCAACTATCATTTTATGTAACCCAGGTGTAGGGACCTCATACTTGCACTACGTAAAGAGGGGAACGAGGGACTCAGAGTGGGCAAATGAAAGTGATCAATATACGAACCACTATTCTTCACCCAACCAGAAGAAGATATACAAGGTTTATAAAGCCAAAAATAAGAAAAATATAGCTCCAAGAACACAACTTCGTCTTATATGTGGTTGTTCTATATTTACTAGTACCACCCGCGGTCATGGATTTTCGCACGGCAAACCCACTGTTGCAGTTCAAGCGACGAATGGAACCTACTTCTCGGAAGTCTAGAACCCGTTTTATTTCAAAATAATCAAATATGTGAAGAGACCATTCAACAGCAATACCAACTACATAGAACTCACACCACAACCTAAGAAAACAAATGGACCTTCACAAATGTTATCTGAATTTCAACATTTGGACGACTTTGACACCATCGACGAAGGGTTTCCTTAGCTAATTTAAATTTCATTTTATGTATTTCTTACATTCTTTGGGTGTGATTTCTATTAATAATTGTATTCTTAGGTTTAAAAACCAATTTCCATGTATTAAAGTTCGAGGTTTGAGAAAATTGTAGTTGACAAACATGACACAAACAAATAATTATTTATTATAACAATTTAAGTATAATTTTTATTATCGTCTGAAACAACACAATCACCAGATGCACGCAATCCATCAAATAAGTCGTCTATTTCAAGATGCAACGCACAAATCCATTAGTACCAGGAAACGTAGTGGCATTGAACTGAACGCCTTTTATGGAGAAAGCGTAAGCCTTTCAGATGAATGGCTAAAAAGAGAGTCGAGCTCCAGAACCTTTCTCCATTTTTTCAAGTACGTTAGTTAAATCTTTGTCTCCGGTAATAGAATTTTTTTTACTTAATTCCATTTAGGCATAGCATAGCAGAGAGCGTAGCGTAGCAGTGTTTGCCGATTATATGAGAATTAAAAAAACAAAAAGGTGTATTTATGTTTTTACAGTATCCTAACTTTTTAACATGTAGTACAAAAAAAAATTCATTTTGGCAAAAACTAAAGTGTCACACCAGAATACTTACATGTTCATTTGACTTTATGTGAAATCTTTATGTAATTCAAGAGTCGGTTCAATGCGGCCCCGCTGTCGATGGCTTCCCGAGCCCGATCAAGTGCGGTTGATACATCTTCTGCACATGTACATCCGAGTAAGTGATCAGCCATCCCAGCGTTTAATACGATCCGGTCATATGCGGGGCCCTTTTCTCCCTGTAGAGCTGCTAAGCCGAGTTCTATGTTCTTTGAAACCTGAAAATTCCAAAAGCATTATACACGTAACAAATGGTCGAGTTGGGTAACAGGTTTTATTTTCGGTCAAGTTTGACTAGAGGTGTGCAAAGGTGGCTCAGTTATGGGGGCTTAACCATAACCATAGCTATAACCAAGCTTCGGTTATGGAAGATTGCTTAACCATATGGTTAACTGTCGGTTATGGGCCGCTTTCGGTTAACTGTCGGCTATGGGTCAGTTTCGGTTCAAACCAATCCAGAACCAAAAAAACCGAAAAATCCAAACCGAAAAAACCGAACCGAAACAAAACCCGACGGTTTGGTTTTATGTTTTTGTAAAAACCGAATTTGGTTTTACCGAACCGAATTCCTAAATTTTTGTTATTTTATATTTTATATTAAGTAATTTATAAGAATTTAATAAATATGTAACTCAAATATATTTTTGGTAAAATGTTTAATAGTCTATTATTTTACATTTAACAAAATTATTTATACATAAATTAATTATTTTTTGAAAACTTTCTTTTGACCTAAAATTTTCAAGATCAAATGGCAAAAACCGAAAAAACCGAACTGAAAAAAAAATGAAAACCGAAACCGAAAAAACCGAAATCGAACGGTTTCAAATACTCCAAACACCGAAGTTTTGGTTTTCGGTTCGGTTTTAACCAAAACCGCACCGAACCACACCATGCACACCCGTACGGCTAACTGTCGGTTATCAATGTAGTTTTTTTCCTTTTGTTTCAATTGAAATTTTTTCCGTTATAGTATCGAAGCTCAATTATGAACTTTAAAACAGTAACACATAAAAACAGTTTAAAATAAATCATTTACACTAAAAATAAGAAGATAAGTAAATACTCTAAAATGATACAGAAGGTTTGTTTTATGTAATACGAATAAACGTTGGAAAACCTTTTTATGATCTGTTTAAAGTTTAAAAAGTTAGGAAAAAACAAACCCCGAATTGACCCATTGATAAGTAAACGGGTCAAAATTTCCACCAATTGGATAGTGCTTTGTAAAAAGATCATAACAAAAGCCAAAAAAACATACCGATTTATCAGTTCTTGGAGTGTCGGAGGGTTCAAAACCGTATTCTTTTGCATCCACTACAAATGAAAAGTTCTCATGCGACACTCCTGTAAATACCATAGAATAGTAAGTAAAAAGTTTATAAAGTAAAAAATTCTCATCAACATAAGCTGGTGAAGTGGTTCTCACTGTACGCACCGCCAACATCATAAGCGGGTGAGGTGTTGAGCGAGCGAAAACCAGAACAGTAGTTAACAGGCAGTTCTTTTGATGCACTTACGGATTTTGATTTAATTGTCATTGAAAGTGCTCCTTCTTCGCCCTACATTTAATAATGTAATCAACTTTTAGTTTTAAATAAGTTTATTGCCCATCTGACTCGTTGGAGACACAATATAACCCAAATTGACCCGATTCTCATTTTAAAATAATGGGCAAAAATTTCCGCCTTTAGATAACTACCAAAATGTTCATACCTTAACCACCAAACCAGCATGAACTCCTCTACGTTTCATGAGCATTAGAAGTGGTTCTTCGTAACCTTCATGGTAGAATCCTGCAACAATTGCTTCTTTACCCGTGGCCTGTATACAATTTATAACACAGTGTGTTTTTACAAAATATTACAGCATCAAATGTACATATATCTGTTTTTCTACATGATTTTACAACATTTAAGCATTAAACTAAATGCAAGCTTACCCTCACATATTGCTGAACCTTTTCGGATGTTGCTAATGGCGGGCGTTTCTTTATATGTTCTCGCATCTCAATCAATGAATATCTGTAAAAATCATATAGATGATTGACATTATAAAAAAAACTTCACATAAGTATGTTAAATTCAATGATTTGCCATGTTATATAGTAAACAAAATGTCTACTTACAAAGAGGGGCGAGCTTCCCGTTGACTCACATAAGCAAAACCAACTGCTTCATCCTGAAAGAAAATTACTTTAAAGTATTAAATCATGAAAAATAGAGAAAGAGTGACACTGAAAATAAAATGGACATAAAAATGACCTCAAGAAGCGTTTTAGCCTGTAATGGTGTTATGTTGGTATTTGCTCCCATGAATTTTAGCATCTGCTCCTCAGTTATGCCACCCTGTACAAAGCCCGGTCCAATCATTTGCACAAAGTTGTGAAAAACGGCATGTTTAGTCTTTAAAGGGAAATTGTTGACAACTTCCTGTGGACTTTAGCTGATATAAACTGAAATCTTAAAGGCATACACCATAGTACCATACCAAAATAGTGTAAACATCAATCAATCAATTAATCATACCCAGTTAAGTCCCACCAACAACAAAGCAATAAGTAGGGTCTGGGGAGGGTGGGATGTAGGCACACCGTACCTCTATCCAACGGGATTAAGAGGCAGGGTCTGGGGAGGGTGGGATGTAGGCACACCGTACCTCTATCCAACGGGATAAAGAGGTGGCTTCCAGAGAGACCCTCAGCTCTGTAATACATATGTATGATGCAATATAAAGTAAATGACATAATAATAATAATAATAATAATAAAAACAATAATAGTAATAATAAAATAGTAATAATACACATACTAAATTAAGGTAAATAGAAGCCTTAAGGTGCTCATTTCTCCCTAAAAATCTTTAACTTTAATCCTACTTCTCCAAGAATTCCTATCTCCAACCATGTCCTCGGAGAGGTTTAGGTCTATCAAATCACGCCTAATCCTCTCATCCCAAGTCAATTTAGGTCGTCCTCTACCCCTCCTCCCCTCTATAGTCATGTTTTCTACGGATCTAACAGGATTCGTCGAATGTCTTCTCTTCACATGTCCAAACCATCTCAATCTCCACTCTCTTATCTTGTCTGATATGTTCGCTACCCCTAATCTCTTCCGAAACACAACATTTCGTATTCGGTCTAACCTTGTGTGCCCACACATCCCTCGTAGCATTCTCATTTCTGCTACCTCCATCTTCCGCACTTGTGCCTTCTTGATGGCCCAGCAATCTGTTCCATATAGTATTGCAGGTCTAACTGCAACCCTATAAAATTTTCCCTTTAGTTTAGTTGGGAAACTCTTGTCGCATAATATACCTGTGGCTGCTTTCCATCTACACCATCCTACCTGGACTCGATGGGTCACATCACTGTCTAATTCCCCATCGCTATGAACAAAAGATCCTAAATACTTGAACTTCGTTACCTGCGGTACCACCTGCCCTTCAATGGTGATCTGTGTGTCATCATTGTCATTTACTCCCCCAAAATCACAGTGGAGGTACTCCCTCTTAGAGCGACTAATCCTTAAACCTTTTGTCTCTGATCGCCACTCCTCTAACCTCATGTTTAGATCTTGTTTTGTCTACGCGAGTAACACAATATCGTCTGCGAACATCATGCACCATGATAGCGTCCCCTGAATCGACTTTGACAACTCATCCAAGACTACTGCAAAAAGAAACGGACTCAACGCTGACCCCTGGTGAAGTCCTACCTCTACGGGAAAGAACTCAGTATCCCCCATGGGCGCACGCACACTTGTTGCGCTCCTGGTATACATATCCATAATTATCTCTATATATTTCCTCGGTACTCCTCTACCCTCCAAGCACTCCCAAAGCACCTGTCTTGGCACACTGTCGTATGCCTTTTCAAGGTCAATAAACACCATATGCAGGTGACGTTTCTTCTCCCTATACTTTTCCATCAATCTTCTTATGAGGTGTATTGCCTCTGTGGTGGAGCGCCCCGGCATGAAGCCAAATTGGTTCACTGTAACCTGGGTTTCCCGTCTAAGTCTAACCTCAATCACTCTTTCCCATAGCTTCATAGTATGGCTTAGTAATTTGATTCCTCGGTAGTTACCACAACATTGGGCATCTCCTTTGTTCTTATAGATAGGAACTACGACGCTGCTCCTCCACTGGTCTGGCATCTTACCAGATTTGAGAAAAATATTGAAGAGATTAGTTAACCACATGACTCCTTCCTCTCCCAGACACTTCCACACCTCGATGGGTATGTTATCTGGGCCAACCGCCTTAGCCCTTCCCATCTTCCTAGGTGCAGTCTGCACCTCTTCTTGTGTTATCCGTCGGCAGTAACAGTAATTCGGTTGTTGTCTTTGGAAGGTTGTGTTGTCATGTTCTTGGTAAGCTCTCCCATTGTTAAAAAGATTGTGGAAGTAGGTTTGCCATCTTTGCTTGATGTCCTGCTCCTTGACCAGTACATGTCCATCTGTATCCTTTATGAACTTCACAGGTCCTAGATCTTGCCTTCTACGCTCCCTAGCTTTGGCAATCTTAAACATAGCATGTTCCCCCTTTTTTGTTTCTAAACTTTCATACATCCGTCTATAGGTCGCGTTCTTTGCTTCCGCCACTGCCTTCTTCGCCTCTCTCTTGGTCGTTTTGTAGGACTCCCTCAATTCCACTCGCTCCTCATTCGTGCACCTCATAAGCTCCCTAAAACATTGTTGTTTGTCCCTTATCTTGTCTTGTACGGCCTCATTGCACCACCAAGACTCCTTATGCCCACCTGCCTTTCCTGTTGTTACCCCGAGAGTCTCCTTTGCTACTTGGATAATGTTTGTTGCCATAGCTTCCCATATATTAGTTGAGTCCTCATTTAGTCTAGCTCGTGTCTGCCTTATTAGTTTTATCCCTAAACAGTAAGAGATTTTCATCCTTCAAGCTTCCCCATCGAATTCTAGGTGTACCTTTCTTCTCTCGAACAATTAGCTTATTGAATTCCCAGGTATGACTTTGCAGTCTTTCCACCAACGTCTGTCTCCTTATCTCATCAAAAGGTAGTCAATTTGCGTGTCGCGTCCGCCACTGCTAAAAGTGATCAAATGGGAATCTTTTTTCTTAAAATAAGAATTTAAAATAGTGTAAACATGTATTCTTAAATTGTAATCTATAATCAAGAAAATTACAATAATTGCCATTCTTGATAATCTAGTTTCTTTAATCCCTTGACTATAGAAACCGTCTTCTCATTGTGTATAGATTAAATAAAAAGTATACTTGTGTGTCTATAACTTATTCTTATTAATTTGTTATTTTAACGGATGCCATAACTATAGTAATGGTTAATTTTACATTATATTTGTAATTCAGAAAATACCTTCGGTGGCATCCAATCAACACCATGGAGAAGGCATGCCTCATTGTAACAGGATCTAACAGCAGCAACAAACAGCATGCTTCTGAAGAATCGTGTGTTTCCATCATAAGGTTCACCATAATGAGTCAATGATCTAACATCAGCTACCGGCAGAGGACCTAATTATACATGAAATCACAAAATCAAAGATAAAAAAAATATACATTTCCAATTAGAGTTGGCAATTTCGACCCATTAACTTACTATCGGTCAATTTAGGTTATGTTTTAGGAAATCAATCGAAAATATTAGCTTAAAATGCATGAACCGCCAATTAATAATAATTTAAAAAAAAATAAGAGTACATTATTTTTAAAATAATACTTTATTTTGCATTTATATTTGAAAGGCAATCAACCCAATCCTAACCGACCAACACAAAACACTATCCATTCTGACCAGAACCAGTTGACCCAATCCCGGACGCACCCAACCCGCCTTTTTGCCACCTCTACTTCTAATATTTTTTCAGTTACGCACTTTATTAACCAGTACCAAGCTCATCGTCAAATGCAAGGCAATATGCTTTTAGCTCACGGTCTGTTTCCCGGTTCATTCGTTGACCAATCAAAAATGCTGACAACAGTGACTCGCTTACAGTGCCACCTGTACCCTGTTCCGGTTTCAAAGGAAGAACATCTTTCAATACACCTTGAACTTCTTCATAACCAAGATGACCACCGGCTAAAATTTCCCTCAAGGCACCCACGAGTCTCATTTCATAACTCCCATTACCAACATATTGTGGGCCAATTGAATTCCCAAGTCTCATTATAGAACCTTCCGGATCAGCTAAAAAGATTATATCAGAAGGTAGGGCCCGAATTAAATGTGGCCAGTATGCATCTATTGCGCGCCTTTCACCTTCACTCCATTGAGTTGGTTCTGGAAATGCATTCGCACGGATTGTCATAGCTGCAAAAAATGCTCCAAGTTGCGCCTTTGATACCTCTTCTTCATCTTTCAGTTCTCCTTTGGCTGAAATTAAATATTATCAAAAATTGTCACATATTTGAAAACTCTGGTGTTTTTTGGCATTATTGCAAATATATTGTTACTTTACAATAAAAAGTCAAGTGCAATGATTCAAAAAGCCAATCACTCGTCTAACTGGTGAAAACAAAACAATTCAAAAAATTATTTAACGAACACAAAAACGTTTGCTTCTTTTCAGACTGATCAACATCAAAACTTTTAATCAGTTATGAAGGAATTGTTCTATAAATGAGAGTGACATGACTCATATACTATTAAAATCTTCATTTCTTCTAAGTAAAAACCCCTTAAGATATTGTGTATTATTGGTCAACTATTTATGGGATTACATAAGGATGATTACAAAGGAAACCTAATCAACTGTGACTCATAACAATGACTCATAATTACAATAAACCTTATCTACAATTCTACATAATAAATCTTAAATGATATACTCTGTCTAAACCTACCTAATATATTCTATGTAACAGTTAGAACTAGTAGAGTAGTAGCTAAATGTAACAAAAGCAACTTTTGCATCTTAATTGCTAACTGATCGACTCGGGTTTGCTTAGGTGTTATATCATAATATGCTAATTCACCAACACATTTTACAACTAATTAAACAAATTAAATGCATTACTTAACACAACGTACTGAACCTTTCAACAGGTTATAATGCAGAAGTGTTACTCCTAGACTTGTGATCAGCATCAATAATAATAATAATAATTTGATATTCACATATTTTGTTAGAACTATCAGTAAACTTATGATATCTGACATATACGTATTATGTATAATATACGTATTATGTAATATAATCGACTCTAAAATGAAAACTAGCTATCATCATGAAACTATTTGCTATAATTTAATCTAAACTACACTAAAAACCTACAGGAACTACAATATACACATCGTCAAATCAATTAAAACAGTGAATAATAATAATAATAATAATAATAACAATAATAATAATTTGATAATCAAGTATTTCACTATTTTGTTAGAACTATTAGTAAACTTATGATACTTTGATATTTGGCATGTATGTATACTAGACTCTAAAGTGAAAACTAGCTATCAGCTGCAAACTAATTGCTATAATTTAATCTAACAATAACAATAACAATAACAATAACAATAACAATAATAATAACAATATGCACATCATCTCATCAAATCAATTAAAACAGTGAATAATAATAATAACCTAGCTATCAGCCGGAAACTACTCGCTTAATTTGAACTTATCTAATCTAAAAACCTCCAGGAACTACAATATACACATCCTCAAATCAATTAAAACAGTTAATAATAATAATAATAATAATAATAATAATAATAATAATAATAATAATAATAATAAAAGTAAAAACTAGCTATCAGCTGGAAACTAATTGCTATAATCTAATCTAATAGTAGTAATTATAATGATAATAATAATAATAATAATATACACATCCTCAAATCAATTAAAACAGTGAATAATAATAATAATAATATACTACCAGATCTGAGTATCGTATCCAAAACCTTCAACGCCTGTTCTTCCGTAAGCGGCTTCGTCTGCGTAGGACCAGTACAAACCCTAGCCTGAGCTTCCAACACCGTCTGGTTCGGTTTCCGAAGCCTCGGAGTCCGAAACGAAGTTGACAGAGTCGGATTACGTGCGTCTGATTCCGTCAGTCCGAAATACTGATCGATTGCAGCTGAATCTAACACCGATTTTACTACTTTTAACTGCCGGTTTTGAGCGTAATTAGGTGGAAATTGAATATTCTGACGGTTAATTGTAACCGTTAGTGAGGTTTTGAGGTGATTTGAGTGGTGAATTGAGATTGATGTGTTGTGGAGTATTGATTTCATTGTGAGATTTGAAAGTTTGTTGAAATTGCATGAAAATCAGTTGAATATTTGAAGATTTAACTGAGATGGATATGTCAATGTTATTGTTAAGCAAAGAAGATGACTGAATATTATTATTATTATTATTATTATTATTATTATTATTTATTGTTTGGAGTTATGGATAGTGGGGGTGAAAACTTGGTTTACGTGCCGAATCAAACCGAAGGGTTGCTCGTTTTTGGTTCGGTTATAAACTGACATGAGCTGATCGGCTCATTTACTGAGCAAGTCAAAATCGAATAAAAATTTTTTTGATTGAAATCGAACGGGTTTTGAGCGTTACTTTTTATGTTTTTTGCTTTGAGAATTTTTATATCATATAATTCAAGTCAATTTAAATGAAGCAACCGTACTTTTGGTCATGCTTTGATCATTTGCAAATCAAA
This sequence comes from Bidens hawaiensis, assembly GCF_021521415.1. Taxonomy (NCBI): domain Eukaryota; kingdom Viridiplantae; phylum Streptophyta; class Magnoliopsida; order Asterales; family Asteraceae; genus Bidens; species Bidens hawaiensis. The sequence continues at coordinate 88,206 of NW_027494213.1, read as the reverse complement.
CTGAGCCGAAATCGAATGAGATATTTTGGCCATTTTTTGAGCGGGCGACAAGCATTTTGAACTAAGCTAAATATTATTAATAAATTATCATTTTCGTCTATTAGGCTTGCCCAGTCTCATCATTTTCATTCAAATTTCTTTTTTTTCCTTGCTTGGCGATTCGCATGTTTAATGTTTTTAAAGCACGCTATTTGTAATCAATCAATTAGTTTATCCATTTTTTCCATTAGTTTAGGGATATGCATATATTTTTTACTTAATGTGCAAGCTTTAAGAGATATGTATAAAACCGACGGTTTCGATTTATGTTTTTACAATAATCGAAATTACAGTTTGATTTTGATTTTGCATGTAGTATTAACCGAAAAGGTTGAATCAAAACAAAAACCAACGATTTGGTTTTATGTTTTATAAAAACCGAACTTAAGGTTCGTTTATTTTATTTATTTTTTTTTGGAATTTGAGATTGCCAATGCGAAAATCAATTGAAATTGGAATAATTAAGGCGGGCATGTCAATGTTATGCAAGCAAAGAAGATGATGGGATATTGTGTATGCAAATTGTGCACTATTTGCATAATTTACTCTTTTTGTTTTTTTTAATATAGATACTTTTCAATATGCGGATATATTATTGATAGTGACTTATTATTGCCGTTATATAAAATGTAAAAAAAGATAACGAGATAGTGACGTGTGATTATTGTTGGATGAAAAGTTGGTTTACTTAGTAAAAAAATGAATAGTGATGATAATTTTTTACATAATCAAATGATGAACATGAGTATATTTTTATTTGTTTACGGCTGCTTTTGTTATTTGAAGGCTACATGTAATGGTTAAAATAATGTTGTTTTTAACAGGTAAAAATTATGTTTGGTGTTATCTCAGATCACCTGTCTATACTTCTCATTCTCTACAACTTACGTTGAAGCCATGGCCCACATATTCATGTCTTTATCACAATCTCTCTCATCTACATGCCGAAAGCTCTCTCTTTTGTCCAACTCATTAGGCCACGTTGGAAAGCGTTGAAGACAATTTAAGTGAGTAAAAAGTGTTGTCGCGTCAATGTGACGTAGGCTAAATGAGCTTCTGTTTCACACTCACTAACGTTAAAGTGTGTAAATTGTAATGTCGTTAAATTAAAAAAAAATAATAATAAATAATCTTTCCTTTTTTGAAGGCTTTTTTGAAGGTGGAATGTGATTGCTTGTGATTGGCTCGAAAATTTAAATAAGAGTGTGAGGTAATGCTAGTGAACCCTTTCACATGGTGTGGAACGTTGCTTTGGGCAGTATATGAGTTAATTAAATATAGCCTAATGGAACAGAACAGACATAAACAAACACTGACAACAAAATTTCTTAATACATGAACATAACAAGAAAATATGTTTGTGAACATAACAAGAAAATATGTTTGTGATTTTTGTAAAGCATTTTTTTCATAAAGCTACCCAAACCCAATAACTGGCAGCCCACTACGAACAAGGCATTGGAAAAGTAATGACTTCATAATGTTACGAACAAAAATGTTAATCAAGCTTAGTGAGTGAAAAAGATTAAGAGAAGAAGAACACTAGTGGCGAAACTTGGGCTTAGTCCCATACTCACAGTGATTATTGAAGTTACGGATCTAATACCTTGAAGATGACCGTGCTCAATGACAATACCTATACAAATTTTCTGACAAAATCTCGAAATTTTACCATACTAAGTGAAATGACTGCAATAACCGTGTTCACCCTTGAATAACACCGGAGAAAAAAAATTTCAAATCAATTCGCTACCCATATCTCAATCATCAGTTCGTTTAGGTACAACTATGATATCTAATTATTGCACAATAACCCTTAATAATTCATCAATTACAAATAGAACCCTTGACTATCCATAAATTACAAATAGAATCCTACACTATTAATACCGAATAGGGTTGTTCATGAGTCAAGCCCGAATCAAGCTTGGGTGGCTCGAACTCAAAACTAAACTAGGCTACTCAATTAAGCTTGGGCTCGATTTGAAGTTAAACGAGCCTAAGAACGAGCCATGACCCAAGCGGAGCTTGGGATGGGTTTGAGTCGATTACAAAAAAATAATAAATTCAACTCAAGTTGTTTCAAATCAAATTATTTTAGTTAGTTTTATTTGAGCTTTTATCGAGCGAGCCACAGACCATACCGTAACACATAACCAGTGTTGTAGAAATCGCTAGTCGGGCGGTAGGGTGAAGATTAGCGATTAGTCAGGATTAATTGAGATTAATCGGATAGGATTTTAATACATAATTTTTAGTTTTACACACACATATTTTTATATGTAATTTTAAGTTTTATATACACCCATTCATTTTGGCCGGAATCTTGTCGAAATCAGCTAATTTGGTCTTACACCTCGTTGTGGAGACTAAGGCTATGTTTGGGATTCCTTATATACACCTCACTTTCACTTATAAAAGGAGTTTTTGATATTATCAAAACTCCTTTTTTCTTCTTTAAATCCTCAAAAAAGTCCCATTACCCAAATATTATTTTAACTTACAAAAATTAGTAAGTTATAAGAAGCTAAAAATAAGGAAGCTAAAAATATGGAATCCCAACAACCCCTAAATCGAATCATTACTACACGCACGTAACCAGAACAAAATCATACATTCATTCATTTAGTCACTTTGATGTTCATTCATATAATCATGTTCACAAATTCATCAATTCAGCATTACAATGACACCAATCAGAAACCAGATCTCAAAACATAATCATAATAATAATAATAATCACACATCAATTTCACTATTCATTTCCACAGATTCATCAATTCAGCATTAGGTTTACACACTTACATCAATCAGAAACCAGATCTCAAACCGAATCAAAATTACACACACACACACACATATATATATATATACGGATCTGAATTCGGATCCACCGGTTCAAGTAATTAATGGCCGGAGCGGCCTCAGCACTGTTTCTTCTGGACATCAAAGGCCGTGTTCTGGTGTGGCGTGACTACCGTGGTGACGTGTCTGCAGTTCAGGCTGAACGGTTTTTCACTAAGCTCTTAGAGAAAGAGGTTAATTCAGTAATTTTATAATTTATGTTATGTTATGTTATTGTTATGTTATGTGTGAATTGTTAGGTTTTGAGTTTGTTTGAGGTGATGATTAGTGGTTTAAGAAATTAAGTTAGTTACGAGAGCTCGAGCTCGGTTCATGAAACGTGTTTTCAAGCTTGAGATTGGCTCGTGAGACGTTTTTTCAAGCTTGAGATCGGCTCGTGAGATGTTTTTTCAAGCTCGTGCGTGGCCGTGAGACTTTTTTCAATCTCGTGAGACGTTTTTTCGAGTTCGTGGGCGGCCGTGAGACGTTTTTTCAAGCTCGTGAGACGTTTTCTCTTGCTCGTGCGCGGCCGTGAGACGTTTTTTCAAGCTCGTGAGACGTTTTCTCGAGCTCGTACGCGGCCGTGAGACTTTTTCCAAGCTCGAGCTCAGCTCGTGAGACGTTTTTTCAAGCTCGTGAGACATGTTTTCAAGCTTGAGATCGGCTTGTTTATTTATTTTTAATTATTCTATAAATATTTTTAATTATTTTGTATAATATTTTTTGTAATTTTTATATATAACATATATTTAATATGTATACTATTTATTTATTTTTATTATATGTATCTGCAGTTCAGGCCAAACGGTTTTTCACTATGCTCTTAGAGAAAGAGGTTAAATTCAGTAATTTGATATGTTATGTTATGTGTGAATTGTTAGGTTTTAAGGAATGAAATCAGTTAATATTGATTGCTAAGATAAATTTTGCAGATTGTTGAGCTGAATTATGTTTAATTAGGTTGCTTAATATGTATAGGAAGTTGTGCAAATTACAACATGTTTCTTCAAGTTTATTCCGCTTATATTTGATTGTATGTTGCTGCATTTTATTTAGTGGTGCAAATGAGCCGAGCCTGAGCTCGACTAGGCTTGCGCTTGGCTCATTTATTCTTTTGTAATTCGTTTATAAACATCTTTAGTTATTTTTATATATTTTTTAATTATAGTTTTTATATATATCATAACACACACACTATTCTGTTATTTTTTTTATCATATTTTATATATAATAAACATTATTATATTAATATATATTTAATAGATTGAATAGGAGTTATGTAAATAATAGGCTCGCAAGCCGGCTCGAGCTTGATAGGTGAAGCTTGGCCTCGGGCTCGTTTATGAAACAAGCTTATTTTAATGCTCGGCTCAGTTCGAGCTTTTAACGAGCCGATCTTGAGTAGCTCACGAGCCGGCTCGGCTAATTTGCGCCCCTAATTTTAGTACTGTATACAGTGTAGTAACAGCTAGAAGAACAGTAAATTTGAAGTACTGTATGTCTGTATCCAAGTGACCGTGCACCTTCAGGTTTTAATATTGTATCATTTGTATGCATGAAATTGAAAATGAGTGTATATGTATATGAGTAGATCTCTGTTTATGATGTGTTGATGAACTCATGAACCCCAGGGTGATGAAGTGGCACAAGATCCTGTTGTATATGATAATGGTGTCACCTATATGTTCGTGCAACACAACAATATATATCTAATGATTGCATCAAGGCAGAACTGTAATGCAGCTAGCCTCCTCCTGTTTCTCCACCGTGTAGTTGATGTAAGAACTATTTGGTAATTTGATGAAACAGCTTACATTTCTTTGTATGCAACTTAATAATGATAATGTCACATTTCGTCCCATGAACTTTTCAAACATAATTAAAAAATAAATAAAAAATTGTTCCCCTTTTACAAACCTTCCAGAAAATCTTTCTTTTAGCTGGAAATTTTAATATGACTTGTAGAAGATGTAAAATTTCATCTGGTTCGTGTTTATGGCAACAGGTATTTAAGCATTACTTTGAGGAGCTAGAGGAAGAATCACTTAGAGATAACTTTGTTGTAGTGGTATGTCTGTTTTACTATGTATATATTACTAAACATGCAACTATAAGAGGGATAAAACATGGAATCCGCATGATGTTTTGCAGTATGAATTGCTTGATGAAATGATGGACTTTGGTTACCCTCAATTCACTGAAGCTAAAATTCTCAGTGAGTTTATCAAGACCGATGCTTACAGGATGGAAGTTACACAGAGGCCTCCCATGGCTGTCACAAATGCAGTATCGTGGCGTAGTGAAGGGATAAGATACAAGAAGAATGAGGTAAGTGTTCTTGTTTGAAGTAGGTAACTGTGATTATGAAATTACAGAAAGTAAAATAAAACTTGGAAGCCATTTTCAGGTGTTTTTGGATGTTGTGGAGAGTGTGAATATACTCGTCAACAGTAATGGTCAAATAGTTAGGTCAGAGGTTGTTGGGGCGTTGAAAATGAGGACTTATTTGAGGTAAATTGATTAATATTTGTTCTTTTGCTAGATAAATTATGCTATCCTATCATTTTACTAGCTGTTAATCTGTAACTAATTCATGTTTTTTGTTTTGTTTACAATTATACGTTGTAACTTCCATTCAAATGTATAGTTAGGTCTAGGTTGTTTTGTTTCTTGGTTAGTACTTTAGCATCTCGTCAAAAACCGTGTATTGATAACCACAGTCAATTCCATTTTCACTACTTGTATTAAATTGGACTATTGTCTGCCACTACCACTTCTAACACCCTCTTTTTGGTATGAGTCACACTCTTCATAATCATCAATGTTGTATATCACGGATGAACTTATCATCCCATGACGTGTTCCATTAATTTCCCCTTAAATAACTCTAATAATAAGCATCAAGCCGTGTCAAATTAGTAATTGACCAGTGGAAAATACCAAACATCTACCTAATCCAGCCAAAGGGAGCTTGGCTTTCTTGTTCTTTGATGGTGTAATACTTAGAATAATAAGCAATGCATGCTGTATGATATTTTGAATCATGCAAATATAAAAGAGCAGCTCTTTATGAAGCGAATACAAATTTGGGATTTTATAATATAAGACCGATTTGCTTCTGGTTTTAGACTCAACCTAACCTAATCGAACCAAACAGTCTCTCTATCCTGGTTCGGTTTCTCAATTTTGTTGGTGTGGACTAATTTTTGCACACTATATATCTTGTACTCTTACATGACCACTTAAACATGAAAGAGAAACATGTAAATCTTTGGCAACTAATAAATGATGTTTGTTACTTTCAGTGGCATGCCTGAGTGTAAACTCGGGCTGAATGATAGAGTGTTGTTGGAAGCACAAGGTCGATCATCTAAGGGAAAAGCTATAGACTTGGATGACATCAAGTTTCATCAGTAAGTTTCTCAAATCTTCCTAAGATAAACTCGCCCCATGGATAAAATACTACTCGTTTTTCTGCACATGGTTTTCTTTTGGTTTCGTTTATAAATAATAAGTATATGCTGCTAGTTTTCAACCAATGCGTGATTTTGGTTCAGGTGTGTGCGTTTGGCTCGTTTTGAAAATGATCGGACGATATCCTTCGTACCTCCAGACGGAGCTTTTGATCTTATGACCTACCGACTTAGTACTCAGGTAATTGTAGTGCCATCGTCGGATATCCAAACAAATAATTTTCTCCCTGATTTCTGAATACTTTGAAATTCGATGAAATCTTTTAGGTAAAGCCTCTGATTTGGGTAGAAGCTCAAATTGAAAGGCATTCTAGAAGCCGCATGGAAATAACCGTGAAAGCTCGGAGCCAATTTAAGGAGCGCAGGTATATAAAACTTATTATATTGTATAAATAATAGGCTCGCGAGCCTAGCCGAGTTTGGTATATGAAGCTCAAGATCAGGCTCGAGCCAGCCAGCCAGGGCTCGAACGCGTTTAAGCTCGGCTTGAGTCAAGCTGATAACGGGCCAATCTTGAGTAGCTCACGAGCGGCTCGGCTCGTTTACACCCATAATAGGAACATTGACTTTGACTCATGAGTATGAACTTATGGTTTGACTGTGTGACTTACTAGCACTGCAACAAATGTTGAGATTGAATTGCCTGTACCTGCTGACGCAACTAATCCGAATATTCGTACATCCATGGGTTCAGCTGCCTATACACCCGAAAGCGACGGCCTTAGTTGGAAAATAAAATCATTTCCAGGTGGCAAGGTAAGGTTCTTTATAATTTATATCACATCCATCTTTAATTGGCAATTTCATGCGTTGACCAAGTCAAAGTCAAAATTCTGGCGCGTGTTTTGATTTTTAGGAATACATGTTGAGAGCAGAGTTCAAACTTCCCAGTATCACTGCCGAAGAAGCGGTTCCCGAGAGAAAAGCTCCTATTCGTGTGAAATTCGAAATACCATATTTTACAATTTCAGGAATTCAGGTAATCCTTTTACTTGTATATCTTCATGTCTTGTGATTTTCAAGCGCATCTCGACACGGGTAAACGGGTTGGGTTTTGAATCGTTTAGTTTAACTTGTTTGACCCGTTAGAGATAAAACATAATCCAAAACAGTCTAAAGTTTACATTCTTTTTGGGTTTTATAGGTCCGTTACCTAAAAATCATTGAGAAAAGCGGTTACCAGGCTCTACCGTGGGTGAGATACATAACAATGGCAGGCGAATATGAACTACGGGTCATGTGAAATTTTGAAATCTTATTCTTAAGTGAGTGTTTTGTATTTAAATCCAAATCAATTGTTTGGCAAACAGCTCATTCTCCGGCACCATTTTTTGTATTTGTTGTGCGAAATCGTCATAATTGTACACTACCAAAGAAATGTTTTACACGCACATTTTGCTCAGATTTTTGTACACTACCAAGGAAATGTTTTACACACACTTTTATCTGCATCAGTTCATGCAGCGTTTATAGACTTATACCGTGTGCTTTCAGTTAGAAGGGACAAAAGAGACGGTTCGGGTAATGGGTCGAAAGAGAAAAAATAGGTACACACTTTGTAATTTGTATCTAAACCTCGTCGTTCTCTTTCAAACGTCCGTGAGTCTTCAACTTTCACAAGGTTAATCCACAGATGTGCGTCTGGCTCAAGCTCGTTTTGTACAACTTTCTACTACTTTGGCCATTTAGACTCTTCGCTATGGGCGCGGAAGGGATTGCTTTTTGGGGCGCTGAACACCGTCAAGAGGTGCCTTTGATGGGGGCACGGTGAGGGAGCATGGTCCGGACTCTGGACAATGGGCGCCTAAAGTAGTGGTGGTGGGGCCATGTGTGGGCCTCCCTCTCATACACACACATACATATATATGTATATATATTGGGTCGCCCAAAAGGCTTTAAAGTTTAAACCACAACGGGGCGTTATAAAGAAGGGCTTCGATGGTCCCAGTGCTCATTTGGCCCTGACGTGACACGGTAGAGGGGCTTCGATGCTCCCCACCTTCGATGCTCCCCACCACATAGGCCAGTCTTAACATTATATTATAAGCTAATCTTATGTAAGTAAATTAGTTGAAAATATCATTTTTATTTATATAATAGACTATATTTATATGCTGTCTGGTTCACAAAATAAGGCTTTTGCCACTAAGGTAATTGACTTAAAACAGAGATGAACACAAAAAGAAGGTATTATAAAAGTCTAAGCAAATTTCGGAACATATTTCGAAACCCGAAAACTAAGTTCTGGTAACCTACACATATTGTATATACCCTCTCACCAAAGCTTATCATCATACTTGTGAATAGAAAATGTATCTACACTGCATCTTTGTATAATCAAACTGAACTTGACAGTACGCATGCGCGTATGTCCTTGTGTTCATAAGCCTCAAAACATGTTCTTTTTTGTACTCCCACATTGTTTTTTTCCGCTTGTTTATCCATGTTCATTCTTCTTGGTTTTCATCTTTCGCTGTGGGTACCGTGGTTTTTTCCTGCCAAGTAGACGTAGGCCCGTTACTAGAAACTCAGAGAAATAGTACATTATTGTAACGATGCAACTTTTTAAATCATATTGAGCCCCTAGCGTACTAGCGTTTTAAATTGTAACCATATTTGCACATTAATTATTTGAAAGGTGTTTTGTTTCATTTGTTAATACAAAAATATGTTACCCAACCCGCTCATTTTTGCCACTTCTAGAGAACATGGAATATGTTTAAAAAAACGCATTGTTAAAAGGTTTAAAAAATACCTTCTCAAGATTTTCATCAAGACTCTGCTGCAGATCTATTCGGTTATTATACCGAACCGAATCTTCGCCATTTTCCATTTTGGAATTCAAAGTTTTATCCACTTGACTGGAATCTGAAGATGACGGATCTCCGTTAACAGAATTCACGGAATCAGTATCAAGTTTATGGTCAACTTTAATGTCTGCTTCATTTGTTAACGAAATCTTTTTAGCTTCTTCTGTCGCTTTTTGCTGTTTCCTCTTAGCTTCTTGTTCTTTTAGTTGTTTAAATCTGAAAGCCATGAAAATAATATTTAAAAAAAACAAACAAGACATTCAATATTGTTACCGCTATTAATTCTGACTCTTAAGAAAAATAAACGGGTTGGTAATAAAAACTAACATAAAAGTAAACAGGTTAAACGGGACAAACAAGTTGATGCGCAAAACCTCCTAAATAAATTTATTCAAAAAGATTAAATATTGAACCAATATAATTTTAGTAATTATATATGGCAAACAATTTATTTATTTAAAAATTTTAAACTCTATTGACAAAAAGGATTTTGGGTCGACCCGGTCGAGCCCATATCAATCCATACAAACTGACCCGTTTGACCCATTACCCAACTGACCATCCATTTTATCACCTCCACCTAGAGGTGCACAGCCAATCCGGTTAACCGGTTCCAAATCCTAACCGGTTAGTAACCGGTCCACCACTAACCGGTTTATATTATTGATCTCTGAAACCGGTTACAAACCGATTATTTATTTTTTATTTTTTAAAACCGGTATTTTTCCTGTTAACCGGATCGGTTATAGCAGAAACAGGTTATAACGGTTAGGGGTTTCTTGTCTCAAAACCGGTTGGTACCCGACCCGATTAACCGGTCTAACCACTTATTTGACCGTTGACCACTAACCGGTTTTCAACTAACAGGTTAACCGGTTTGTGCACCACTACCTCCACCTAATATCATATCTCAGCTTTAGGAAAATATTTATTACTGACCTCTCACCAGGACGATACCCTTGTGCGTCCGGTTTTTCAATTTTAGGTGGTTCTTTAACCGCTGTAGTTTTAAACACAGATTCCTTAGCTTTGGGTTGATCTTCCTTAAGCATTTCAAAGTTAATTTTCTTTGCGGGATTATTAGCACCACCCATCTTTTGAAGCCATATTTGTTGTGCTGAACTTAATATATTGTTTGTCAGCCTGCAAGACATGTATATGTATTTATAAGAAAAAAAAATCATGTATTTTGACCCTAACTATCCCTTTTGACTTTAACTGTCAACAGGGCCGTCTCCAAGAATCGTGAAAAAAATTTGGTTCGAACGCGAAAAAAAATTTGGGCCTTAAATTAGTTAAGTGATTGGGTTTAACATTAACAATAAATTTTTTTTTTCGAAAAATATATAGTTCTTTTTTTAAAAAGCGGGCCTATCGGGGTGTCGGGCCGGGGTCCGTGGACCACCCGTCCCTGACTGTCAAACTAACTACTTTAAAACTAGGACAGTCGTGTTTATTTTATTATTTATTCATTTTTTATATTTTCGAGGAAGATTGATAACCACATGAAAAAGAACTACTTGCGTAAAAAAAACAATGGTAAAAGTATTACTGAAATATGTAGTGATCTCAAATTTGGATTATTAAAGTTTGGCATTCAAAGTCAAAGAAGACAAGTAATAATAAGTCTAGTCAAAGTTGACTTACCAGTAAAGACTTAGCCCAGAAGGTACCGAAAGTGCAAAATAACCAATCATCAATGGCAGGAATTTGGTTATCGTTTGAGAAGTCTTCATATTTGGATCGTTGCTCTGAAAATTTAAGCGTATGAGTATACAACTTACTATTACGACCTTATAAAAGATTAAGATTAACAATGTAATGATAAAGTTGTTATTTTTACATCATTAACGCAATACTTATAATTCATAAAATAATTAAAGAACTAACCTGTGGCTGCGATGACTGCATGATCTGAACCGATATGTACTGAGAAACCACAAGGAGAACGGGCAACACGAGATACGCAAATGTGTCTGACCATCCGAGTGGAGGTTGACCGTCCTGTAAAGGGCATAATTGTCATTTAAAGTCCAGTACACGATCTACGAAATGGTTCAAATAAACAAATAATAATAATAATAATATTAATAATAATGCTTACTACAAAAGGAAAGAGCCAAGATATTCCACTGCCACTCTGGCGAGCTGCAATCGTTGTGGGACCCGCAAGAGATGGTATCCAGAAGAACCCTTCAGCCAAAAGTCCCTGTGAATATCATTAAAAAAACGCCATTATACTATATGATTTTATTAACATATATAGTATAAAATTAAAAAGAAAAAACATCATAAAAATTACCTCATCCGCAACATTTGAAAGGGCTCTATAAAGACCGATCCACACAGGTATTGTGGCTAGGGTAGGCAGGCATCCTGTTAAAAGAAATATATCGATTATAATTATGAACAATTTTGTTAAATCACAAATTTGAATATCTATTAATAGACCTAATGTAAAAGTGTGTGTGTGTATATATATATATAGATGTCAATACACACATATATCTATTAAGTACCTGCCAAAGGATTTATTCCCGCCAATTTGTATAATCTTGCAGTTTCAAGCTGAAGCCGCTCCTGCAAACAATGAAAAATATATTAAAGTAAAACGAATATTTAAAACGAAATTTTATTCCCTGTTCAATAAGTAATAATGAAAAAACTATTAAAGTTAATCAGAGACGAAATATACTTCTTTCAATATTCAATATTCAAGAATAAGGTGGAAATATTTTCTAATTATTCCGTATTTTCCTTATAATAGTATATGTGAATGAATCTAATGTAACCAATATACTTTTTCTAAAATTTGAAGAATTAGTTCTAAAGGATAAGAAAAATATGTAACCTGATCACCAGCATACCGTTCCTGAATAGCTTTTATTTGTGGCTGCAAAGACCGCATAGCCATTGCAGATTCCACCTGGGATTACAGATTTATAATTCCAAAAAATTAATGCAAGCATCTTTTTAAATTATAAACTATGAGTGTATAGCACCGTATCATCATGCTATGTTGAATCAAAACAAACCTGCTTCTTTGACAAAGGAAATGTTGCAGCCTTCACAAGAACCGTCAAAAGTATAATCGCAAAGCCGTATGCATACGGAACATGGAGTGTAGAGAGCCCATTTTTCAAAAACTGAAACAAAAAGTAAATATATATTCACAATTGAAATATGACAAAAAAAACTTTCTCCCAAATTAACACACGCTTCCTAGTTCTTTATGTCTGTTTATGTTGTTTGTTTGTCAATGCTTGTTCATTAAAGATTTTTAATAATTTTCTAATCTTATCATATAGTATTCAAAAAGAATTATTAACAAAGCTAAATTATATATGAGTATTATGTGATAATTTGTAGGTAAAATTAACATGAGTATAAATGTTAAAAAGAAACACCAACACAGACTCGGTAGCCGGTGTTTGAGTACGTTAATTCTTGTTCCTGAACTGCTAATAAACAAGTTCATTTCCTTAATGAACGAACATGATCAAAAATTTTCGTTCGCTTAGCTGTTCATGAACCATCCACATGTTCAATAAAAACTTAACAGATGGACATGAACAAGGCATTGTTCGGTTCGGTTCTTTTACATTCCTATTCTCACATATATCCCTATTAACAAACATGATAATCTTTAAAAACAATTATCCCCAAATTAAAACACAATTTTTTATTATTTTTTTTAAATACAAACCTTCTAAACCGTTTCCATGTAATTAATCACCCCAACACTAACAAAATAAAAAAAAAAATTAAACCTTCAAAACAGTTTCCATGTAATTTACCTCCCCAACACTAACAAAAACAATAAAGCTCATAGCTTTTCTTTACAAAATAAGCTTAATTTGGTGTTTGGTTTAGCTTTTTAAGCTTATGCTTATAAGCTAATTTGAAGAAGCTTATCTGAAGATGGTTTTTTAGCTTATTTGAAGAAGTTTATTTGTGTAAGGGTGTAAGTTACTCAGTTGCCCTCAAATGGTGATGGATTAATAATTACTGAAGCAACTTATTACTATAACAAATTAAAGAATGGTGGATTTAACAACTTATTAAGACGCATAATCAACTTGTAGAATATAAGCTAATCCAATCACTTAAAAACAGCTTATCAAATAATAGAAAACAAGCTATAAGCTACTTTAAAATATAAGCATAACCCAAAAAATAAAAGCTAGGCCAAACACCCCCAATAATTATATATATATATATATATATAAACCCTTCAAAACAGTTTCCTTGTAATTTACCTCCCCAACACTAACATAATAATAACAATAATAATAAAACCCTTCAAAACAGTTTCCATGTAATTAACCACCCCAACACTAACAAAAATAACAATAATTATAAAAAAAAAATTAAAAAACCACCAAACCTTCAAAACAGTTTCCATGTAATTAGTAATCCCAGACAACCAATCACTACTCTGTTTAGTCCCAACATTATCACTAACACCAGACTCATTACTAGCAGCCACAACAGCATCAGCAATAGTATACAACAACCCTTCAGCTCTACCAACCAACTCCTTAAAACTCTCCGGGTCAGGAAACTGGACCTGACCCGACCCGACCCGGGTCAGTGCTAGGGTTCCATAGAGTTTATGATTCTTGCAAAAATGACCAAATTGGGGTCTTTGGATTAAAGGGTTTGTGGGTCTTGATCTGGTAGGATCCGGAAACGGGTAAAGTATGGAACTTGACCCGAAAGATATTGAATTGGGCATTTTTATTGAAAATCTTGAAAATTAGGGGTTTTTTTTTCAAGATTTTTGGTTTGGGAAACTGGGATTGAATGATTGATGGGTGTGTTTAGTTTTGGGATTTAGAAACAAGGGATTATTATTATTATTGTTATTATTATTAGGATTTTTGATGAAGAAATGGAGGATGTGTTTGTTGTTTGTTGTTCATGTGGAAGTTGAGTGCAAGGTTTAAATAATATCCATTTTTTGTTTCCTTAAAATTAGGTGGATGATATTTAAATTCTATTTTTAATTTTTAATTTTATCATATGGTCGGTTAAGAGTAGGGGTGCAAACGAGCCGAGCTGCTCACGAGCTACTCGGGATCGGCTCGTTAAAAAGCTCGAACGAGCCGAGCTTAATCGAGCCCGAGCCCGAGCTCAAGCCTAAAAGTAAGCTCGTTTAATAAACGAGCCCGAGCCCGAGCTTCACCTATCGAGCTCGAGCCGGCTCGCGAACCTAAACGAGCCTGCAATTTATATAATTTTTTAAATTATATATTTAATAATTATTAATTAATATATATATAGTTAATATATATTTTTATAAAAAAATAAATAAAAATAACTAAATAATATACAGGTATTGGTTCTTTTCAGAAGTAAATTTACAGCGAGAAGTGCGAGGAGTAATATTAACCAATCATATTTTTTCTTTTATTATTTTGATTTAATTATATGCAGGGTTATAGTGGTCATTTTATTCTTCTTTTATTAATGGTAACAACTTATAATATGCAACCATTTTTATTAAATATTACCAGCTTTAATTAAATATTATCTTCACCATCGTTCATCAATATCACGACATTCAAATTCTAGACAAATAGCTACACATTAACCTAATCATATATCTACTACAGATTTTTTGTTAAAGATTACGTCAATTTCAATTATGAGATCCATAAATCTATTCTCGATTATTATTCAGCCATAAATCAAGATCGATTGAAGGTCAACATGAGGATAAATCTATTCTCTATCAGCAAGATCAGGTTTAACTCAAGATCTTTATATCAATTTCAATTTTGAACATTCATTATTTTCCCCATTATGTGAAGTAGGATGATTTTATTTATTAGGGTTCCATCAAACAGATTGGATATTATTCCCAAACATATTCTGATTTTATGTAATGATTTTCAATTACTAAAAAATTAACGTGATTTCTATTTAATTTTAGTGTTGATTTTTTTTTCATTGGTTTATGTATATCAATATGTGTTTGAATTTTTGTTTTTATTTGTGAAAGATCAAATTAATTAACTTTTAGATGATTAACTGAATATACTACAACCATATATCATTATAAAACTTTTGATTTTCCTTAACTTATCATCCCCACATCTTCATTGTTCACTTTGTATTCCACAAAACAGGTAAATAATATCCTAGTATAATTGTTCCTCTAATTTGAATGTTTTATTTCTCTGGTTTTCTCAAATTTAATATTAAAATAGGTGCAATGGAAATTGGATCAAATACACACGATGCTCACTCAAGCAGTGTACGTGTTGATGATCATGTCGGTAAGTTTCTCGACAGCTTATTCTTATCATGATTATAGACATATTCATTTTATTATCTTAAACATCCATCGGACTTTGTTGTATTAATTTTTCCCATTGTGAGGATATGGTGGGAGGATTTTTCCCATTCTGTGTGTATGTCGTTTCTTATAATTAGATGTACATAAGTTTGTTATTATATACGTATTTATGTACGATTGTCTGTACGTTTTCATGTATGTATGTCTATTTATGAATGTTCTGTATTTTCGTATGTTTGCATTTATGTGTGTATGTGCGTATGTATGTGTGTATGTGTTTATTTACGTTTGTATTCATGTGAGGCATCGTTTGTTTGTCGGTATGTATCTATATATATTTGTTTGTATGTCTATATATATGTACGCATGTATATGGTATTTTTGTTTTTCTTGCTACATTAGCTTCCTTATTTTTGTTAATTTTTTTGTGTATAATTTTTTTTACATGCGTTTACTCCTATGTTAACAACAAATAGTCATGCTCCTGAGAAAGATACCATGTTCACAGAGAATGAAACCGTGGTCCCATAAATTAAAACTAACGATGTTCCTGATATACAAACCATAGACATTATTCGGGCAGTCGAGTGTTTGACAGATTATCAACCATGTATGTAATATTTAATAAAGTGTAATGTATTCCTAGTTTCTTTAATTAAAATTTTGTTATCATACTCAATTTATTAGTTTTTAATTTGATTTTTCAATTTATATTAGATACAGAATACGAGCATGATGTGCATCTTAAATTTTTATACACATCTGACGGGACCAAAAATTGGATTCCAAATGTTGCAGCTGATGAGAAAGCTTTTGTCGGGCTACATTTTAAAACCCGGGAAGATGATTTTGATATGTACAAGGCATATGCTACTAAAGTTGGTTTTGATGTATTTGAGGAAAAAGATAGAGAGCAAAGGCGAAAAGAAAGGGACCAAATGAGAAAAGATAAAGTAGCAATGATGGACAAACAAGGTAGGGAATATGTGGAAAGCGACGAGACCGTTTACACATCTGAAACGGATTCATCTTAAGGATATGTGCATAACTAATCAATCAAAAGGTTCACAAATGCTTATAACTCGCATGTGTCTCGATTCCTATTGCTTCATGAACACCTGTTGTTAACAATGAATGTATGAACCAAGGAACAGTGTGTTTAACAATGTCTATATACTTTGCTTTTGAATTTTTATGTGTGTACGTGTATAGCTAGTTGTGTATATATGATAAACAATTTATATAAACTTCATGTATGCTCTTATAATCGTATGTACGTCGCAATATATATTCAATTCTGCATGTATATCAGGCCACGTCAGCGGTAGGCGCCAACAAATGCATTCACATAACATATAGTATAGCTGGATTTCAGTTGCGGGCATATTGTGTATGTTCTTATATAGGTCTTTTTGTACATATGGTTGTATGCACATATGAACACACGTGTTCACGAACATACACAAAATACTCCTGCACTAACTCTCGTGTGTACGTACGTCCATATGTACACCCGTGCCTACGTTTGTCGGTAACTCTATGAACATGTACATACATACTTATCCATACGCGTGTTCTCAGTCTCTTCGTACGCGAGTATGCCTGTATCCTCACATTCATGCACTTACATTCGTGGGTACGTACGTCCATATAATAACGTTCATGCTCGTACGCAGATATGTCAGTAGCTATCAACGTACACACATATCTTTGTTTGTATGCATCATGGTATTGCTTGTGTGTTAGCTCATATCATTTGACTTTTGGAAGTACTTCAATCATTCAGGCACGCACGTGTCTCTATGTATGCTGGTCCGACTTTGTAAGCACGCGAATCAACACACATTTGTTACGCAGTCACGTTTAACATGTATCTATTGGGGTGTACATGTATTCGTGTGGCCACTAACATGGGCTAGCAGGTATCTACTAACACATGTGCAAGCGGCTCGTTATGTAGGCACATATGTTGGAGTGGTGTCTGTGTAGGTTTTGTATGTTCATAGGCGCATATGTTATGATACAACACGCGCATGCACCGATTTTTAAACATAAACACACATCCAAGTTCACACACTCGTAAGATCAGTTTTACTACTATCAATTATTTCTTACATATTGCTATTTGAGATTTGTGAGTTGGTGTGTTGTCATTAGCATAATTATGGATTTATACTATGTCTTAACTTTACTATCTTATTATGTACGTACGTCGGTGCCTACACATTAATGCCAAGTTTTTTTTCATACCGATGATCCATATGATATACGCATTCAACTTTGTTTTAACACACAACAGCTAATCTAGATTTAACGAATTTCTAACTATCTACATCAAATTCATTTTCCCATCTAACCGTTATATCCACTAGTTTTTGACATGCTTCCATTAAATTCCGAACACATGACCCGTAATTATCTATTGCTGGCAAGTAAAAACCATATGCGAAAATTAGTTTAACCACTTTGCAACTACATTTGACAAAACATAAAACTGTTGCTAACATACTAACTTCATAAGGTTACTTAAATCCCATTACATTACCCAAACACAAAACCCAGCCTTGATAAATGGCTGAAACATCATAAACGACTACACATCATATCACATCTGTTTATCTAGCTCAAACAAAGCATAGTTTAACTGTTTAACCAAAAGGAACTAATGACATAAAACCATAAAACATAAAATCATAAAACATAAAACCATTAAAACTGTGGTACTAGCCTTCAGGTTGACATTCATTCTTCATTAATCAGCGCTTCATCGATAATCCCTTTATGCTTGTTTATGGCAGAAAGTAGGATCTTGGCTATGTACTTTACCCTTAAGCCGAGTAACACCTTTTTATTTTTCATCGACACATCCCCTATTCCACAACAACAATTCACCCCACCCATGAACATCCACAACTTACTTGTCGACATCGTTAAACTCAATTTTTTCCGCTTATCACCTGCAACACATAACCTACTGTCAATTTTATTTTTTAGATTTTTATCACCTGCACGGTAATTTGATACACATACACAACACTACCAAGTCAAATATTACCAGTAACTACACACAAGATATCATATGACACAAACTGCAAAGTTGCATTGTCAAATGCACCACAAACCATAGACTGCACTACCATACACATCTACACAGAATATTCAGGAGTAACTACTCATTATGAACTTGAGGTTTTCCTAAGGATACCAACATGTTTCTCCCACTAACTTGTATCTACACAGTAAAAATTTATGTACACCGTGTCTGACCACCACTAAATTGTAACTACACAAACTTAAAAAAAAGTACCGACAACGCAATACAACAAACATAACTACATCGTACACCCATTTGCACAACACCTAATAATTCATAACAAGCATAATCCATATAAACGGTTAACAAAGGCTTTAATTGCTCACAACAACTAAATTTACTAGTCAATGTAGATGTAATCATCTTTCTTTTATTAAGGTAGAATACGACTGAAAGTAGAGTTGTGAATTTCTCATATACGGAAAATCCAATGATATTTCATTAACAGAGCATACATCATCAATCTCATAAGCTACATCTAACCACATTAAAACACCAACAACTACATCAAAAATTGATGAACATACCTTCGACACCTTGTGTAGGTTTTGATCCGAATAGCATCTGATAAACCCCAATCTGACTTCAACTACAAGAGCAAACAACTGATGAACAGGTCGCTTCTTATACTAACACGATTGGAATCCAAACCTTTAATTCAATCGATTGTGTAACTCGATTTGATATCGAAGAGGATTTCCTGGCTCGAGTAATGTGTAACTGGATTGTGAAAATAACTTCGATATACAAGATGATTTGGTGCATCGATATATGTGTAGGCATAATACAATTCAACAGATTGTATATGTTGAAATTGGGTGGAATAGTTCACGCATCGTTTATTGTGTATCAGTTACAGAGTGAAATAAGGGATCATAAAACCAATTCCTTTTTAATAGCTACACAAATATTACTAGTATGCCCTCTCAAGCCATTATAATCTAGTTACAAGTTCTTTTTATTTACTAGAATGCCATCTTCTAACATACACCATTGATCTTTGTAATCAATGGTTGTGATTTACTTCTCGCAGTTCTCGTTCTAAGCCTACTTCTCGCAAGATCCATCCCCATAATATATATATATATATATATTATTTTATACAGAAAATTATAATAGAAAATAATATATAAAAATAATTATATCATTTAAAAATAACAAATAAATGGTAAACGAGCCGAGCCCGAGCCGAGCTCGAGCTTGAAAATCTACTCACGAGCCGAGCTCGAGCTTTGGAAATAGAGCTCGAAACGAGCCGAGCTCGAGCTCTGTGTAAGTTAAACGAGCCGAGCTCGAGCCTGGTCGAGCTCGGGCTCGGCTCGTTTGCACCCCTAGTTAAGAGGGTGTCTACGCGATACGGCGGAAACGCAGGCCTTAATCATGTAGCAAGTTTAATGATGTTTATTGTTCGGTTTGAAACTGTAAAACCGGTTATATGTTTGATTTCATGGTTGATTTTTTCCCCTTTTGTTTTTTTTTAATGGCAAACAAACGTAGAATGTCTAGGTACTTCATACGGGGAGACAAGGTCACCGTCAGTGGGTCCAAACTAGCTATACGGAGCAATTAAGCGCCTCCAAGTTATCTCCAGTTCTGGGAAAACTCATCCGCCTAAATGTCCACTTGTGAAAAATCTGGACGCCCTTAGTATCGAACTAGAGATCAAAATATTTAAGTCTTCCTTCATTGAGCAACCTATACACTCCCAAAGTGTTGTATTTGAAGATTAAACCGAATCTCTGTTAAAAAAACTCAAACTTCCTACCATTACACCATATTAAACAAACATATATTTTTAAGTTGTTTATGCTTTTTGATTAAATGTATTTCAAAACCCATACCAATATTACCGAAAGAAACCACTTTGAAAAAATGGTATTAAAAATTGGATACGATGGCAGCAAATCCTTATAAAGTGACCAAGTGTGTGTTGTGTAACCGAAAAACTATATTATATAAAGATAATATATCAATTTGACTATTATACTATACTTCACATATTAAGCACAAATTCAAGACATCATCATTGCTTAACTAAAACTTGTTTAAAGTTTAAACTAGCTAACAATATACTCATTAAAAATACAAAAAGAAAATATAATTAAATAAAAAAAATAATAAACAAGCTCAATATTTTGCCCAAAACATTGTCAACAATGATGAATCCTAGAACTTCGGTTACGACCGGTTGGAGGGGAATAGGTTGAGAAAATAATGGGCCGGTCAGTACGTTTGACTCTTTTACAATATGTTATTATAGTGTCATACTGATGTTTTCACCATTGTTAAAGTCTAGACTTTAACTAAACTATTATTTCAGGTGTAGTAATTTTAACAAAATAAGTAAATTAAAGAAAACAATATAAATATAAATAAAAAGTTTGAATAGTTGGTTTTGAGTTGGCCCACATCCTCAATTTTGTTTTTGTGAAAGCTTTAGAGATTAAATCTTTGACGTATATGTAATGTAAGGGTGTTCAATAGGTTAAAGAGTGAGTGGCACTCTCTTGATGCCCATATTTTCTTCACTATTCTTCACTACACATAATCTTGTAGTTGATTTGTGATATTATGTTGTATGGTTTATTTAGAAGGTGATTTGTGCACCATAATATTATTTCACATTATGAGTCATTGTTGTCATGTTGTGCAATTGCATAACTACAAGATTAAGACGTGTTAGAATCAAGGAAGAAGATTAGAAGGGATAAAAATTGAGTATCATGCATCTTACTACTAAAAAGATTTAGTAGGTACTTTTATAATAATATAGTAGCAATTAAAACATGTCATAAAACTGTTTACTAGATGAACCACACTTGAGGACAGGTTCACAAATTACAACTCTCTTGAATGTTATACCTAACATTACGGGCGACAACTGTTGATTCGACCTGAAACACAACTCAAGGGTTGACCTGTAATTACCCCTTTAAGTATTTTAAAGAAAAACTTTTTATTTTGTTTTTCATTTATTTGTTAACAGACATATTTATAGAAAAAAACACGACTATACTTAGCAATAAAACACTTTGAAAAGCCGACATATGACAGACTTTCTAAATATACTCTTGCAATTTCCGAATTGGAATCCAGTTTCAAGATTTTTAGTATTTCTATAAAAATAAACTCAAATTATTTGCTCTAACGACTCTAAATTGTATCCATTTTATTTTTAAAAATGTCTTCTATTTTTTTTTTTGATTAATGGGTTAAGCAAGTCGTTTTCAGGTCAACCCGATTTCAAGTGCCTGCAGATTAGGGTTGAAATCTTTTACACGAACAATAATATGTGTAATAGGTGCGATCTGGGTTGCACATATCAACACGATTGACATCCCTACCTAACATTAACCAAAAAAAGTACCATCTAACTTTCATTAATCGTATCAATTTATCTAACAATCATCCCACATTTATAAAAAAGACTTATAACGTACAATATAGAGTGTTGTATTATTTTAAAAATTCACACGAAATAAGACAAGATTTCAACTCGTATGATATAACACATAAATATAACTTCTTGTGAAATAATATTATGAAAGAAAAATAAAGTCAAAAACTTAAAACTGTTGATCATTGGCATTACTTGACAATAACAAGATCAAAACCGAACGTATCTCTCGACATAACGCTCCAAAAATAAGTGACCAAAAACCGGTCAAACTCGCCCAAAATTGCCCCCCTAAATTCATTTGTAAAAATAAAGTCTTCCAAACCAAATACTATACTATTAATACTTAAGGGGAGCCAAAAGAATAATAATTGTATAACATTATAAGTTAAACTTATCTTTAAGCCAAAGGTTGACTATCTGGAACAAAGTCAACAGGTTGACTTTCGGTATCTTCCGTTTGTGATGCAGTGAATTTAGCTTTCTTGAATCTACTTGAACTCCTTAAAAGGTCAGACATTGACATGCTTTTCTTCAACTTGTTTCTGTCAACAGTTTATCAGTAAATCAAGAACTAACAATTAATACATTAGCAGGGGTGTGCATGGTTCGGTTCGGTTCGGTTCGGTTAGTTTTGCTGTTTTCGGTTCGGTTAATAATCAAAATCAACCTTTACCTAAGTTTTTGCTTAGACATTACGTGAAATGGATACATATAAATATATGAAATAGAGGTATAAATACATGAAATGATTGTATAAAACATGAAATATATGAATAGTTCAGTTAACCGAGGATACAAAAAATAACCAATAACCGACTTTCAGTTCGATGTCGGTTACTATTCAGTTATTGCTCACCCCTAAATTGCGATTCCGTCCACGTCTTTGATCAAAATTGCTATTTCAGTCTAATAGTTTAAAGTTTGCTTTTTAGTCCCTGATCTCTCATTTTTGTTGCGAGTAACTCCAAACCATCAAACTCCATCCACTTATTCTGTTAGTTCTGTGTGAAATGGTCATTTCATACAAATTTAATGGAACGAGTGGATGGAGTTAGATTGCAACGAAAATGAAAGATTAGAGACTGAAAAAACAAATTTTAAACTATTGTACTGAAAAAGCAATTTGACCAAGCCATAGGGACAAAAACCGCAGTTTACTCTTAAATAACTAACCAGTTAAAAGAAATACAAAAATGGCCAAAAATAAAAAGTTGTGTGTCAGAAAACTTACTGTGACATCATACTGTTCTTTCCACCATCTTCCTTTCTTTTCATGGCATTAGACCCTGAGATATATTCAGATTAATTATTATAACCTTATAATAAATCATTAGACAAAATATCTATATAAAAAAACTACAAAAAAAATATTAAAAAAATTTACTGTTTCTTTTTAAGTATATGCTAGTAGCACTATCCCCTGATGATGACGACGATGATGGATTTCTTGACGGCGTTCGTGTGCTGGAATCTGAATTTACAGTTGCATTATCATCAGCAGAACTTTTGTCACTGTCATAATCTCCAAATATTTTTGCAGGTGTTTTCAACCAATTGTGCACAACAGGTAAAATTTTCTTCACGGGCCCCACAACCGACTGCTGTTTGTTGTTCTTCTGATGGTGAAAAGATATGCGAAAACTTTGTGAGCTTGAACTCGATTCAGCATCAATGTTTCTTGTCGTTTTTGGACTTGTTACAACTTTGTTGTTTTTATTTTTTGAAGTTATTTTCTTTGGTTTCTTTGTGTCTTTCTGGTTGTCAATAGAAGCAGTATTATTCGGTTGGTGGCCAGGGGCGAAATAGTCCATAAAGTTTATTTCATGAGATCCAGCTTTATTCTGGGAGGTATCTTCCGGATCATGATGGTGATCGAAACTTTGACTTTTATTTATTTCCAACTCAGCTTCAGTAGATTGAAGCTTACTTAACCGATTTTGCGGGCCCGTCAGTAAAGATTTATTATTCTTCTTCGCCTTTCCGACTAATCGTTCATTTGTTGAAATTATTTTCTCACCATCATTCCTGGAATCATCTTTTGCTTTCTTCTTCGGTTTCTTTGTGTCTTTCCGATTGTCAATAGATGCAGTTTTATTCAGTTGGTCACCAGGGGCAAAATGGTCCACGAAGTTAAGTTCACGAGATTCGTCATTTGTGATATCAACTTCATCATTAACCTTAGAAACCTCAGCTACAGTCACATTCTTGGAGGTATCTTCCAAATGATCACCATGGTCAATACTTTGACTTTTCTTTGACTCTAACTCAACTTCAGTAGATTGAAGCTTACTTAACTGATCTTGTGGGCCCGTTAGCGACTTCTTCTCCTCCTCATCTCCCACTTTATTATCACCCTTTGAAACTTCAGGTACAGTCACATTCTTGGAGATGTCTTCATGGTCAATGCTTTGACTTTTCTTCGATTCTAACTCAACTTCAGCAGATTGATGCTTACTTAAGCGATCTTGTGGACCCTCCTTAACATTATCAGAAATCTCAACTTTAACACGCTTTGTTATCGACTCATCCTCGTTTCTTGATACAGATTTTTTGGTTTTCTTTTTCCTTGTGTTTTTCTTTACGACATCCGTCTTCTCATTCTCCTTTTCTGTTTTAATATCATCAATGTCTTCTACCTTTACTTCAATTAATTTATTCTAGGTTCTTAACAATTCAACATCATGGTTCATCAATATATCATCATTTCTAGCACACTCATCCACTGATGTTGCAACATCATCGGGTTGCTTCACAACCGCCTCGTGAATTTTCAAACCAGTCTCCTCAACATCTTTTTTCCTTCTTCTACTTCTATCTTTTAAATTGTTTTTTGAATTTTCCTCCATATTTTCCACGCGCGTCCGATTTCTACGACTCTTAGTCGGTTCTGAAACTTCCATCTTCACAATCATTTCATCGTTTTTCTTAACATCATCTACTAATGTTGTCTCCAAAACTTCATTTTTGACAACTAAATTCTCATCTAAAATTGGATCAAGAACTGTTGAAGTAACATCACCTACAGGATTATCATCAACACGCGTCTGTGTCACTAGTGTTTCATTTTTTATTTTCGCAGCAGACTTCTTGACCCTTTTTCTCCTCTCGGAAAGCTTCACTTCAGGTTCCTGTTTCAGTGAGAATTCACCGTCTTTCTCGTGTTTATCAATCTGGTCACCTCGTAAATCCTGACCGTTGAATCCCACGTCTTGTCGTGACGAGTCAATAGCATCCGTGTTTATGTTATGAAGTTCTTTGATTAAAGATGCAGAAGAAACTTCCTTTTTAGCGGCTTTATGTTTGGCAGAACGTTTGGAACCACGTTTCAGAGAAGCCACAACAGTTAATACAGCAGCATCAGGTTCATAATCAGATGTCCCTATATGAATTTCAGATTAATGTCAAAAATCAAAAAAACATAAAAATTTAAATACAAGCTTGAATATAACCTAACGAACATAAATAAATGTAAACGAACAAACATATAAGAACGTTCACGAACATAGATGAATCAACCAGACATGTGTTCATGTTCATTCAGTTTAGTTAAACGAACTTCCCGTCGAACGGTTCACTAAATACAGGTTAAAAAATACTTTGATTACTTACTTGTTAATGAAGCAGGTATTTCATTCTCCATAACTGCCTTTTGAACCGATTCATTTCCGTTCTCTTTCTCACACACTCCATGCTCAATATTCGTTTCCGCTACCATTGCCACATCAGCAACAGTTTCTCTTCCAGCATCTTCAAGACTTAAAGGAACAGCAGCAGCTACTTGATCAAAACTTTTTTCACCAACCACACCGTTATCTTTTGACTTAAGTTCAAAAGTATTCTCATTGTTCATGCTAACTCCCCTGTCTTTTACATTATCATCGACATTTGTTAAAACTATTTTTTCTTCTGAAGCTTTTACATTGCTTTTTACGCTTTGAGTCTTCCTTTTTTTCTTCGCAGGAAGTCCACACTCTGACGGGTCGTTTAGTAAATTCTCGTCACTCACATCACGCGTTCGTTTCTTGGAATTCAAATCCTTACTGATAGCCAACGGTTTATCACCAGATAACTTATCTTCCTCAAGGCTTTTTGAAGCATCTTTACACGAATCACCATTGACGTTAGAAACAATCTGATTTTCAAATGGTAAAATTTTTTGTGTTACACAAGGTAAGGCTAATTCATTCTCAACCTTATGTTTATCAACATGAAGAATATTATTATCTTGCTCTACACTAGAAGCATCTGCAGACACAAACCAGTTTCCTTTTTTCGTCCCAAACGCACTCTTAACAGGCATAGAGTCTGATAAGTGATATAAGATTCCTCTTCGTTTAACCTGCCACATTAATATAGTTAAAGGTACACGAAAAGAAAAAAAAAAGATGATATTTTTAACCAATAATATAGAATGTATATACCTTTAAACTATGGACTATTATATTTCCAATAGCAGGAAAACACTGGAGATGCTCTGCCATTATTTTCTCTGCAAAAAGAAACCACAGTGATATTTTAGAAAATGTAATAGCGGATGCTTACTTCAAAACTATTACGGCTGTAGACGAATGTTTGTAAACTGTTTGGCAGAAGTCCGTTTTTTTAATAAATGAACGAACATTAACAAAGAATTTCGTTCGATTAACGAAATGATGGCAAACGTTCAGTTCGTTTACAACCCTAAAATAGCACACATATAATCTAATTTGATATAATGCCACAGTTAGGCATTACAAATGCAAAATCCATTACTAGTTCCTTTAACCAGTGAAGGAATTCAACCTATTCAATAATTGTTTCTCGAAAATGTTAGATCCATATACATTCTTAGGCTACGCTAAAAAAACCTTATATAGCGATATACATATCAAACTACATTCACGAACACAATTGAATGAACACAGCCTCTGTTACTTAATCAAACGAACATTAACAAAGTTGCGCTAAACAATCACCAAACACAAACAAACAAGCATTAATTAACATAAACGAACACATTATCGTTCACAGACACAATTGAACAAACACGGCCTCTGTTTGTGTCAGTTCATTTACTTAATCAAACGAACATAAACAAACTTCCTACCAAACAGTTCACAAAGCATAAACAAAGAAAACATTAACAAACATAAAGGAACACATTATCGAACGTCCACAAACACAATTGAGCAAGCACGGCCTCTGTCCGTGTTCGTTCCTTTACTAAATCAAACGAGCGTGAACAAACTTTCTACCAAACAGTTCAGGAAACATAAACAAGCAAACATTAATGAACGTAAACGAACATATTATAAAACATTCACACACACAACTAAACAAACAAGGCATCTGTTCAGGTTCATACATTTGCTTAATCAAGCAAACACAAACGAACCTCCTCCGAACAACTCACAAACATAAAGTCATAAACAAACATAAACGAACGTAAACAAACACATTATCGAACGTCCACAAACACAATCGAAGAAACACGGCCACTGTTCATGCTCGTTCATTTACTTAATCAAACAAACATAAACAAACTTCCCACCGAACAACCCACGAACATAAACAAACAAACATCGACGAACATAAATGAACGTGAACGAACACATTATCGAATGTTCACAAACACAACTAAACATTAACGAACATAAACAAACACATTAAATAAATTAATATAAACTTTTAGTTTAAGCGCTAAAAACTAAAGTGGAAATGAACATATTAATGAATATATCAAACGACGACGTATATTAATAATATCAATTAATTAGTGATACATACATAATAATACATATATATATATATATATATATATATATATATAACTATATAAGAATATTATTATTACTTTTGAAATCGGATACAGTATGAGAACAGGAAACTGTGGTAGCAAAACGAGTATCGAGGCTGGTGGCGATGAAGACGGCGGTCGGATTGGCATCTCCGTCGTTTTTTTCCGGCAGCCGGAGCCATAGTTTCCGGCTTATTGTATTAATATTAATATTTGGCTGCTCAATTTTGTAACTGACTGTTTGTAGGGTTTTAAAAGGGTTGGTTTCCCACTTAATAGAAAAAGATATTTGAAAAATGGTTATTATTATTATTATTATCATCGTCATTTGTTTGGACTGAACGGGTTTTATTTTACTATATTGTTGTGTTTTTGAGCGAGTGTATACCGGTGTTGGTTTAGGTAAGAGTAAGATTGTACATGTTAGCAAGTCGAGCTGGAAATTAAACGAGGAAGCTTAGTTATGCTTGAGCTCGGTTTTGAAGTTAAACGAGTTTAAGATCGAGCTATGAGACGGGTTGGGCGTGGGACGAGTTTGGGTCGGTTACAGAAATGAGTCAGCTCGGTTCATGTTGTTTCAAATCAAGGTTTTTTAGCTGGTTTTATTCAAGTTTTTTTATCGAGCGAGTCACGAGCTGTGAGCTTTTTGAACAGCCATAGGTGAGAGTTTTACCCGAGATCGAAAGACGATTGTATCACGATGTGGTGGATTTAACCAAAAGTCTATTTGGAGGATTCATTACCCGTTCAAAAGGAAAAAAACATAAATAAATATTTTTATATATAAACAAAGGGTTAATTTCGGTCTTAGCAATTCATTTTGTTTCGGTTTTTTATATCGGTTCGTGTTAGTTTCGGCTTTTACATATTTCATTTAAATTTGAGATTGGAAATTTTTGACCTAGAGAATTTTGCACAAAGTAACGTATTTATTAAATTTTTATAAAATATATTTAAAAGAAAAAACCTATAAAACAGTTTGGCTCTGTTTCTTTTGGTTTTTATAGCACATAAGATCAAAACCGAACCTTAAGTTATGATTTTTACAAAAACATAAAATCAAATTGTCGTTTATATTTCTATTTGATTTTTTCACTTTTGGATCGGTTTTCTACTTCATGCATCTGGTTATTCATATTTATTTGTATTTAATTAAATAATTATTTATTATGTTTTCTCTTTTTTTTTTCAAATCACAAAACAATATATGAAATAAATAGTAATCCATATATAGAAAGAAAGAATGACTATCCAATCTATATATTTACATTCTTAATAATTAATTATATCATCCGATTTTGAAACCAGTAAAACGACTGAAATAGTAGTACGCCTCAGTGAAACATTCGGAGTCACGGAGAGTGAATGATCACCCAAATCTTCAATAATAGTAAGCAATATATAATGCACACCACCTATTTGGTAAAATTTAAAGTAATTAACAATCAACCATTTTTAAACAAATCAATGTTAACCTTTTATTCTTCCTAAAAGCAAGAAACTAACTCCTTTAAAAAGAATACAAGATTTCATCATATAAAGATTTTAGATTTAAATTTATAAATTCTCGAACAATGACGAAATCCAGACGCGTCTCTCTCCCTCTCGTCGCTTTCAATTCTTTACCCTACATTTGCAAATAGAAAACCTCCGGAAAATAATTCAAATCAAACGCCAGAGGACCCAAAACAAAAGGATCCACCGCCACAGGAACCAGAGAAAAAGGGTCCGGCTGACCCACCGTCGCAGGACCCTGAGCAAAAGGGTCCCACAGATCCACCACCATTGCCCAAACACAACCTACCACAAAACCCGAAACTAAGCCCGCCACCACTCCCGAAACACAACCTACCACAAAACCCGAAACTAACCTCTCCTAGCCTGATACTAACCCCACCGCCAGACGAACTACAGCCACCGACACAATTCCATAACCGATTCAAAGGCCATTTCACAGCGGTCTACGCTTTCGGAGACTCGTACACCGACACCGGAAACGCTCAATACATGGGTAGTCTCACCCCATCATTCTCGGGCTCTTTAAGCTCGCCCTACGGCTCGACCACGTTCGGTAAAAGCTCCAACCGGTTAAGTGACGGTCGGTTGGTTATCGATTACATAACCGACTACCTTGGTTTACCAATCTTATCACCTTACCAATCCACCACGGCTAACTTCACGTTTGGTGTGAACTTCGCTATAGCCGGAGCTACGGCTCTAGGCAACGACCTTTTGTCGAAGCTGGCTCGAGCTTTTTTATGGAAGGGTACGCCCATTGGAGTTATGACTCAGTTGGATTGGTACAAAAAGTTTCAAACGGAACATTTATGTAAAGGGTTGGATCAAAAAGCATGCGCGGATAAACATAAAACCGCTTTGTTTTGGATCGGAGAAATCGGGATCAACGATTACTCGCGTGCGGTTGGATCGGCAATCCAACTTCCCTTGATAGCCAAGTCAGCGGTCGCGCATACGATGGAACTCGTGAAGGTATGCATTGGAATAATGTTCCTACAAAAAATGTTTCACTAAAGTTGTTCGACTTTCATTAGGTGTTCCAATCATATATAACTATTTTATAAAACTTTTTAAATAATAAGCGAGTTAAATGAAACATAAATGAATCTTGGTTATTATTTAGTGATTATTTTTCTTTTTTCCTATTTTAACTAAAACTTAACAATTATGAAACTTGACTATGATTATTATTTAGTGGATCATATTTCAAGTTATTTGAAAAGAAAAATAATATGCAAGTATGTTTTATACGCTGGCCTGCAAACGAACTGAACGAATCCGAATATTTAATCGAACACATATTTTGTGTTCGTGTTTGTTTATTTAAAAAAATGAACATGTTCGTGTTTGTTTATGTTCGTTTGTTTAAAATCTAAACAAACATTTCACGAACATAAATGAACATAATTGGATAAAGATAAACAAACCTAAATTAACATATATAAACAAATGTAAACGAGCACGAACAAATATGAACAAACATATATGAACACACTTAAATGAACACAATGAACAAATATAGAACACCTAAGTAGATAACTCTTCCAGATAATATTTAATTATATGCTATTAATAAGTAAACAAACATAAATAAATGGACGTAAATAAACGAACGCTCACGAACATAAATGAACAAACGAAACATGTGTTCATGTTCGTTCATTTAATTAAACGAACTTCCCGTCAAACAGTTCACGAACGCTTCACTGAACGTTCAGTTCGCCTATTTAATATTTATATGTCTCACTTATAAAGTCATATAGGATCAGAATAACTAATGAAAGTTGAGCGACTTTTGTGAAACATTTGGGAAACTTTCAGACAATGTTTAATTATTTACTATTAATATGTAAACAAACATAAATAAACGAACATAAAATATAAATTAACGAACAAAACACGTGTTCATGTTCGTTCATTTAATTAAACGAACAAAATTTTTTTGTTCGTGTTCGTCTATTAACTAAACGAACTTCACGGGGAACAGCTCACGATCGTTTCACTGAACGTTCAATTCATTTTTACAGGCGTATTTAATACGTCTCACTTATAAAGTTATATAGGATCGGATTAACTAATGAAAGTTGAGCGACTTTATTTGGTTACTACTATTTAAAACTAAACATATCTTGCAACACAGACAGTAATACAAAACGGTGCGAAGCACGTAGTCGTTCAAGGTTTACCGCCTGTCGGTTGTCTTCCACTCGACATCTCGGTGACACCATTAAACATCCGTGACAAATCGGGCTGTTCAGCAATCGTGAACGGTGCAGTAATGATCCACAACCAGATCCTGCAAGCCAAACTAGACATGTACCGGAAATCACATCCGGACGTTACAATCATATACGCGGATTCTTGGAAAGCGTACTACACGATCGTTAACGACCCGAAAAAATACAAAATCCAAGAAACTCATAAAACTTGTTGCGGGTACGGCATCAAGCCCGAAGACATGAACTTTAATATTCAGTCGTTGTGTGGGTCGTCGGGTACTTCAATATGCGATGACCAGAGTTTATACATCAGTTGGGACGGAATTCATCCGACCGAATCTATGAACTCTCACATGACAGATCAGTTTATTAATAAAGGGTGTTGTCATCCTCCGTTTGACGAGATCACGAAAAACAAAAAAAGCCCGTCATAGCCTAGCCCGGACCGGGCCATATTGGGCCGGGCCAGGCCCGGCCGAATAGTTGCACAGTACAAAGATGTAGAGTAAAATAGCATTAAAAAGTTTGTATTTATTTATGTTAACAATTTGGAAGAAATATAATTAAAACCGACCGCTATTTACATTTTATAAGGGTGGGCTTTTTGTGGTGTTTTGACCATTTTGCCCTCAAATGGTGTTTACATTTTTTAAGGGTCGGCTTTTTTGTGGTGTTTTGACCATTTTGCCCTCAAATGGTGTTAGTCATCCACCATTTGAAGAGATCACAAAAAACAAAAAAAAACCGTCATAGCCCGTACCGGACCGGCCCAATATGGCCCAGCCCGGCCCAACCCGACCCGGACCGAACAGTTGCACAGTACAAAGATATAGAGTAAAATAGCATTGAACAAGTTTGTATTTATTTCTGTTAACAATTTGGAAGAAATATACACTTGCAATTAAAACCGACCGCTATTTACATTTTTTCAGGGTCGGCTTTTTTGTGGTGTTTTGACCATTTTGCCCTCTATACATCAAACTCTCTAGTTTGTTGAAATTATATTAAATACTCGTAAAACATGAAGAAAAAGGCGTCCGAAGAATCTTTAGGGAGATTATTGATGTATAAATAGAAACGAACCAAATCTTCTTTTGAAACAAGATCCGCGTCGATGACTTCATCGTTGCACGTGAGAACCCATAAATCTCGTGACTTTACTCTCTTAATATTTCCCCGACAAAACGGGCATGATGCTGACCTCGAGTTCCTGCAAATTTGGAAAGATATTTAAATGATGAACGTGGTGTTGTAGTGTTGTACTATAAAAACTCGAACGGAGCCGAGCTTAAATAAGTTGATTATTGAGGCTCAATCAAAATAACGATCTTAAACAAGCCTTTTATTTATACAATTTTTATTTAATTCATAATATCGAGCTCGATCAAAATCACAATCTTAAACGAGCCTTTTATTTATACAATTTTTATTTAATTCATTTAATACGCATTTATTATATAAAATTATTATTATACTTAAATTATGATAAAGATAATTAAATAATATGTATTACATTATATACAAAAATTATAATTATACATATATGTAAAAAGTAATTGGAAAAATGTACAAATTAAATAATTAATATATGAGCCGAGCCTGAGCATGAAAAATGACGCATGAGCCGGGCTCGAGCTTTTAAAGTAGAGCTCTAAATGAGCCGAGCTCGATCATAAATGAGCTCGGCTTGGCTCGTTTACACCCCTATCAATGATGCATGATGTTATGTTACTTATGTATAATAATATTACCAGTCGCGGTAGCAGTTGATGCACATTGCGTGGCAGCAATTAGGCAAGACGATTTTGGTGCAAGGTTCTAAGCAAATCCCACATTCATCTTCTCGTTCCAAATCAATATTCGTGAACTTTTCGTCTTTGTCTAGTTTTTTCGGGCCCGATATCTGCATTTCTGTTCTTTCTTCTTTAGGCCCGTTATCGAGCTCCACCAAGTCATAATGTAGCCTTCTAAGAGAAGGTAGTATGACGGCTGCTCGTATTTAATTTAAACAAAGTAGTTAGCACAAACACATTTTTTCGGTCAAATAAAAAAAAATTAAGATTTGTTGAGTTTATTATGTCTATAAAAAGCAGTATTATTCCAATAAGAATCTAAATTTTTGAATACGATGATATACGATGTTGAGTTGACCCGCAAACACTTTTTTTGGTCAAGACAAATTTTATTTAATTATGACTAAAATGCAATCTTATTACAACATTAATTTAAATCTTTAGACATTAAGACGGTTTGCTTTATAAACACTTTCTGGCCAACTTATAGCCTGTTTGACCATGGTCAAACCATTTTCTATTTGGCCCATAGAGATAGAATTACTAACCATAAAAGTCGTTCACAGTTGCCTTCCGTGCATGTCTAGAAATCTTCGGTCTCCCATCAGTATATACCTATATAAGGCAAGGCATTTGCTTATTTGACAAATTATATATGAATATAACTTCTTCAAAAAAACGGCAACTTTTTTGCGTTATAAGGTGCTGCGCTCACATAACTAGTAAAACGGGATTCAGTCGAAAACCAACCTTGTAAACAATAACATGGAAAAGATTTAAGTATCTAGGCAGGAGACACGCGCAAGAAGAATCTATCCATTGTAACAAGAACATAATTAAAGGTGTCAATGAATCTTGTACCAGTTTCATTTGAAACCGCGCGCCATCTTTGGCTCTAGGAATTGCAGCAGCCCTGCAAATTAAAGAAGTACCAGAAAAAATAATCAGAATATTAAATAAAAATTTAGAAAAAATTAAAATTTTGACATTGGTTTATGTCATTTTCCTGCATTTCTTGGTCCCGCTTAAGATAACCGATTAAACTTCCTTTTTGACCGAACATTCAGTGGCGAAGCTTGGACTAAGACAACCGGGGGGGGGGGGGGGGGGGATCATACTTGTCATTTCATTGTAAACTAACATTGTTCTACCATAAAATCAGAAATACAAAAAAAAAAAAAAAAAAAGATGCTGTATTTTGAAAAGGCTAACATTGATGGAAAGAGAAAGAGTCGGTCAAAAAACCATCTTATGTATCGAATCTACAACAATAAGTATAATTGTCTATGTGATTCTCGCATATATACAGGGGTCGTTCAATACATAACCAATTTTTGCTTTAACTGAGAGATACATAAGGAGGGCTCGGTCTTTCTAAGTCCCATTATACATATTAAGTTATTAACAATACTTAGCTATGAAAAGTCAAAAGTCAAAGTTGAACCAAGAACAACATAGGAGTTCAACAGCTTGGACTCAAAATTTCAAACCTTATTTAATAAAAACAATAAGCAGCAATTTCAGTAGGCCAACAAAAATTCAAAATTTCCACATGAATTTATAACAAGTAACCAACATTAGCATCTTGATAAGAACCAAATCCCAAAAAAATCATTTTTATTTTTTTTCATTTTCATCATCTTTTTCTGCAAGATTCATCTTCTTATTAAAACCCCATGGAAAAAATAAAAACTTTATGCTAAAAGATAAAAAAAAACTCAAAAATTTAACTTAAACCAAACTCTCAAAAATCAAATTATTTGTTTTTCATCGTCCTTTTCTGCAAGATTCATCTTATTTAAACCACATGAAAAAAAAATCAACACTTGATTTCAAACCAGAAGATCAAAAAAAGCTAAAAAATTAAACTTAACCCAAACCCTTTAAAAACCAAGTTATTCAATTTTCATTTTCTTATTAAAAACCCATGAAAAAAAAATCAAAACTTGATCAAAAAAGCTAAAAGATTTAACTTAAACCAAACCCACAAAAATTAACTTATTTGATTTTCATCTTCTCATCAAAACCCATGAAATAAAAAACAAAACTTGATCAAAAAAGCTAAAAAAAATTAGCTTAACCAACCCCACAAAAATTAACTTATTTAATTTTCATCTTCAAACTAAAACCAATGAAAAAAAAATTATAAGCTAAATTTTTTAACTTAAACCAAACCCACAAAATTAACTCATGAAATAAAAAAAAATCAAAACTTGATCAAAAAAGCTAATAAATAATTACCTTAACCAAACCCACAAAAATTAACTCATTTGATCTTCATCTTTTAATTAAAACCCATTAAATTAAAAAAAGTCAAAACTTGATCAAAAAAGCTTAAAAAATGTAACTTAAACCAAACCCACAAAAATTAACTTATTTTATTTTCATCTTTTAATTAAAACCCCATGAAAAAAAAAATCAAAACTTGATAAAAAAATAAAAAAAAAAACTAAAAATTTTAACTCAAACCAAACCCACAAAAATTAATTTATTTAATTTTTCATCTTTTAATTAAAACCCATGAAAAAAAATCGAAAACTTGGAAAAAAAAAACTAAAACTTTAAACTTACAAAGCATTAGCATGTTGTATATCAGCTTCAATAACCTTCAAAGAGTCTTCATAAGAAGACCTTCCAAGTGGGTAATACGTCATCATCTCCATCTTTTGCAACAATTTATTTATTTAATTTGATAGATGAAAATGGTGATAAAAGTGTGGAAGAAAAGGTAGAGAAAGAAGGGTTCTTATCCTTTGCTTTGTTTGATATGTTGTTGATGATAAAAGTATAATATTATTATTATTATTATTTGGGGGTCAAATTGAAAATTGAAGACTTGAAAATGAGGTTAGGTGGTGTTGGTTGGGGATTGGGTTTGTTAAAAAGATTCTTAATCTTTAAATGTTTATTATTATTATTATTATTATTATTATTATTATTACATTTAGGTTTTATTTATGCAATTAGAGGAAGAGAAAATTTGGGCTGAAGATTAAAGCAGAGATGAGCGTTTTCGGTAGCGGTGTTGATTGATATCGGTATCGCCGTATTGGTACCGAATTTGGTATTGTTAGTGTCAAGTTTTGAGTTCTTTCAGTACTGGTATGGTACGGTACTATACTGGTATTTCTCGAATTTACGAAATGCCGCTACATAATCTGAATCGAACATTTCGTACCTGATACCGGTACCAAATATATTAAAATTTTGAGATCGGGATTTTGGGATCGGTACCAATACCGTCCTGAGCTCATCCATAGATCGCAAGGTCTTAAGTTCGAATAATATTTCAGGTGCGTAGAACAAAAGATGATGGGCACGGGCTAACCGACGTTGTCTACGGTCGCTGACGTACATGGCATATTTTGTCATTGGGTTATCTAGGGTAGCCGGACCTTTTATTTGTTGTTAATTAAAAAAATAAAACTTATTATATAAATTGAAAAATTATTATTACAAAAATCCTATACAGGGTAAAAAAAACTAAATTGGTCCACATTATCGGAGACACGAATAACGAATTTAAAAAAAATCATGTTATTTTTTATGTATCGATTGTATTTGTAGATGAAAGTAAAACTACAGGTTAAATCGTGTTTAAGTAAACACTAGTTAACTCATGATTAGTGATCAATTGAAATGTTTCCATTTCGAAAATATGAGTTGGCATAAAAGTTGGATGTTACAAATTCAATTTAAAAAATATGAGCATAAAATGAGTGAAATCCAATAAATTAAAATTAAACACAAAAAATGAGAGAAATTTAATTATTTTCATTGATTATTAGTTAGTTAAAACTGGTTATTTAATTTAATAACTATTGGATATTAGATTCTTTAATAATTTAGCACCTAACCAAGTGGTTCATCTTGTATTTATATCAACCAAATCAAACGGGTTTTAACACAACAATAAATAAAAATAATACAAGAATCTTGTGAGTTTTTTTTATATTGTAATACATAAAAATAAATAGCATCTAAAAGTCTAAAGAATCGGTTGGTGTATTTGGGTGACCTATTTTTTTATTCAATTTTTAATGATTAAAAATAAGAATACAAGTCACCAAATTATCCAAACCATAAATAATGCAATCATATTTGGCATGCACCTTTTTTTTAATATGATTACTTTGCTTATAATACATTAGCAATTTTTTAGTTAATTATTGGTTTGATTTGTTAAGTTGTTTATAACTTTTTTTAATACTAAATAAAATATTCAATTACAATAGAATGGTAGGTAAGCAGACAATAAATTGTGTCGCTATCCATTTTTAAATACTTGTTTAAACAACTAACATAATTATATTTATGGATATAAAAATTTGTGCATATAAAACTAGACAACGAGAAACCTTCGAAGGATCCACACTAGAAGGTAGTAAATCATTAAATCCAAATTACAATAGTTTTTTTTTTATTTATGTATTTTTGAAAATTACGTGTTTAATGCAAACTTTATTTATCTAATCTTATTTGTTAGTAAAGTATATATAGTGAAGA
The DNA here is from genome assembly GCF_021521415.1 of Bidens hawaiensis. Taxonomy (NCBI): domain Eukaryota; kingdom Viridiplantae; phylum Streptophyta; class Magnoliopsida; order Asterales; family Asteraceae; genus Bidens; species Bidens hawaiensis. The sequence continues at coordinate 50,430 of NW_027494213.1, read as the reverse complement.
GGTATGTACCCGCCTCAACATCGAGCGGGGCGGGTCAACCCATAAGATATATACAAGACATTAGAAATCAAAGATATTATCAAGGCACAAAGCCAAAACTTATGCTCAAGCATCACATGCTTGCACATATCACATATGCTCAAGCATCACATATGCTCACGCATCACATGTGCTCATGCATCACATATGCTCGCGCGTTTCACATGCTCACGCATCATATATGCTTATGCATATCACATCGTGCGTGGCGCATCCGCGCGCGGCGCATATCATATGCTCGCGCATCATACATGCCCACCCATATCACAGTTGCGCATGGCGCAGCTGCGCGTGGGGCATCCGCGCGTGACGATACTGGAATGATAGCTGTTATTATAAGAGAACTCAATCAAAGGCAGGTGTGAATCCCAATTACCTCCAAAATCAAGAACACAAGATCGGAGCATATCCTCAAGAGTTTGAATAGTTCGCTCAGACTGACCGTCAGTCTGAGGATGATATGCCGTACTCATGTCCAAGCGAGTTCCTAGCGCAGATTGGAGAGATTTCCAAAAGCGAGATATAAAACGGCCATCGCGATCGGATATGATGCTCAAAGGAGTACCATGGCGGCAGACAATTTCCTTGACATAAAGCTGCGCGAGCTGCTCAACACGGTAGTTTTCACGAATGGGCAGAAAGTGAGCAGACTTAGTCAATCGATCCACTATTACCCAAATGCTATCATGTTTGCTTGCTGTCAAAGGTAACTTGGTAATAAAGTCCATCGCTACACATTCCCATTTCCACGTAGGAATTTCAGGTTGTTCGAGCAAACCAGATGGGCGTTGGTGTTCAGCTTTTACTTTAGAACAAGTCAGACATCTAGCTACGAACACAGCAATATCCTTTTTCATACCGGCCACCAATAAGTAATGCGCAAATCCTTGTACATCTTATCAGCGCCAGGATGAACGGAATATCGAGATTTGTGCGCTTCACTCAGGATATCAGCGCGAAGATTCTCATCAAAGGGAATCCAGATGCGATTGAGATAGCAGAGAATTCCACTCAGATTAGGGACAAAATGTGCTTCCGCGCCACACGCTAACTCGGCGCGAAGATTACCATTACTGATGGATGCGCGCTGCGCGTCACGAATACGCGATTCAAGGTTGCTTTGAATCGGCGCGAAGTGAAGCTGGGTGCGCGGCAAGATACAGTTGAGTTGGCAGGGTTTTCGGCTGAGCGCATCGGCTACCACATTAGCCTTACCAGGATGATACCGGATCTCACAATCGTAATCGCTGATGAGTTCGTTCCATCGGCGTTGCCTCATGTTAAGTTCCTTTTGATCAAAGATATGCTGAAGGCTTTTATGGTCAGTGTAGAGGATACACTTAGTACCATAAAGGTAGTGTCTCCAGATCTTCAAGGCAAAAACAACTGCACCAAGTTCGAGGTCGTGAGTTGTATAATTCTTTTCATGAACCTTAAGTTGCCTTGATGCGTAAGCGATAACCTTGCCTCGTTGCATAAGAACACAACCGAGACCTTGGTTGGATGCATCGCAATACACGACAAAATCATCATTACCCTCAGGTAGCGCAAGAACAGGAGCTTCACACAACAATCGCTTGAGCGTTAGAAAGGCTTCTTCTTGCTTCGAGCCCCAAATATACGGTTTACCTTTGTGCGTCAGAGCTGTTAAAGGCAAAGCGATCTTCGAGAAGTTCGAAATGAAACGCCGGTAGTAACCAGCTAAGCCCAGAAAGGAACGGATCTCAGAAGGAGAGGATGGCGTAATCCAGTTCTTGATTGCTTCAATCTTGGATGGGTCGACATGAATACCCATCTTGTTTACAACATGACCAAGAAACTGTACTTCATCAGACCAGAATTCACACTTGGAAAGCTTAGCATAGAGTTGCTCGGTTCGAAGCTTTTGCAACACCAATCGGAGATGTTGCTCATGCTCGGCCTTGGTCTTAGAATACACCAGAACATCATCGATAAACACGATCACGAATTTATCCAAGAAAGGCCTACACACCCGATTCATTAGATCCATGAAAACGGCGGGTGCGTTGGTTAGACCGAAGGACATGACCAAGAATTCAAAATGGCCATAACGAGTTCGAAAAGCAGTTTTCGGAACATCTTCATCGCGGATGCGCAACTGGTGATAACCAGAGCGGAGATCAATCTTGGAAAAACAAGAGGCACCTTGGAGTTGATCAAAGAGGTCGTCAATACGCGGTAAGGGATACCGGTTTTTAATGGTGAGTTTGTTCAACTCGCGGTAATCTATACACATGCGAAACGATCCATCTTTCTTTTTAACGAACAACACCGGAGCACCCCAGGGCGAAGAGCTAGGGCGGATGAATCCTTTAGCAGTCAACTCTTGAAGTTGGCTTGCCAATTCTTGCATCTCAGCGGGCGCAAGACGGTAAGGAGATTTAGCTACGGGGGAAGCACCAGGGACAAGATCAACACGAAACTCGACTTCACGAGCGGGAGGGATACCAGGAAGATCATCAGGAAAAACTTCAGGGAAATCACGCACAACAGGGATATCGCGAAGCTTCTTTTCTTCAGCAGGTTTAACCACATGAGCTAAGAATGCAATACACCTCTTCCGCATGAGTCTTTGGGCTTCGGCGCAAGACATAAGTTTAAGACCACTGGAGGGTTTTTCGCCGTAAATACGAAGATCACCATTTTCTCGAGGTATGCGAATCATCTTCTTGGCGCAAATAACTTCGGCGCGATTATGCGAGAGCCAGTCCATACCAATGATAACATCAAAGCTTCCAAGAGGCATAGGGATGAGGTCGATCAGAAAATCGTTTTCGTTAAGGTTAAGCGTGCAATCTTTAATCACCGAGTTAATTAAAACAGTTTCACCGTTAGCCAATTCAACTGAAAAATCTTCTTTTAAGTTATCGCGCGGTCGCGCAAGCTTCTGCTCGAAGGCGCGAGAGATAAAACTTCGATCGGCGCCAGTATCAAAAAGTATAGAAGCATAAAATCCGTTAAGCAAAAATGTACCATTAACTACGTCATTATTCGCTTGCGCTTGGTGCGCGGTTATGTTAAAAGCTCGTCCACGCGTCACTTGGTTTGAAATCTGGTTCACCGGATTCGCTTGTGTAATCTGAACTTGTAGCCTTGGGCACGCGTTCCGGAAATGACTGGGATCACCGCAGTTAAAGCACGATCTGGGTCGTGGGTTTTGGTAGGTTAGTTGTGGATTCTGCGGGTAGACTGGTGGTGTTTGCGCAATTGGGTTGGCGGGAAGGACTCTACAGTTCTCAGCAGTGTGACCAGTACGGCCACATCGGGTACAAAGTCGACACGGGGTTTGGGTTGGGTGGTGAAATCTACAGGTTGGGCAAAAGGGATGGTTTCCTGTGTAAGGTTTCTTAGTTGGCGGGGCAGGGAGTGCTGGATTGGTTAAGGCATAGTTGTGGACTACAGGAGGTGTTGGGTAGGCTGACAGAGGGTTAGGCGCGTAAACTGGGGGTTGGTAGATGGGTTGCTGGACAATGGGCGTGTTGGTAAGCGCATAGGCCTTGCGCCTGCGCTTGAGGTTGTTACGGTTTGAGGGTTCAGGTTTGGTTTCTGTTGGTTCAGGGGCAGTCTTGGTGAGTTTGGTCTTCTCAGTTCCCCGCAGGAACAGGGTTCCTGCTCTGACATGGTTGTCGCTGAGCACAGCGGCCAACTCAATGGCGTCAGAGAGGGTAACTGGGTTTCTGGCCCATACAGAATCTTGAATTTCCATGGGGAGACCCCCAAGGAATTTCTCTATGGCTCGGCGTGAAGGGGTAACAAGGTGAGGGACCAGTAAGCTTAGCTCGTGGAAACGCGTCGCGTACTCGCGCGCTTCTCCACTGTATTGCTTCAGGTTCCAAAATTCTTCCTCCAGGCGCTTAACTTCGTTGGGAGGGCAGAATTCTCGCGCAAGAATTTCCTTGAATTCCTCCCATGTCATGCTAGAAGCAGCCTCTGCGCCACGCGCATGAGCTACTCCATTCCACCATGTAAGCGCTCTGGATTCCAGGACACTGGAAGCATATAGGGTTCGTCTGTCTGAGGGGCATTGGGTGTGGAGGAAAGCGTTTTCTATTTTCTCAAGCCACTGGAGCATCACGGTGGCTCCTTCAAGACCTGTGAACTTTGGAGGGTTACCCGCGTTAAAGGATTTAATGTTGTAACCAGAGGTGTTGGTATTGTTTTGGCTCAAGGCTTGGGCTATCGCGGCGGCCATTTCCTGGGAACGTTGCTGTCTACGCATGCGCGAGGCTTCTCTTCTCTGAAATCGGCGAGATAGCGGAGGCATTCTATAAAAATTTTTAATTTTAGTTAATATCTTGGTTTTAGCGCAAAGTTTTAATCTTATAAAGCTTTGTTTCACGGGGTTAGATGCTATCAAAAGTTAAAAGTAAAATGAATGACCCTAATTGCAGACTTAATAAAGGTAACAAATTCGAATCAGAAATCGACAATTCATGTATCACCATGACTTTCCGAATTCCCAATTTAAAATATACGAGTAAACGAGTATTGGAGGTTGACGATTCATGTATCACCATGACTTTTCAAGTCTCCAACCTCAGAACATAATCGTAAATGGAAATTGAAAATCAACTATTCATGTATCACCATGACTTTTCGGATTTTCAAATCCCACAAACGAATATGTAAGTAAAATCAATAAAAATCGAAATTCAACAAAAATCGAAATATCGCGAAATAAAACATAAAATCATATACTGCGCAAGCGCGAGCATATTCATAAATAACGAGTAATTAACAATAAGCGCGCAAACATGAGATTTCTCTCATGCGCGAGAAGGGACTCTTAGGTATTCTAGGCCGTTACGTCTAACCACCTATCCTAAAGTCAACGAGCTCTGATACCAATCTGTAACACCCCGACCAAAGGCGGATTATACATCGGGGCGCCACATATTGTTTCATTACTCGTGACACTATTGGGTGTCATTATTTAATAAATACATTCATTCGCGCACGCGCAGGGTAAAAGTAGATAACATAAATCATCATAAATCAATATATTATAAATCATAATATTCGAACAGCAATAACTTGTCTTGATACATTTTAATCTAGGTCCAAAATAAAGAAAAGTTCCTATGTGTCCACAAGCTCCAAAACAGCTACTGCAAACCTGAACATGTGTTAAAATAAACGTCAAACACTTGCGTGTTGGTGAGAAATCAAGTTTAATACAATACATAGATAACAATAAAATCTGCGCGCAACATGTGTATGTCTGGTTTTCAACAAGGGTGTAATCTGATCGGGACCAACTCTAAGATTCATAAGACTGCCAGTGCTCACAATTGAGCTCACAAACAAGACTAACTGTGCATGTGTAAACAAAAGAGAAAATCATAAACGATAGTTCTCCCGTGTTCATCTAATGGTACCATGAAAACTGCGGAATAGACCGACAAGACGGTTAATGATCCACACATACAAATAAACAGCCAAGTCTACGTCCTCAACACATGGGATACTGCGCGACTAAAGTTCATAAACAAGTTTAAGACTCTAAGTTTGTATGAACACATGAACATCCCAAAACATCAAAAGCAAAAAGGGATTAGGTACGAGATTACTCACTTGATAAACGATGCGGTGTAAGATAAAGCAAGAACCAACTTTAAACAAGCACAAGTTAACCTATAATTAAGATTATTGTTTTAATGATTTGTTTCAAGTCTTGATTATAAGTTAGCATAATTAATAAGTAAATTTTTATATATAATATATATTACCGGAAAAGCAGGGCAGAACAGGGAGGAAGACGGAGGCAAGAGAGGGAGGCGGCAGAGAGCAAGGAAAACAGGAGAGAGTAAGTGTAGTGTGTGAAGTGTTTAAGAAAATAGTACTATATATAGGCAAACCCTAGGGGACACAAACCCTAGAAAAAGGGGAAAAGATCTCAAAAAGTAAAAGAAAAGATATCAACAGTAAAAAGTTCTGAAAAGCAAAGATATCAAAAGATATGGTAGCAGGGAAAAAGAGAAAAAGGCTGACAGGATTCAGAAAAAGGCATGGGAGAGGACAGATAAAGTACTGGTCAAGCATGGCAAAAGCAGATTCTCAAAAGATTATGTCAGTCACTTTTTCTGTCAACCAATGGGGTTGGTGCGCATGCTGCGCCGAAAGTAACTTTTCAGACATAAAGCAGATTAGGTCAACAGCTCAAAAGATAGACAACTCAAAAGCAACGGCTAGCTTAAACAGAAGAAAACTCGAAGGATTCAGCGCGAGAAGGCTAAGGCGCGAAGGCAGACACAGAAGGTCAAGAGAGCGCGAGCGCGAAGGCAGACAGAACTAACCTTAACGCGTCGCGGAAAGAACTACATTTCTAAGCGTGCCGCGGGAAGAGTCACATTTCTTAGCGCGCCGCGGGAGGAACTAAAATTCCTAGCGCGCCGCGGGAAGAACTATAATTCTTCGCGCGTCGAGGGATGAACTACGATTCTTAGCACGCTGCGAGAAGAACTACAAATCCTTAGCGCGTCGCGGGAAGAACTTCCGTCCTTCGCGCACTGCGAGAAGAATTACAATTCTTAACGCGCTGCGAGAAGAGTTCGTCTCGCGTATCGCTGAAACAGGTGGTCTTTACGCAGGATTCCTTGTAAGGAGTCTGGCGCGTGGAGCTGCGCAGACAACCTTAGGCGGGAAGGAACAAAGGACAAGCAAAGAGTTAGAAGAAAAAGAGGGAAACAAGGCGTAAGGGCGGGACGGCGACAAGAGGGAAAAGAAGGCGGAAAGAGAGAAGGAGAGGGACGGGACGGCGGAAAGAAAGAGAGAGAAAGAGGCGGGAAGGAAAAGTATATTATTATTATTAAAAATAAAGTAAGTATAAATAAATATTAAATCATAAAAGAAAGAGATCGGGTCAGAGAAACGGGTACCTGGGTCGGGTCGGATCGGGGCAGATGTCACAGTCTCCCCTACTTTAAGAAATTTCGTCCCGAAATTTATCTCGAAGTAGGTTGCGCAGAGAACAGGTGCGGGTACTTGATCTTCATTTGATCTTCCCTTTCCCATGTAAACTCGGCTCCGCGCTTGGACTCCCAGCGAACTTTCACGATAGGGATACGACTGCGCTTGGTTTGCTTAACCTCGCGATCCATAATCTCAACAGGCTTCTCAACGAAATGCATAGATTCATCAACTTGAACTTCATCAAGTGGGATGTGAAGGTTCTCGTCAGCTAAACACTTCTTAAGATTGGATACATGGAACGTTGGATGCACATTACTGAGCGCGGGCGGCAGGTCAAGTCTGTAGGCAACTTTTCCCACACGCGCGAGAATCTTAAATGGTCCAACATATCGAGGAGCAAGCTTACCCTTCTTCCCAAAGCGGACAACACCTTTCCAAGGCGACACTTTGAGGAGAACAAGATCACCAACTTGAAATTCGAGAGGCTTTCGCCTGCGATCTGCGTAACTCTTCTGTCGGCTTCTGGCAGTCAGCAGATGATCACGGATCTTGGCGATTTTATCGGTTGTCTCTTGAACAAGTTCGGGTCCTGTGATTTGAGTTTCACCCACTTCGCTCCAACAGATCGGGGAGCGGCACTTACGACCGTAAAGTGCTTCAAATGGGGCCATACCGATACTGGAATGATAGCTGTTATTATAAGAGAACTCAATCAAAGGCAGGTGTGAATCCCAATTACCTCCAAAATCAAGAACACAAGATCGGAGCATATCCTCAAGAGTTTGAATAGTTCGCTCAGACTGACCGTCAGTCTGAGGATGATATGCCGTACTCATGTCCAAGCGAGTTCCTAGCGCAGATTGGAGAGATTTCCAAAAGCGAGATATAAAACGGCCATCGCGATCGGATATGATGCTCAAAGGAGTACCATGGCGGCAGACAATTTCCTTGACATAAAGCTGCGCGAGCTGCTCAACACGGTAGTTTTCACGAATGGGCAGAAAGTGAGCAGACTTAGTCAATCGATCCACTATTACCCAAATGCTATCATGTTTGCTTGCTGTCAAAGGTAACTTGGTAATAAAGTCCATCGCTACACATTCCCATTTCCACGTAGGAATTTCAGGTTGTTCGAGCAAACCAGATGGGCGTTGGTGTTCAGCTTTTACTTTAGAACAAGTCAGACATCTAGCTACGAACACAGCAATATCCTTTTTCATACCGGGCCACCAATAAGTAATGCGCAAATCCTTGTACATCTTATCAGCGCCAGGATGAACGGAATATCGAGATTTGTGCGCTTCACTCAGGATATCAGCGCGAAGATTCTCATCAAAGGGAATCCAGATGCGATTGAGATAGCAGAGAATTCCACTCAGATTAGGGACAAAATGTGCTTCCGCGCCACACGCTAACTCGGCGCGAAGATTACCATTACTGATGGATGCGCGCTGCGCGTCACGAATACGCGATTCAAGGTTGCTTTGAATCGGCGCGAAGTGAAGCTGGGTGCGCGGCAAGATACAGTTGAGTTGGCAGGGTTTTCGGCTGAGCGCATCGGCTACCACATTAGCCTTACCAGGATGATACCGGATCTCACAATCGTAATCGCTGATGAGTTCGTTCCATCGGCGTTGCCTCATGTTAAGTTCCTTTTGATCAAAGATATGCTGAAGGCTTTTATGGTCAGTGTAGAGGATACACTTAGTACCATAAAGGTAGTGTCTCCAGATCTTCAAGGCAAAAACAACTGCACCAAGTTCGAGGTCGTGAGTTGTATAATTCTTTTCATGAACCTTAAGTTGCCTTGATGCGTAAGCGATAACCTTGCCTCGTTGCATAAGAACACAACCGAGACCTTGGTTGGATGCATCGCAATACACGACAAAATCATCATTACCCTCAGGTAGCGCAAGAACAGGAGCTTCACACAACAATCGCTTGAGCGTTAGAAAGGCTTCTTCTTGCTTCGAGCCCCAAATATACGGTTTACCTTTGTGCGTCAGAGCTGTTAAAGGCAAAGCGATCTTCGAGAAGTTCGAAATGAAACGCCGGTAGTAACCAGCTAAGCCCAGAAAGGAACGGATCTCAGAAGGAGAGGATGGCGTAATCCAGTTCTTGATTGCTTCAATCTTGGATGGGTCGACATGAATACCCATCTTGTTTACAACATGACCAAGAAACTGTACTTCATCAGACCAGAATTCACACTTGGAAAGCTTAGCATAGAGTTGCTCGGTTCGAAGCTTTTGCAACACCAATCGGAGATGTTGCTCATGCTCGGCCTTGGTCTTAGAATACACCAGAACATCATCGATAAACACGATCACGAATTTATCCAAGAAAGGCCTACACACCCGATTCATTAGATCCATGAAAACGGCGGGTGCGTTGGTTAGACCGAAGGACATGACCAAGAATTCAAAATGGCCATAACGAGTTCGAAAAGCAGTTTTCGGAACATCTTCATCGCGGATGCGCAACTGGTGATAACCAGAGCGGAGATCAATCTTGGAAAAACAAGAGGCACCTTGGAGTTGATCAAAGAGGTCGTCAATACGCGGTAAGGGATACCGGTTTTTAATGGTGAGTTTGTTCAACTCGCGGTAATCTATACACATGCGAAACGATCCATCTTTCTTTTTAACGAACAACACCGGAGCACCCCAGGGCGAAGAGCTAGGGCGGATGAATCCTTTAGCAGTCAACTCTTGAAGTTGGCTTGCCAATTCTTGCATCTCAGCGGGCGCAAGACGGTAAGGAGATTTAGCTACGGGGGAAGCACCAGGGACAAGATCAACACGAAACTCGACTTCACGAGCGGGAGGGATACCAGGAAGATCATCAGGAAAAACTTCAGGGAAATCACGCACAACAGGGATATCGCGAAGCTTCTTTTCTTCAGCAGGTTTAACCACATGAGCTAAGAATGCAATACACCTCTTCCGCATGAGTCTTTGGGCTTCGGCGCAAGACATAAGTTTAAGACCACTGGAGGGTTTTTCGCCGTAAATACGAAGATCACCATTTTCTCGAGGTATGCGAATCATCTTCTTGGCGCAAATAACTTCGGCGCGATTATGCGAGAGCCAGTCCATACCAATGATAACATCAAAGCTTCCAAGAGGCATAGGGATGAGGTCGATCAGAAAATCGTTTTCGTTAAGGTTAAGCGTGCAATCTTTAATCACCGAGTTAATTAAAACAGTTTCACCGTTAGCCAATTCAACTGAAAAATCTTCTTTTAAGTTATCGCGCGGTCGCGCAAGCTTCTGCTCGAAGGCGCGAGAGATAAAACTTCGATCGGCGCCAGTATCAAAAAGTATAGAAGCATAAAATCCGTTAAGCAAAAATGTACCATTAACTACGTCATTATTCGCTTGCGCTTGGTGCGCGGTTATGTTAAAAGCTCGTCCACGCGTCACTTGGTTTGAAATCTGGTTCACCGGATTCGCTTGTGTAATCTGAACTTGTAGCCTTGGGCACGCGTTCCGGAAATGACTGGGATCACCGCAGTTAAAGCACGATCTGGGTCGTGGGTTTTGGTAGGTTAGTTGTGGATTCTGCGGGTAGACTGGTGGTGTTTGCGCAATTGGGTTGGCGGGAAGGACTCTACAGTTCTCAGCAGTGTGACCAGTACGGCCACATCGGGTACAAAGTCGACACGGGGTTTGGGTTGGGTGGTGAAATCTACAGGTTGGGCAAAAGGGATGGTTTCCTGTGTAAGGTTTCTTAGTTGGCGGGGCAGGGAGTGCTGGATTGGTTAAGGCATAGTTGTGGACTACAGGAGGTGTTGGGTAGGCTGACAGAGGGTTAGGCGCGTAAACTGGGGGTTGGTAGATGGGTTGCTGGACAATGGGCGTGTTGGTAAGCGCATAGGCCTTGCGCCTGCGCTTGAGGTTGTTACGGTTTGAGGGTTCAGGTTTGGTTTCTGTTGGTTCAGGGGCAGTCTTGGTGAGTTTGGTCTTCTCAGTTCCCCGCAGGAACAGGGTTCCTGCTCTGACATGGTTGTCGCTGAGCACAGCGGCCAACTCAATGGCGTCAGAGAGGGTAACTGGGTTTCTGGCCCATACAGAATCTTGAATTTCCATGGGGAGACCCCCAAGGAATTTCTCTATGGCTCGGCGTGAAGGGGTAACAAGGTGAGGGACCAGTAAGCTTAGCTCGTGGAAACGCGTCGCGTACTCGCGCGCTTCTCCACTGTATTGCTTCAGGTTCCAAAATTCTTCCTCCAGGCGCTTAACTTCGTTGGGAGGGCAGAATTCTCGCGCAAGAATTTCCTTGAATTCCTCCCATGTCATGCTAGAAGCAGCCTCTGCGCCACGCGCATGAGCTACTCCATTCCACCATGTAAGCGCTCTGGATTCCAGGACACTGGAAGCATATAGGGTTCGTCTGTCTGAGGGGCATTGGGTGTGGAGGAAAGCGTTTTCTATTTTCTCAAGCCACTGGAGCATCACGGTGGCTCCTTCAAGACCTGTGAACTTTGGAGGGTTACCCGCGTTAAAGGATTTAATGTTGTAACCAGAGGTGTTGGTATTGTTTTGGCTCAAGGCTTGGGCTATCGCGGCGGCCATTTCCTGGGAACGTTGCTGTCTACGCATGCGCGAGGCTTCTCTTCTCTGAAATCGGCGAGATAGCGGAGGCATTCTATAAAAATTTTTAATTTTAGTTAATATCTTGGTTTTAGCGCAAAGTTTTAATCTTATAAAGCTTTGTTTCACGGGGTTAGATGCTATCAAAAGTTAAAAGTAAAATGAATGACCCTAATTGCAGACTTAATAAAGGTAACAAATTCGAATCAGAAATCGACAATTCATGTATCACCATGACTTTCCGAATTCCCAATTTAAAATATACGAGTAAACGAGTATTGGAGGTTGACGATTCATGTATCACCATGACTTTTCAAGTCTCCAACCTCAGAACATAATCGTAAATGGAAATTGAAAATCAACTATTCATGTATCACCATGACTTTTCGGATTTTCAAATCCCACAAACGAATATGTAAGTAAAATCAATAAAAATCGAAATTCAACAAAAATCGAAATATCGCGAAATAAAACATAAAATCATATACTGCGCAAGCGCGAGCATATTCATAAATAACGAGTAATTAACAATAAGCGCGCAAACATGAGATTTCTCTCATGCGCGAGAAGGGACTCTTAGGTATTCTAGGCCGTTACGTCTAACCACCTATCCTAAAGTCAACGAGCTCTGATACCAATCTGTAACACCCCGACCAAAGGCGGATTATACATCGGGGCGCCACATATTGTTTCATTACTCGTGACACTATTGGGTGTCATTATTTAATAAATACATTCATTCGCGCACGCGCAGGGTAAAAGTAGATAACATAAATCATCATAAATCAATATATTATAAATCATAATATTCGAACAGCAATAACTTGTCTTGATACATTTTAATCTAGGTCCAAAATAAAGAAAACTTCCTATGTGTCCACAAGCTCCAAAACAGCTACTGCAAACCTGAACATGTGTTAAAATAAACGTCAAACACTTGCGTGTTGGTGAGAAATCAAGTTTAATACAATACATAGATAACAATAAAATCTGCGCGCAACATGTGTATGTCTGGTTTTCAACAAGGGTGTAATCTGATCGGGACCAACTCTAAGATTCATAAGACTGCCAGTGCTCACAATTGAGCTCACAAACAAGACTAACTGTGCATGTGTAAACAAAAGAGAAAATCATAAACGATAGTTCTCCCGTGTTCATCTAATGGTACCATGAAAACTGCGGAATAGACCGACAAGACGGTTAATGATCCACACATACAAATAAACAGCCAAGTCTACGTCCTCAACACATGGGATACTGCGCGACTAAAGTTCATAAACAAGTTTAAGACTCTAAGTTTGTATGAACACATGAACATCCCAAAACATCAAAAGCAAAAAGGGATTAGGTACGAGATTACTCACTTGATAAACGATGCGGTGTAAGATAAAGCAAGAACCAACTTTAAACAAGCACAAGTTAACCTATAATTAAGATTATTGTTTTAATGATTTGTTTCAAGTCTTGATTATAAGTTAGCATAATTAATAAGTAAATTATTATATATAATATATATTACCGGAAAAGCAGGGCAGAACAGGGAGGAAGACGGAGGCAAGAGAGGGAGGCGGCAGAGAGCAAGGAAAACAGGAGAGAGTAAGTGTAGTGTGTGAAGTGTTTAAGAAAATAGTACTATATATAGGCAAACCCTAGGGGACACAAACCCTAGAAAAAGGGGAAAAGATCTCAAAAAGTAAAAGAAAAGATATCAACAGTAAAAAGTTCTGAAAAGCAAAGATATCAAAAGATATGGTAGCAGGGAAAAAGAGAAAAAGGCTGACAGGATTCAGAAAAAGGCATGGGAGAGGACAGATAAAGTACTGGTCAAGCATGGCAAAAGCAGATTCTCAAAAGATTATGTCAGTCACTTTTTCTGTCAACCAATGGGGTTGGTGCGCATGCTGCGCCGAAAGTAACTTTTCAGACATAAAGCAGATTAGGTCAACAGCTCAAAAGATAGACAACTCAAAAGCAACGGCTAGCTTAAACAGAAGAAAACTCGAAGGATTCAGCGCGAGAAGGCTAAGGCGCGAAGGCAGACACAGAAGGTCAAGAGAGCGCGAGCGCGAAGGCAGACAGAACTAACCTTAACGCGTCGCGGAAAGAACTACATTTCTAAGCGTGCCGCGGGAAGAGTCACATTTCTTAGCGCGCCGCGGGAGGAACTAAAATTCCTAGCGCGCCGCGGGAAGAACTATAATTCTTCGCGCGTCGAGGGATGAACTACGATTCTTAGCGCGCTGCGAGAAGAACTACAAATCCTTAGCGCGTCGCGGGAAGAACTTCCGTCCTTCGCGCACTGCGAGAAGAATTACAATTCTTAACGCGCTGCGAGAAGAGTTCGTCTCGCGTATCGCTGAAACAGGTGGTCTTTACGCAGGATTCCTTGTAAGGAGTCTGGCGCGTGGAGCTGCGCAGACAACCTTAGGCGGGAAGGAACAAAGGACAAGCAAAGAGTTAGAAGAAAAAGAGGGAAACAAGGCGTAAGGGCGGGACGGCGACAAGAGGGAAAAGAAGGCGGAAAGAGAGAAGGAGAGGGACGGGACGGCGGAAAGAAAGAGAGAGAAAGAGGCGGGAAGGAAAAGTATATTATTATTATTAAAAATAAAGTAAGTATAAATAAATATTAAATCATAAAAGAAAGAGATCGGGTCAGAGAAACGGGTACCTGGGTCGGGTCGGATCGGGGCAGATGTCACAATATATGCTTATGCATATCACATCGTGCGTGGCGCATCCGCGCGCGGCGCATATCACATGCTCGCGCATCATACATGCCCACCCATATCACAGTTGAGCATGGCGCAGCTGCGCGTGGGGCATCCGCGCGTGACGCGTATTACATGCTTGTGCGTATCGCATCTGCGCATGAAATATCTGCGCGTGAGAATAAAGAGAAGACCTCGCGCATCCTCAGGATGGGTGCATATCACACATGCACATAGTCAACCTCATCCTTATCCAAATCAGGATTAGGGCAACTTTGATTGTGCACGTCAGACAACCTTCCAGAAGGTATCTTTTTAAGGAATGAGAATATGCTGATGTTGACAGCTGCCAAATGAAAGGTCGACAACTCAGCATGACACATGTGCTACCACGTGATTTCAACCAACGAGAAAGCGCCAGGTGTCCCAAAGGACACGTGGCGCAAACCGATTGGAGGAGGCCAACGAAACCCTAATTTGGTTTTAGCTCAATCAGTGGAAACCCTAGCACTATAAATACATCATAACGTACACAGTTACAGACACATTGATTCACATTGAAGCATATTCAATTATATTCACTGACAGGCAGCCCTAGTCAGTTACTTTCTCATACACAGAGAGACAATCAGAATAATCATACAGAGCAACATACAGTATTCAGCTATTAAGCAATACTCTCCCAATCCCCTTACTCTCACATTATTATCTTCTCCTACACATACTTATTCTCACGCCGGAGGGTTACCCCAAAGAGGACCCCTCTGTCCCTTTCTGAGGGGTAAGTAACGGCGCTGTTCATTTTGTAGGTGGAGGAACACTGATCCAGAAGAACCATCGGTGAAATAGTATAATCACACCCGAGGAAAGTAGATCTGCTACCAGTGAGTAGATCCACGTTTCTTCATATAGATTTCCGTAAGTTTTGCTATAGCCTATTCTCAAAACAATAAAGAAAAGCTAGATACTAAGATATATCATTGTTATTACAGATTTTATTTGATAAATAAAAAAGACCGAGCAAATTAAGTTGACCACTGAACATATCTTACTGTTGCAAGCTGGTACTATTAACAAAAATAAATATAAGGTTAGGAACTAAATCTATACCAATAAACAAGCAAGTTGGGTGGGTGGGTAAAATTATTATTATTATTATTATTATTATTATTATTATTATTACTATTTATTTTAATTTTTTACCACTCATTTATCACATTCCTCTTGACATGTTGGTCAATTTACTCAAATCCATTGCAAGTTGTGTTAGTCACTTAATTTGCCATGTCAAATTAAAATAATCCCATAACGAAATTGAGATGAAGTACCAAATTGTCTTGTAATCCTTTAACCAACTATACATAATGGGCGTGCACGCTTTTGACATGTAGCGAGCTAGTTTTATAGACAATTTGAGAACTCAAAACGCATAAACGGAGGTCAAAACAAATAAACGTAGGACAAAACCCATAAAGGAAGGTCAAAACCTATAAAGGATGTCAAAACGCATAAAAGAAGGTCAAAACGCATAAACAAGGGTCAAACGTATTAATGGATGTCAAAGCGCATAAAGGAGGTCAAAACGCATATACGAAGGTCAAAACGCATAAACGGAAGTCAAAACGCATAAACTGAGGTCAAATATCACAAAGGAGGTCAAAACGCATAAACGGGGCATTTTATCACATAAACGGGGGTCAAAACACATAAAGGAGTTCAAAACGCATAAACGGAGGACAAAACGCATAAACGGAGGTCAAAGCCCATAAAGGAGGTCAAAACACAAAAACGAATGTCAAAACACATAAACGAATGTCAAAACGCATAAACGAATGTCAAAACGCATAAACGGAGGTCAAACCCCATAAAGGAGGTCAAAACGCATAAACGGCATTTTATCACATAAACGAGGGGTCAAAACACATAAGCGATATCAAACGCATAAACAAAAGTCAAAACACATAAACAAACGTTAGCATGCATAAACGTATGTCTAAACGCATAAACGGAGGTCAAGATGCTTACTATTGCAAGTTGATACTTTTAACAAAAATAATTATAAGGTTGGGAAATAAATATATACCAATAAACAATTAAGGAATAAAGAAACAAACAATTTGGGTGGGTGGGTAAAATATCATTATTATCTATTTATTTAATTTTTACCGCTTATTTATCATATTCCTTTTGACATGTTGATCAATTTAGTTCAATCCATTGCAAATATTGTTAATGACTTAATTTGCCATATCAAATTATAATAATCCCATAACGAATTTGAGATGAAGTACCAAATTGTCTTGTAATCTTTTAACCAACTATATATAACGGGTGTGCACGCTTTCGACATGTAACAAGCTGGTTTCAAAAATAGTTTGAGAAGTCTCGGTTTGTTCTCAATATTATAAATTCTATTTGTGTGCATCGCATGATCAATTTGATTGAACAAATGTCTAACCAAACCCGTCGATAAACATGACTTACCTGTAATATAACGGGTTTGGAAGAATTTAACGTGAATCGTATAGACTGCCCGATTCAATCTTTTTACTATTTTCATAACGTGAACCGATTTGGACGGTTAGAGTTACTATTTCCATTACACAAATGTGTGTGTATATACATAAATAATAATATGATAGGTTGTTAAAAATAAATATTTAAAATATTATTATAGAAATAAACAAATATGGGCAGTTGGAATAAATCATTATTTGGATGGTTCAACGATATAAACTCATGATTTGTGGCGTTTTATAGCCCTTCACCTACATTTTAATTATTAACATTAAACAATAATACCATCAACCTCAATGATACTAATATATAATACCAAACTTAGCATAAATATCTTTTATTTCTTCATATTGTTATATCTTTATACAATTTATCAAATTCATCTTATTTTTTACATTAGTATCATAGCAAGTTAAGTTCTCAACAAACGGTAATATGTCGTTGGGGTTTCCGCCTACGGGGGGGGGGGGGGGGGGTTTGAGTCAAACCTGAAACGTTAAATAGCCGGGACGGTTAAAATTCTGTCACATATAGTCTAAGAAAAAATGTTAGTTAAAAAAACAACATTTTAATTGTTAACATTAAACAATAATACCATCAACATCAATGATATAAATATTTAATACAAACTTAACATAATTATCTTGTAATCCTTTATATTGTTATATCTTTATACAATTTATCAAATTCATCTTATTTTTTGCATTATTATAATAAGTTAAGTTCTCAACAAAACGATAATCTATCGGTGGTTGAGGTTTCCGCCTACAGGAGTTTTCGAGTGAAACTTGAAACGTCAAATAATCGGGACGGTTAAAATTCTGTCACATATAAATATTAGAAAGGTGACATAAAATAATTGTAAGTTCTTGAATGCTTCAACAAAAGTGAATAATACAAAATAAAAAATTCATAGATACCTATGCATTAAGGTTTTAATTTAAAAGAACTTAAATAAATGAATACATCAATCGAACATATTCTCCTTAGGAATCTTAAATACTTTGTCATTATTGTTTATGTAGTTTGAAATAGTTTGGAACTAAAGTTTGGTATAAAAATGCAAAAAGTATACCTTAATATGAGAAAAGATCAAATAAAAAGTTTGATTTTTCTAAGAAGGCTAGGAAGGAGGGTATTTTTGTCTAATACTTTAATATTGAAAACCCACTTAATTTAATTTCAAAAACTCACTTAATTAAAACCCACTTAAATTTTCACTTATCTCCTACAACCACCACCGCCCACCGCCACCCACAGCCACCACCTTGCCGGAAAAGTCTTCGGAAATTTCGCCGGAAAATAAAACACTATGAAAAACACAATGAAAAAGACACAATGTAAAAAACACAATGGAAAAAACACTATGAAAATAAAAACACAATGACAAAAACACAATTAAATAACACAATATAAAAAACCCAATGCAAAAAACACTATTAAAAAATAAAACACAATTGTATAACAAAATTTTGTAAAACACAATTATGGTAAAACACACTTTGTAAAAACCCACGAAACTTTTATTTTATTTTTATAAAGCAATATGGTACTCATATAAAAGATAAAAAAATACTCATTTTTATGGTGAAATTGTTTTGAAAAAAAAAATGTCGTATAAAAAAGTTATGGACGTTTTAAAATGACGGGAGAATTTGACATGTGCCTTGCATGTGGAGAGAGAAAGTCAACAAATGTGTTATCCCTATTATGCCATCACCCTTGTTTTACACTTGATATCTCTAATCTAATCTCAACCATTTAATTCTCAAATGAATGGACAAGATTATTTCCTATCATTCCTGAGAAAACTAATCTTCTTATTATAACTCAACCCCCTTAATATTATTAAACAAGTTGTGGCTCGTCAAGCCACGAGCTGATTCTAGCCAAAATTAAGCTCATTAAAATAAGCAAGCCAAGTCAAGCTTGGTCGTTGTCTCTTTCAAATTAAGCATACATTTAAATTTAAATGTTTATAAGTTATAATTTATAACCCCAAATATCTTTCGTACTTCGTCTTTCAAAACCCAAATTTTTAACCTGAAAATTTTAATATATATTTTAATATTCGACTACTCACAAGCCAACCCAAGTTCTTTTACAAGCAAAGCTCGAAATCAAATTTCAACCCCACAAACGAATTCTTTTAACTTCAAGCTCGAGCCTGAGTTACTTCGTCTTTCAAAACCCAAATTTTTAACCTGAATATTTTAATATATATTATTAATATTCGACTACTCACAAGCCAACCCAAGTTCTTTTACAAGTAAAGCTCGAAATCAAATTTCAGCCCCACAAACAAATTCTTTTAACTTCAAGCTCGAGCCTGAGTTACTTCATCTTTCAAAACCCAAATTTTTAACCTGAATATTTTAATATTCGACTACTCACAAGCCAACCCAAGTTCTTTTACAAGCAAAGCTCGAAATCAAATTTCAGCCCCACAAACGAATTCTTTTAACTTCAAGCTCGAGCCTTAGTTAATACTAGATCGACCTAACTCACTCGTTAAAAAACACTACTTCACACCCAAGACTACATAAGCTTATAATAATATTGTGTGTCATATACAATATATATCATAGTGCATTAGACTCAGATTTTCTAACTTGTATATTTGAAAATTTTAACAAAAAAACAAAACTATATTTAACAAAAATATATAAGAAATATGACATCATTTTAACATTTGAAATTGCAACTCTAGTCCCTAGAGTTTCATCATTGTACATTAATATCCAAAATCTTCGAAGCAACTGGAGCCTTAGGTATAGTTACATACAACACTCCATCTTTAACCTCTGCTTTAATCTTCTCAAACTGTATATTTTCAGGCAACGCAATCCTAAAACTATACTTCCCGTAACTCTCAGTACTCCATTCCACGTCATCACTTACTTTCACATTTATTTCAGTACCATTAATATTCTCATTATTAATATCTTTTTTTAATTTTTCTGCTTTTAAAACCAACATTTTTTCTTCAACCCATACTTTAACATCTTCTTTAGTCATTCCAGGCATGTCAAACCTCATTTTATAATCTTGTTCACCTTCTTTGATCTCCCATGGTGTTCTTCCTCTACTATAGGTGCTTGCGGGTTCGACTTGTGACACGCGGTATGGTGTCGGGTCATCCATTATTCTTTCCATTGTGTCCATCATTTGTTGGACTGTTCTTGCTGTTGGGAATCTGTCCCATAACACTGGAATAATAAAGATTGAATGTTGATTAGTATCTTGATCTTATATACAAGAATTAATTAATTATGCACATTCATATTGAAATTTTCTTGATAAAAGGTTGAAAAAATACATAAGGCTATATTTTTTTATATACAAGAATTAATTAATTATACACATTCATATTAAAATTTTCTTGATAAAAGGTTGAAAAAAATATATAGGCTATATTTTTTATATATACAAGAATATACGAGACTTAATTAATTATGCACATTCATATTGAAATTTTCTTGATAAAATGAAAAATATATCTTGAATTGAAGGCTATATTTTTATATATATTTTTTTATTGTTCACCACATATTCAGGAATTATATATATCCATGTCACAAAATTTTAAGAAAAAAGTTGAATATTTTGAATCTTGAATTGAACACTACAATTGGTGGCATAATTATGCACACAAAAAGATTGAATATTGGATTCTTCTTTTTTTATAAAAAAAATCTTATATCAAAGAAATATGCATACCCATATAAAAAATTCAAGAAAAAAGCTGAAAGTATTACTGTAGCATAACTTAACTTTGCACACAAAAAGATTGAGTCTTGATTGTTTTTTTTTGTTCTTATATTAAGGAATTATGCATACCCATATTCTAGAAAAAAAAACTTATGGGAATTGAATCTTGAATCTAAACTACTATATTAGCAATTGGTGTGACATAAAAATATCAAATTTATTCAAGACAATAATGTTTTATAACTTGTTAAAAACTGACTGGTGAGGGTTCAAGTACATTAATTGATAAAATGTACAGATTTAAAAGTAAAATCAGAGATATGTGAGTTGTCAGTCTAAAAAAAACTTAGTCATAACCTTGCACATTTAATATTAGTTTTTTATTGGTGTTTTGGTCTTATGTGAATAATCATGCATGCCCATTTCATAAAACCAAGTAAAATATATAAATAAGTACTAAATAAATTATTTTTTTGGTGAAATGAAACTTACCAATTGGTGAAGATTGGACAACTCTTTTCTTGGTGGGTTGTTTTTGTTGTGGAGTCTTGATGCTTGCTCTTTGAAAATGATCCAAATTTCCATTTTCTGCTTTGATGGTGTTTAAATTTTGCTTCTTTTTGTGGGAATTTGGGACCAAAATTAAAGATGAAGAAGGGTTTGATTTAGGAGTAATGATTCTTTGAGAGAATAATGAGAGAGCCATGCTTTATTTTTATTATTATTTGCTTTCTAGTGCAATCAATAAACTCTTGATGATTGATGAAAATGTGTAGGGGGTGGTTGGTATATATAGATAAGTAGAGGATAATAATGGAAATTTCTAGAAGTGATGAGAAATTGGATATGGGGCCCACATGATCCTTTTGGATATTTTTTTGTTTGTAATCTTTTGGGCATGTCTCGATGGATCTGGAAACAAGAAGATGTTTCTTCAAAGTTTTGGGCTCATAAATGAAAGGATCTGGAGGCCCATTGGCCCATGGCTCAGAAACAAGATTGAATGTTTTGAGTATTGACTAAGAAGAAAGTCCAATTCGGGTTATTTATATTTTATAGTCATATATAGAGGTGCACAAAACCGGTTTGAAACCTAAACCGAACCGGTTTATAAACTGAACCATTTGGTCAACGGCTGGTCAAAAATGGTTTGACTCAAACCGGTTCGGTTTAGAAGCAAGATAGGTCGGCCTGGTCACTTCGGTCCGGTTTATAAACTAGTTTGACTGGTTTTAAACCGGTTTTCCTCAAACCCGTTTGGTAGATATTAAGGGGAACCGGTCCTGAAACTGGAGGGTTGGGTGAAACCGGTTTTAAACCCAAACCGGTTTTTTTGTATACCTCTAGTCATATATATTAGATGATTTAAAAGGTTGTGAGATTTTAAATATTTTTAGATTACATTTAACATGCCAGTATGTATGATGAGGCAGGGTGGAAACGAACAACTATAATATAAGGATCTTCTAATTTGGTACGTTTGCTAAAATTTTTATTTAACAAAAACATCAACTGAAAACACGTCAAATTAATTATGGAAATGTCTGAATGCTGCGAAATTTAGGGAAAAGTCTTGCCTAGATGATGGAATTTGGGCTTGGCAATTGTGTCAACCCACCGCAACAAATGTCGCAAGGTCCGGCTCGTCGAGACCTTTCCACTGACTGGTAGTGGGCCCTGTAATTCCACCTATAGACCAAGTTATGCCATTTCTAAATTTGAACCCCTTCTTCCTTATCTACCTCAATATAAGAATATGTTAACTAATATGTTTTAATTTTAACTAAACTCTTTACTCATTTGATATACTATAGTTGACATAAATTCTATTGGTCATCTTATTATCCAAATTCCAACATAACCAAAATACAAAATCCTAGAATACTAAGGTCATTTATTTATGTTAATAAGTTAATATATACATTTTTATGAATCATTACCTTTGTGTGTTTGATTATTTGCTTATTCCATTTTGATGCTTTGGGGAAAAGAAGTTTGAATTCTTCTTTTCTATTGCACTCGATTAATATCTTATGAAATGATCTATTCGTATACTTGTATGAACCGAGTGAACGAGACATGCTTGAGAAAAAGTCCGTAGCATGGGGTGGTTGAGATTAGAGATTTAGAGAGCGACATCACAAACCAACTTGTATGAACGGGACATGTTTGAGAAAAAAATCTAGCTTAAACGGTCTAATTGTTATTCAGTTATGTTAAAAGTTACATACTCGTCAGTAATGGATAATATTATGGAAACATCTTAATGGGTCGGATCATATGGCAAATGCGATAATATTTTGGAAACATCTTATGATGGTTTTGTCCAAAAATTATCAATTTTCATTTACTTCATTATTATTGTATAAAAGCATATGAATCTTGGAATTTATTGATTCATCAAATTTATTTATGCACTTATTTCAATCATAGATTATCAATTTTTTTTTCCCTCAAGATAGGTCAGAACCATAAAAGTATTTACCTACCAAGAGTATTTTTGTTTTTTCTAACGGCAACACACACATTCATTTATTTTCTACCCCTGAACTACGCCAAAAGTATATTCATATTTTTACTGATTTCGCTTGTCTATTTATCAATAATTTTCTTTGGGCTAACTATACATCAACATCCAATGTGTCAATTAAAAAAAACACAAATTAAACTGCAGAATGTAAACATTTTAACACAAGTAAATTTATTTTAAATACTAACTTACATGGTTAAACACAATATTTATTTTAACAAAAGAAATACAAATTAATCCAGGATTAATTAAAACCTAATCCTGGATCATTGAACACATCCCATTGGAATCCTGGGCTATCATTCCAATTTTGTGGGAACTCAAATTCTTCAAATGAATTGCTTAAAGATTCAACTTGATTATTATGAGACATCATCATCAATCCAATGTCCTCAATTGTCGGAATGTTGTCGTTTAACATGTCGCGTTTCTCTTCTTTGATCGTGTGATTATTAAATGTGTTATGTGAAGAAGTTGATTCAACACTCTCTTGTTTTATAGTTGGGTCGAGATTAAGATGTTGCCCAACTGGATGGTGCGTACGAGGATCTAACCCCATGAACTTCATTTTCTTCTTGATCCGAGTGTTCCAGTGGTTCTTGATCTCGTTATCTGTTCTCCCAGGAAATTGAGCCGCAATTTTCGACCACCTAATATAACGAGAATTGTTATAAGTGGAAATAATTTATAATTACACACACGGCAATATTTTCTAGGAGTGTTCATGGTTTAGTTTGAAATCGTCCAAACAAATCATTGGTTAGAAAATTTATAACTGTATTGAACATTCGATTTATAGTTTATACTTAATACCGGTTAGAAAAAAACCAAAGAGTAAGATTTTGGGTTATATAACTTTTTATATTTTACACGCGCCTTTAATTATTTTAAGTTGGAATATACACATGATTGAACTTTGCTTAACAATACAACATAGTGAGTTGGTCTTTTAAGTTGCAACTATAGAGCATTATAATTTCTTTATTTTGATGTTACTTTATCAATTTATTTAATTATAAATAACGTATTATATTTTTCAATTGTCTGGTTTTTACTGGATATTTGATTCACAGTTTAACCTAAAAATCAGATGTCAAGAGAACATATTGTAGCAATTACCTATTGCCAAGACGAGCATGGAGTTGGATGATCATATCTTCCTCAGCTTCCGTAAAACCACCTCTTTTAAGATCCGGTCTCAAGTAATTAATCCATCTGAGCCTACAACTCTTTCCGCATCTCATCAACCCTGCAACACCGCCAAAAAAAATAAAATCAAAAATAAAATAAAAAATCAGGCCGCAAATCAGTCAAGTTCTTCTAAAACAACATAGACGAAATTCAAACCTGCGAGCTTCGGGACAATCCGCCAACATTGAATGCCATTGTTGAGAATGAAAGTCATGAGTTTATGATCTTCTTCAAGAGTCCATGGTCCTCTTCTTAATCCATTTTTCTCACAACATGGCTGTCTTCCCATCTTTATTTCATCAAGAACTTGAAAAACTATTAATGTGACACAACTACACAAGTTAAATGTGTGATGTATATGTATGTGTGTGTATATATATATGAGACACATTTAAATGAGGATAGAAACTTGTGTCATTTGCATACTTGTTTCAAAGGGATGATTCTGCCAACTATCATAACTCATGATTGAGTAAGAAAGCACCAAACTTTATGACTAAAGATTCATAATCTTTTTGATAATGATCAATCATTGTTGTCCTAAAAAGTAATCAACAAAGGAGAAAAAAAATATGAGTAACTTACTAGCAAATAACCCAAAAAAAGTCTTGTGAACTTAATTAAATCAATGGGTTAATTGGATTAATTAAATACCATTAATCATTACTTAACTTAAAACACTATAATAATGTGTACAATGTATATTCTATGTATTCCATTAGAAACAAAACTAAAAAAATATGTAAACCTTATCTAATCAATGAGTCTAAGGATTTAAGCATGGAATAAATGTCGAGATCAGCTCGCTAAAAATCTTGAATCGAGCCAAGCAACGAGCTCGAGCTTGGGCCAGGCCTAAAAATAAACTTATTTAATAAATGATTCGACCAAAGTTTTACTTATTGAACTCAAATAAACTCGTGAGAATAAATGAATATGTTATTTATATGATTTGTGTTTAATATATCAAATATATAGTTATAATAATTAATTAATTATTCTGTCTTATTAGATGCTTATATTGATCTTGATTTTTTATATAAAAACAAAGATATTACATCAACATAGCAGGTAGGCGGGCAACAAGCTGTGCCGCCACCCCTTTCTGAATTGCAAACCCTAACCTGCTAAAGACATACGCCTGCCCCTTTGGAGTCGACACATTGCTATGCACAACCCGTTGGACCCTGGTTAGGAAACGGATAGCTTCCGGTGCCAAGGAGCCAAAGGTATCAAAGGCCTGATGGACAAAAACATGCTGGTTCTCTTCGCAGGCTTTAGCATGTTTCTTCACCTTCTTTGTTTCAGCCCTTTTCATTGCTTGCCCAGCTACAAACCCATTATCCCTCAAACCAGCTAAAGGAGATACCCATGTGAGGTCAACACAAACGTGTTTTCCCCCGGCCCAACCAAAGACGAGCAAATCTGCCGGTCGTAGAGTGGATCTCCCTTCCGTGGGGTCCGTAAGGAAGTTTACGGGGGCTTCCTTTTTAGCTGATATCCCAGCCCGCCTTAAGATGTCCCAAAGAACGTCCCGCACCCAATCATGTCGGTATTTGAACCCAGGCATCTCCTTGCAATGAACCGCATGTTACAATTATGACAATTATAACTAAATAATACATTATATGTTATACATAATAATATGTATAAACCAAATTTATATAAGTTAACTAATAGATAATAAACGAGTTTAGCTGAGCTTGCATGAAAAACTACTCATGAACGAGCACCGGCATTAAGAGTCGAGTTAAAACCTCACGATCGAGTGTTTGACTTGTTACAATCGATCTTTATGATAGTACGAATAACATGGTTTAATCTTGA
Organism: Bidens hawaiensis; assembly: GCF_021521415.1. Taxonomy (NCBI): domain Eukaryota; kingdom Viridiplantae; phylum Streptophyta; class Magnoliopsida; order Asterales; family Asteraceae; genus Bidens; species Bidens hawaiensis. The sequence goes on along the minus strand of NW_027494213.1, from coordinate 24,379 downwards.
TAGAGATAGTTCTCCTATCATATATTTATTTGGTATCTAAAAATTCTAAGAGAGAATATTTAAAGTTGTCCTAAACCAAGAAACTTAGGGGGTGTTTGGTAGAGAGATTTGAGGGTAGAGGTGTTCAAAAAAACCGGTTACGGAACCGGTTTGGCCGGTTCAACCGGAAACCGGTTTTTTAAAAACCGGTTTTTTTAAAAACCGGTTTGACCGGTTTACGTAACCGGTTTACGTATCGGTTATACGTTTTGGAGCCAAAACCGGTTTTATAACCGGTTTTTTTTATAACCGGTTTTTTTTAATAACCGGTTATTAAAAAACCGGTTAACCGGTTTTTAAAATAACCGGTTTATTACCGTTATAAAAAAAACCGGTTAACCGGTTTTTTAATAACCGGTTAACCGGTTAAACCGGTTTTCGAACGTTACCAAACGGCTTTATAGCCGTTTTTTTTTTTTTTTGACCGTTTTTTAGCCGTTTTTTTTTTGTTTTTTTACCATTTTACCCCCACAAACATCTATATATAGTTTAGGTTGGGTATTGGTTAGATCACACTTGATTATACAACTCCAAACGCTCTAAACGTTTATTTCATACGCGATTATACAACTCCAAACGCTCTTCTTTCGTAGTCGTTTATTTCATACTCGAGTATACCACTCTTAATTCGTAGTCGATTATCATGGCCTCCCAAAGTGCTGCTTCATCGGTCAACATGGGTGCCTCGAACACGGGAGAAACCGTCGTTCGGGTCATCCCCACGAAACGAAACCAAGATATTTGGCAACATTTCGACCTATGCGAAATGTCTAACGGAACCCAAAAAGCTAGATGCAAACATTGTTTGAAGTTTTATAACAAAGAAGCAAACTCCAGTTTAAGAGCTCATGTAGAAAAGCCCTCTTGCAAGGTCTTGAAGGACGAATCCGGAAGTAGTTCGCAGCCGGAGATGACGAATCAAGGAACGGTGTTTACGTACGACCTTGAAGCGGTACGTCAACAGTTTGGCAACTTTGTGATTCAACAATCACTTCCTTTCAACCACTTCGACAACCCTCAATTCACGGAGATGATGCAAAAGTATGTTCAACCACGCTACCAACACGTAAGTCGTTCGACCCTTAGAAGAGATTGTCTTAAAGCATGGAAAAACGCTAAATCCGAACTAATTTCATACTTTTCAAACTTACAAACTGGTGTGAACTTAACAACGGATGTGTGGTCGGTACCTAATGGTTCGCCCGACTCATACATTTGTGTGACGGCTCATTGGGTTGACCCCCGGTCGTGGCAAATGATGAAACGAACCGTTGCGTTTCAATTGTTTGATTACCCGCACACGGGTAGAAATATTTTTAAACTCTTGGATAAAGTCATTCGACAATACAAGATTGAAGATAAAATCTTTTCAATATCGTTTGATAACGCGTCCAACAATACGGCCGCGGTTGGCCATTTAAAATTAAAGTATAAACCTATCTGTGATGGAGCGTTTTTTCATAGCCGATGCATTGCACATATTATCAACTTGGCCGTGCAAGATGGGTTAAACGTGATCGAAACGCAAAGAAACAATTTTAAAAGAATGTTACGAGATGTTTTTAGCAACAATTCAACATTTTCAAGATACAAAAAATTTTGTGAAGAAGCTAACTGTCAATGGTTGGGGCCTAATTGGGATTGTCCAACAAGATGGAACTCGACTTGTGAAATGTTTGAGAAAGCCATCCAACAAAAACAATCGTTAATTGCGTTTCATCAAATTTTGTCAAATAGGGGTAAATGTGCACCGTACGATCCTAGAAACTGGTTATTGATTGAGATCGTTACGGAGGTTCTTCAAATTTTTAAATCTTGCACAACTAGTTTATCCGGGGTTTACTATCCAACAAGCCCCATTGCTTTACCAAAAATTGCTGTCATGTGCACAAAGTTGACTGAAATTCATTGTAGGGGTGCACCTTATTTTGATATGGGTGCAAAAATGAAAGAAAAATTTAGAAAATATTTTCAACAACTACCCGCTGTTTTGACCTGTGCGGCTGCGTTAAACCCTTGCATCAATGTTGGTGGTGTTGAAGCTTTAATAGAAAAAATTTGTGATGAGCTAGAGTTAAACGACGATCAAAACCCCCATTATAACCAAACTTTAAAGAATGCTTTCAACACCACCTTGGCAAACATGTATGATGTTTACCTTACAAAACACGGGTCGTCTTCCCAAATTCATGACTCGTTAAGAGCTGTTGCCCAATCCCAATCCCAAACCGACCTTGAAATGGGGATGTACTACATGATTTGGGAAGACGCCGGTAAACGTCAAAGGGTAAACACCCCAAGCAGTGAACTTGGAAGGTATGGTGGTACCAACTTTGTGAAACACATGACTCCGGATGAATTTAGAAGTCTTGATATGCTGGCTTGGTGGAGAGGTAAGGAGGATGAGTTTCCGATCCTCGCCGCCATGGCCAAAGATTTACTAACGGTCCAAGCTTCCACGGTAGCTTCGGAGTCTGCTTTTTCTGTTTCTGGCAGGGTTATATCGATTAGGAGGACTCGACTCACTCCACCAGCTGTAGAGATGTCGATTTGCTACAAGGATTACTTGGACTCTTTAGATAGGGCACAACATCAACGCTCACTCGAGGGGGAAATGGAGTATGAGGCGGCCTTGTATGAAGACGAGGTCAATCAAGGACACACTCAACCAATGACCGATGAAGAAGCCGCGTACGACGATTACCTAAGGAATAGCTCGGGATCGGGTAGCGAAGAAAATGAGTAACAAACATCAACTTGTTAATGTAATCGTGTCTAAGCATTCTTTAATGTTTGTATTTTTGAGTTACGAATATGCGATAACGATTTAATGTTTGTATTTTTAATGTAAAAGCTATAAATGAAAGTTATGTGTTTTTAATCTTCCAAGCAAAGAATGCTAACAACGAAACCCTAAACCCTAAACCCTAAAGCAAAAAAAAAAAAAAAAAAAAAAAAAAAAAAAAAAAAAAAAAAACCGGTTAACCGGTTAGACCGGTTATTAAAAACCGGTTGTAAAAAAACCGGTTTAATAACCGGTTCTAACCGGTTTCTAAACCGGTCCAAACCGGTTTGGCCGGTTTGAGTTTTCATTGACAAAAACCGGTTAATAACCGGTCCGGTTATTAACCGAACCGGTTTTTTTCTGGATAAAAAAACCGGTCCGGTTAATAACCGAACCGGTTTTTTCAAAAAAACCGATTTGTGCACCTCTATTTGAGGGTGGAGAATTAGGTTTCTCTTGTTTGGGAGAATTAGGCGGAGAATTGGGCGGAGAATTGGTTTTCTCTGAGAATTGGGTGTAGGCAAAAAGTAGAGAAATCCAATTCTCTCCATTTGGAAGAGAAATGGAATTCTCTCTGCTTCTAAATCGAGTCTCTGCTCTACTCCGTTCGCGTATGATGATGATGATGCTCCGACCGGCGATGGTGATGATGATGCCGACGTCCGGCACGGCGGCCGACGCCGCAGCCACGTCCGTTCGCGTCTCTGAGCCAAAACGAAACCCTAAATCGTGAGGCGGTGTTGCGAGGTGGAACCCTAAATCGCGGTGTTGATGTTGCGCGGCGATGATGATGACGCTCTACTCCGTTCGCGGTGTTGCTACGCGTCTCTGAGCCACCATTTCTCCACCATGATGATGCCGAGGCGGAACCCTAATCACGTCTCTGCTCCCGTTTCTCCACCCATTTCTCTATTGTACCAAACAAAGGAAATGATTGTCAATTCTCCACCCATTTCTATTTCTCTCCAATTCCATTTCTCTCCCATTTCTATTTCCATTTCTTCCCATTCTTTTTCTCTGTACCAAACACCCCCTTATATGAATATATTTTGAAAAATCAAATGTAACACGCAAAGTATATAAATCTTTAAAACTAACATAAGTACAAGTTTATGCATGTATTTGTTTGGTTACTCTCATTGAGAACTCATAACATATAAGGTCCATTCAAAGTAAATTTATTTGACTGTATGACATATATGTAAGGTGTAAACGAGCCATGTCCGAGCTTGACCAGACTTCACTCGTATCATTTCGAACATCTTTTTTTAAAGCTTCGCCTGTGAGTCATTTTTTCAAGCTTGGGTTCGGCTTTATATTGACTCATATTGTATGTATTTATTATTTTATATACAATTTTACTATTTATTTTATATTAAGAATAAAAAATTAAATGAGCCTAAGTTCGACTCGAGCTCGTGAAACGAGACGAGCCATAGCTTGGTTTGAGCTCGGCTGTTTGAGGCTCAGACACGAAAAAAACTCGGTTTGTTTTAAGCTTTTTATCAATGCAATATTAAGTGACTTGCAAGCGACTTTGCTTGTTTGCACCCCTATATAAATGTTCAATTTGACTTGTGTAACATTCCAAATTTCTATTATATTTAATACAATTTTATAAACTTTTCCAAATAAAATATTGGATGGATTCCATAATTGAAAGGCCCCCTTATATAGTTGTCAAGTTTCATGAATGGGGAGCAACCTTTTTTTAATTATTTTTTTTTTAGTTTGGTAAACTTTAATCAATTTTTTATAATAATATTCCTTTAGATGAGTATTTATTTGCAAAACAAGTTATTATTTTAATTAAGACTAATCATTGATAAAATAAAAATATGTATCAAGCTGCGCATGGTTTAATCCCACTCTAGTTCATTGAATTTTAATATATATACTTTTTAGCTAGTGGATTTATATTAATTGTTGTTCATGTAACACCTTGCAATAATCAAATTATTATTCTTTTCCTTTTTCCTTGTCTAGTCATGCTAATGTTTTCATAACCGAATCAAACATTGAACCGGCCGTCTTACTGATTTACTGCACTTATATCCTCAAAATACACATACATAGTACGCTAGTACGGTGGCACATTTTATTTAACACGTCCATCCATGGTGTTCATATTTCTGGACAATATCGATCGACGCTGGACAAATATAAAGAAGTGGTCATGGCTTGATGTACAAAGATTTCAAGAGACGATGATCGTATTAATTTAAATAATTATATATAACAATTAAGGTGCCACTAAGTGGCGATTGGGCCACTTGGCAGCACCGTATTAGTCGTTGTCATTTTGTTTTTTGAATTCCAATACTGTAATGAACATAATGGAACCGAATTTTTGGAGACTCACAACCTCAACGCACAGGACCGACATCGCTCCGAAATTTACCCATGGCAGAGTGTACCAACCGACACCACCCATTAGTCCACCTCAATTTATATTTTTTTTTCCGATTTTTAGCTCCGGTTGCATAACGACAGTAAACGAAACTGACTAAACTCATGTCGAGTTACCGCCTCAATGTCCGGAACCAACAACGCTTGGGTTTTACCACCGCTCGGTTTTACAGACCAAATAAACATCAAATAGTTTGTTTATTTACATGTTAATATTTTTATATGTTACTTTGACGATTTTTTTTTTGGGTTTAAACGCTCAGGTTTTACTAACAATGTCTATACCGTAACGAGTGTAACCGATAATGTCCAAATTCACGTCGACTCATCGCCTCAATGCATGGGACCGTCAACGATTGGTTTATCGTCGTCCGTTTTTTACCGAACTTTCCCAGCGCAACGCGCTGGGTAATACACCAGTTTAATTATAAGTTGCGGTTGCTACTAATTCTGTTGTAATTCCAAACCCGTGTGTTCGCTAAGTTTCCCCTTAATATAGTTCTTCGCAAATCACAACAAACAAAAGCGAACTAGTATTCTTCAAGATTTCCGTCCTGCACACCGTGAAAACGCGCCTATTTGTATATTATGCATCCTAGGTAGTACCTTATGCAACATTGTTTGTACATGACATGTTTGTAGCAGGAACATAAACAACATCAACTCCAAAATAAGCAACATTAGTAAGATACTGATGGTAGCGGTGTGCATGGTGCGGTTTTAAGCTAAAACCAAACCGAAAACCAAAACTTCGGTTTTTTCGGTTTTTCGATTTTCATTTTGGTTTCGGTTCGGTTTTTTCGGTTTTTGTCATTTGAGCTTGAAAATTTGAGGTCGAAAAAAAAAGTTAGCAAAAAATAATGAATTTTAAGTATAAATAATTTTGAAATTCATTATTAACTAATAGACTATTATACATTTGATCAAAATTATTTGAGTTACATATTTATTAAATTCTTATAAATTACTTAAAATAACAAAAAAAAACAAATTTTAGGAATTCGGTTTTTTCGGCTTTTAGTACATGGAAAACCAAAACCTAACCGTTAGTTCAGTTTTTACACAAACATAAAACCAAACCGTCGGTTTTTGTTTCGTTTCAGTTTTTTCGGTTTCGGAATGTTTTTTTGGTTTCTTGCACACCCCTTATTGATGGGATCGGTGAGTTTTCTAGTAAAGTGTCCGCTAAACATATAAAAAGAATGACAGTGCGCGTGCAATCTTTCGGGGCCTAAAAGTTTTACCACTTTTACCAGCAATAAAGAAAAAAGAATAAACTACTAGTCTCGTATACATTCGCTTGTACGAAAGAAATAATGATTTGACGTTTAACGGCGACATAACAAAGATTATGTACTATTGAACATAAATTGCAAGCATTGGTCCAATGAACACAAAAATATTCAGAAAATTTTCAGGTTCAAAACCTGTTTTTTTATATTTTGTTAATAACCTGGTACACTGAATCCATATATATCCTTCTTTCTCCTTTGACACTCAGCTTTTGACCCTGTCAAGTATCAACGAGTGGCGGTTAAAAAAACACGTTTTTGACCGTTTACTTGTGAAGAGTAAATTACACTTTTCGTTCTTTATGTATATTGAAAGTTTTACTTTTCGTCCTTAAACTAAAGAAGTTACGAGTAACTTCCTTTATGTTTGCGTTTTGTAACATATATCGTCTTTTTTGAGTAGGGGTGTAAACAAGCCGAACCCGAGCTCGCCTAGGCTCGGGCTTGTCTGGTTTTGACTTCCGAGAGCTCGAGCTTGGGTCGTGAGTTGTCTTTTCTAGCTTGGGCTCGGCTTGGTTATTATTTATTAATAATAATAATAATAATAATAATAATCAGCATCAAAAATTGATGCTGATTATTATTATTATTATTATTACTACTACTACTATTATTATTGATATATTTTGAGAAAAACCTTAAAACAGGCCTAAGCTCGACTGCGCAGTGTAAACTTAATATATAGAAGTCCAAAAGAGGTAAAACTTAAAACTACACAACGCTCGTTAAGGCCCGACCAGCCTAAACAAGCTTCTCATACGGCCGTACAAAGCTCGAGCTCGGGGTCGATAACTAAGCGAGCTTTATTTGAGGCTCGGGCTCGAAAAAGCTAGGCTCATTTCGAGATTTCTATCGATCCGAGCCTGAGTAGCTTGCAAGCATCTCGGCTCGTTTGCACCCCTACTTTTGACTAACGGGCATTAAATTTTTCTGATAAGTCTTAACGAACAAATTTAACGCCCGTTAGTCTATAGAAATCCGCTACAAAAACGTAAACATAAAGGATGTTTCTTGTAATTTCTTTAGTTTAAAGACGAAAAGCGATATTTTTTCCTCTTGTAAAAGTAGTTTTTGAGTCAAACGGGTCAAAGTTAACGCATACAACATACTTTATAGTACATACTCCCTCCGTCCCATTAAAAGTGTCCATATTTCCTTTTTTATCTGTCACATTACAAATGTCCACTTTCAAAATTTATTAGCCAATTTCCAAGTTTACCCTTAAACACACACAACTAACATTAATAAACAATATCGATGGACCCAATTTCCAAGGGCATTATTGTCATTTGGTAAGCAACGAAAACAATAATTTAATCTACCTTAAACTTTGTGTTTTTAGAACTATGACACTTTGACCGGGACGGAGGGAGTATTATTTATATAAAAGAAGTGTTTAAAGAAGAGAACACAAATGTTTTAACCAGAAACTCACTTGGGTTTGTCACTCGCAGTTTCCTCAGACTCGGCCTCAGTCTTTATATCAGTCAATTTTCCGAATGACTCTTTGGCATCACCGAAGAAATCCACCACTTTATCGAGCACTGTTTTCAGCTCGTCTTTTTGTGGGAGCTTAAAAAAGATAAGAATTCGACATCTCAGATCGATTAAACAGGCGGAAACTTAACTTAATACAAATATTTGTTAAACAAAATAATATTAATGAGTTATAATCATAAATACCTCAATTACATCATTGCTTGCAAGTGCAGCTCTTATGTTGGTACCTTCCTGCATATTCCACATATAAATTAACATGACACATTATGGTAAACAAGCACAAAAATCACAGGTTGTTAGATTTTTAGTTCTATATATATATATATATATATAGGAACATGTTCTAGAGGGAACTCAAAAAAAGTGGGGAACCGGAGAACTCTTCATTTTACATGTAAAAATTACTAAAAAAAATTCATTTTTCATGTAAAAAACACATTTTTTACATAATCTTTTTAGACCTTTTTACATATAAACACATGTAGAAGCCGTTTCCAAAATTTTTATTTTTATTTTTTAATTTTCAGTTAAGAAACGGTAAAAAAAATTACAACATTACTTTTTTTTATTGGAATGTCTTCTACATATATTTATAAACATAAAGTCCAAAAAAGTTTATGTTAAAACTATTTTTTTACATGTGAAATCGAGCTTTATATTATTTTTTACATGTAAAATGAAGAGTTCTCAGTTCCCCACCTTTTTAGAGTTCCCTCTTGAACCTGCCCCTATATATATATGTGTATATATGTTTATCGATAACGTACCACGATTTTGTAGCCGTATCGGAATTCTGTAGCTGACCGCAACACACGATGTTGTCGAATTGCTGTCTTCTGACCCTCCTTCTCATCCTATAAAAGAAAGGTCCTAAATATATTGATATCAAGAGAAACTTTTTTTTACATTTTATTCAACTATTGTAACATGTCAAGTGCCATCAAATTTTAAGGAAGTAGATTTTTATGTAATAAACCTTCCATAAGCTTACATGTTGTTATGATACTATCCCGTGCATGAAACCGAACCAAAACTAAAATAAAACCCATGGTTTGGTTTTATGTTTTGTAGAAACCAAGGTTTTGCATGTAGTAAAAACCGAAAAAACATAACCGAATTTATAAATTTTTATTTTTTTATATATTTAAGGATTTAATAAATATGTAACTCAAATATTTTAGCTCAAGTGTGTAATAATCAATCAGTTATCAACTAACAAAATGATTTATTCACGAATTCATTATTTTGGGCCAATTTCATTTTTTTCGGCTCAAAATTTTCAAGCTAAAATGGCAAACTGAAAAAAACCGAACCAAACTAAAACCGAATTGTTTTCAAAATTCAATTAAAAAACCGAAGCTTTTATGTAATAAACCTTCCATAAACTTAGATGATTTTTGTTATGATACTAGAGGAGTGCATGAAACTGGAAAAAACCGAACATAAACTAAACTAAAACCGACGGTTTGGTTTTATGTTTTGTAGAAACCAAATTTTTGGTTCGGTTTTGGTTTTGCATGTAATAAAAACCGAAACTTATTTATAGATTTTCATTTTTATTTTTTATTATGTAATTTATAAATATTTAATAAATATGTAACTCAAAAGTTTTAGCCCAAAATTATCTATGCCCAAATTCCTTATTTTGGCCCGAATTTTTTTTTCTGGCTCAAAATTTTCAAGCTCAACTAGCAAAAATGAAAAAACTGAAACCGAAACCAAGTGGTTATCAAAAGTTCAAAAACCGAAGTTTCAGATATAAAACTTACTTTATAAATCACTCCTGCAAGATTTCTGGCTAGAGTGTCTTTGTATATATATTTCCCAAGAAAATTATCTTTAGCTGAAATCAGGATCTTTGCTGTTGTGCCACCTGCTACAATACTTACAGGGTACCATAGATAAACCTGCATAATAAGTTCAATGTTTTTGAGCATTTTATTATGTAAAAGTATCATTCATGAAGTATGTTGTTTAAATGTGATATTTAAGTTTGTTACACAAAATGAAGATAAAATATTACATGCAAACAGGTAACAAATGGATTATAGTAGCTAAATAAACAATAATTCTGTTCTTTTCGATATGTGCATAACTAGAGGTCCAATATTATGGCTACCAAATTGTAAGGGTACAAATTAGCTAGTCGAGATTGGATTGATAAAAAGCTCGAAACGAACAGAGCCTGAACCTTAAATAAAACGTGTTTAGTTATTGAGCCCGAGCTCGAGTCTTGTATGGGAAGATCATTTAGGGTCGTCAAGTGTTAACGAGCCTAATTTGTTTTTAGGTTTCAACTCTTTTCAACTTTTATGTATACGAGCTCGAGCCGAGCTTTGGCTCGTTTAAGGTCTTGTACACGAGCTCGAGCCCAGGTTGGGCTCATTAACATTTTCCTTAAAAGTATATAAAGATAATTAAAAATGTACATCAATTTATTAATATAAATAATTAATAAATAATAAATGAGTCGAGCCCGAGCTAGAAAAGGCATCTCACGACCCAAGCTCGAGCTCTTGTAAGCCAAAACAAGCCGAGTTCAGGCTCAGCTTGTCCCGTCTACACCCCTACCAAATTGGATTTGGGTCCAAAGGGGTGCAAACGAGCCGAGCTGCTCATGAGCAAATTGATCAGATCGATACAAAGCTTGAAACGAGCTGAGCTTCTTTTAGCTCGAGCCTCAAATAAAACTAACTTAGTTATCGAGCCCGAGCTTAAGCCTTGGGTATATTTAAATGTTTACCTCTCTTTAACATCAATTTATTATTTTAACACTTTGTTAAAAGCACTACACAGGCTTGAGCCGAGTTTAGGCTCATTTAAGGTTTTTCTTAAAATATATAAAATTAATTAAACTCGTATAACATAGTGTACGAATCAAATACAAATGATATTTATCATGAGAAGTGTACAAATAACTAGAGTAATTATGTTAAAAATAAAGTAATTATTATTGCATTATAACTTTTGAACTAAAGTAATAATTAGTTACACTATATTATATTATTTTTTATAACATAATTACACTCCTTCAAAACTTTAATTACTACACTTGGCCTTAGGCTATGTGTAGTGAAGGGGCTACAAAATGGAGCGATTTGCGTCATGTGACGCCCAGTCAGCAAATAGTGGGTTTTTGTTTTAGGAGTGTAATGGTGTTATAGCCCAATATATTACACACACATACTATTATTATAATAATAAACGCATAAACACAACAGGCGACAAAAAGAAGCCCCCCCCCCAAATGCCCCTATTGTCGGGGGGGGGGGGGGGGGGGGGGGTGGCTCACTCCAAAAATCCCCCATATCGCTTTTAAAATCGCCCCAGTAATATTTGTATGTTTAGTATGTTAATTTTATTTGCATCTAAAATCATAAATAATAAGTGAGCCAAAGCTCGAGCCCGGATAAGTAAAAACAAGCCTGGTCGAGCTTGGGCTGGGCTCGTTTACATCCCTACGGCTAATCTAACTCGAACCCGAATAACAAATCAACCCGAAACAATTAAATATAGTTAACAAGAGATTATAATAATAAAAATAAATAAATAAATACTAACATTAGCCATACGGATAAAAATAACGAATCTAGGATTCCCATCATCTTCAATCTTTGGCAAAGCCGTCATGGGCCGTTGAAACTGACGGTTTTGCATGCCGCGTTTGCCTTTAGCTTCAACCGCCACTAATAGTCTCTTGGTTGGTTGTTGTTTGCGATGAATTTGCGACGAAGAAAACAACGATTGTCTGATTGAATTGGAGTCATCGGTTGGTTTTAGATTTCGAGTTGGAAAGAGTGTGTGTGAGTTCAAAGACATACAAACATCCATTGTTTGTTGTTTGAGTTTGAGTTTTGAGTTGCTATCTGAACTGAATACTATGTGATGGATGATTCTTATCCACTATGTTTTTGATGAATGAATGTTGTACACGTGGCACCATCAAGTGCTCACCTTATTATTTTTATTTTCTATTTTACGCCTCTACGGTAAATGAAATCCTTCAAATTGGTTCCTGGAGAAATTCATACATCTGGATACACTCGTGTTTTGATCCGGAGAAAAACTTTCATCTAAGGGCAATGTTCATGAACAGTCATTCGAAAACACGATAGTGCGGTGAGATAAAGTTTGTTCAGTTCTAAAATCTAACCGATGAAAGTCACATACTCGCAGAGTTTTCCATCATCACCCTGATGTAGCTGAAGCTAAATGTTGGTGGTAGGAATCGAACATGTGCCACATAGAATACTTGTTGGCCTAAATAAATATTATTTGAATTTCTATGATAGTAATAATTTATAACCAGTGATTTCCATGAATTTATTCGTTTTGTGACGGTAAGTTGAAACGAATTCGGTCGGTATTGGTTATTTGTTACATCAGTAAAAACCGGGCATTGTTGGTAAAATCCAAACCTTTTTGGTAAAACCCAAGTGTTACGACGACGTGGCAACGCAAATTCAATCAGTATCAGTTACGATTATTACAGTATAAACGACGTTTAAAAAACAAAAACATAATACATGTATTTTGCCTAGAAAAATAATAAATCGATGGAACTTTGCATCATCAAACTTTGAAATTATCTTATGTAATAACTAATAATTATAATTTCAGATAATTTTACGTATAATTTACCATTTTATTTAAGTTATTATATAGCAGTCAGGCAACATTACAGCCTAACTAACTGTCTAACTAACAGGGCACTCGTTGAGCCTATGCATCTACTATTAGTATCTCCATAGCCTAAGGGGTTAGATAATGTTTTAGCCACACCAGCTTTGCCAGGCAATGTCGTAGCCAAGTTGTTGTATTTGGAGACGGTTTTGGGCAGTTGGCTCGATTTTTGGCTGGTTTAGAATAGGGGGGTGCCTTGCCAAACGTGTTGGGTATTGTTCTTGTTAGTCAAGGTAAGTGTGCAGCCTGGCTATTCATGTTTAGGCAACATGATAAATTAATAAGGACACGTGTCATCATCGGGTTGTGTAAACTAATACTGAAAGGAAGACATGTTGAGCTCAGTTGATGTCTAGAGATGTTAGAGATGGCACTTTGATTACAATATAAAAGCTGGAGTTTATTTGGTTACTTTGTTAGTAAAAATTATTATTGATCGTTCGAATAATTAAAATCTGATTTGCATTTTTTATGAACATATATCTAACTTCATGCAGCTATATCGAATATATTTTTCTTTCATATACTACCAGTTTACATACAAGAAACAGAATTGTTCAATTCTAACCAAGCCAAGTATTGCTTATACTTGAATATGAATTTTAACGGTTTAATCCAAGTCATGATATGATATGAAGTATGTCTATGTTATAGTTAATATTCTTGACATGATTAAATATATGGCTCGTGTTCGAATTCACTTGTTCAACTAGTGAACCCAAAATCATACACCACATCATACCAGTATGAACAACACCCTATAAACAACCTATTTATTATGTGGCAATATTAAAAAGTATAAAATAAAGAAAGTCAAGGATGAACCTATAGTAATTAGAAAACTCAAATTGGAACACCACCATGCATTTTAATAATCCATAGGAACATGAATTTCAAAATGTCAAATTGAATGGCTCGATAATCCCTATACCATGAAAAAGTCAAGATTTGCATTTATTTTATAGAAAAATTGTTATCCTATGTAACATATATTTATAATCATAAATTCATAATAGTTATTATCAATTCAATTTGAGAATAAATAATAATAATAATAATAATAATAATAATAATAAATATTTGTTTGACTTCATGTTAAATATACCTAAAATATACTTTAAACCAGAATGTATATTAATTAACTTTATTTATCTAATTATACTATTAAAGTAATAGGCTTTATGTCAAAATCCCCTCTTCCTATTGGTTGGTTATTATACTTTCCATGTATATCAATGGCTTCTCTAATTTTCATCTTAATAAAATAAATCAATAATATATTAAAATAAGATTCATCAATGCTATTAAACTATTCTCTTTCATATTTCATTTAATGTTTAATTTTCTTCATTTTGAATATTCTAATTAATGTAATATTTTATAATCGTAGTAATAGTTTCGAAAATCAAATATTCAAAATTTCATTTTGAATATTTTATTATTTTTGGTTGATTTCATTCACAACCTTTGTTAATTTAGATAGTATATAATATATAATTTAGATAATTATTTGATATTTCATCAATAGAAGAGATTACGGATTTAATATAGAGATTACGGATAATATATATAATATAGAGAGATTACCGATTTAACTTTGGTATATATGTTTAAATATTAAATTTATTTAAATTTATCAAATTCATAAAATTGTAAAGGTTTGTACCATTCATGTTAAATTTAGGAAAGACTAACCCATTTGATTAAAGAAATGGTTTAATTACGAAATTCTAAATTTGAATTAATTATTGTATATTCTTTGATTTGATTATTTGTTATATTTGTTATAATTAACAATCATTAATTTTTACTGTAATTACGGATGTTGACACATTGACTTATTATTGTTTACCAATTGAGTTACAAATCCAATGTTTAAAAGTTGTATCAATCAATCGAGACATTAATCATTATTTTTACATAAATATAAAATTAGAACCAATAATTTTTACATAAATATAAAGTTGGAACCAATTACATATATTTATATATATATATATATATATATATCAATTACAATATTCAAATCATTAATGTCTCAATTGATTAAATATTTGATTAACCATCCTTAAGATTTACTATAAATACAAATGTTGACCTATTGACTGATTTAAATAATTGGTGCTGATTTTAAATAATTGGCGCTGGTTTTAAATATTCTAATTGATTATATTGGATTTGATAATTAGTATTCCATTGTATTCAAATTCTTTTAATGTAAATAAATAAAAACAAAATTAGTAACTTTTATTTTCACACCTTATATGAATTACATTACATAATATATGGTGTTATAATTGATGATTAATTATATTATTGTAAATAAATTAATTGGTAACTTATATTTTTACATTAATAAGTTTATTTCGGTATGTTTAAATATAGTCAACATTTAAATTTGAATTAAATAATATTACATTTATACTAATCTAATTATGTAAAATTGCATTTTAGATAATTCAAAATTTGAAAATGCATTAATTATGATTTCCCTTCTATTCGTTCTTACTATAACTTTTTTGAAAATTTTTGAAATTTCCTTAATTTTTGTTTCTAATCAATTACCTGTATGCATTCCTTCTATAATTTAGTCTCCCCTAATTTTTTTCGTATAAATACGTACATTTGATAGGGTAATTTTTACACCATCAAACCCTCTTTAGCAAACACGATTAGCTTTGTGCCAAGGTTTTTATTTTGTGTTGTTTTTATAGCGTCCATTCATACGGTATTTCTTACACTAACAAATCCCTAACCATTTTAATCTCTCTCTCTCTCAATTTATTCCTTAACTGTCTCCTATATTCCGGTAATGGCCAATTTTGTTATACGTTTTTCCAGTAAGGTTCTATTGTTTCCGGTAAGATTTCCGGTAATGTTTTATATTTATTTTAATTGCTATATAATTTTTTTATAATCTCTTTAGGTTGTAAATCAAAATCCAATATTGAATTAATATGTTGAAGTTATTACGGTTTTCAGGTAAGGTTTTATATTTATTTTAATTTTTATATTACTTTGTTATAATATCTTTAGATTTTATATCAAAATCCAAGATTAAACTGATAATTTTCCGTTTTTGTTTGTATTTATATTAATATTTATATGATTTTTTCTTATAATCTTTTTAGGTTATATATCAAAATCGAATATCCAATGTAGATATTCACTATTTCGTTTTTTCCGGTAACGCGATTCAAATTTTCCGGTTGTAAGTTATAACATCAATTTTACATTTTTTTCACATGATTCAAATCTTTCATAATTTGTAATATATTTATTATGTGATATTAATATTTAATTTTATTATTTCAGGTTATTGTCCCCAACTTGGTATAGCTAATTTCATGGATTGAGAATTGTTTGATAAGATGTCTTTTATTTTTATTTAATATTGATCTATATTTTATGTTTATATTCATGTAATTATTTATTTTTCACAATTTATGTAATTTAATTGATTATTATATAATCCCGAAATGAAATTTAGTTGATTATTTTATAGTACATTAAATTATCTATAGTAAGATAATCAATCTTATGTTGTTGTTGGTCAAAGTCCAATTATATTGAATAGGTTTAAATAACATTTACATATTTGATTATATTAAATATGTTTAAATAACAACAATTTGAATAAATTAACGATTTGACTCAATTTGACCATTTATATTGAATAGGTTTAAATAAAATTTACATATTGAAACATAATTTTCATTCCTAATTTGACTATTTTTTTCAACCCTTTTTATTTTTTTTGAATACCATCCATAAATATAAACTCATTTCATAATTATTCAATATTCATGCATTAAATAAAAAAAATATTAGTTTCTTCTAAATATTTAAGTTATTGTGAATTTAATGTCAATTTCAACTAAATTCCTTAAGTGAATAATAAAAATTATTTATTTAAATCATTTTGAAATTCGAATTCTTGACCACTTACAAAAATTGGTTATGTAGTTAATAATCCGGTGCTCACATACATTATAGAATCTTTAATACATTTGACCAATTTAATATGTCTTTATTATAATTTTTTTAATTATCGTGTTTTAATTAACGTAATCAATAAATTATTTTTTTTAATTAATTAATGTATTCACGTTTTTATAAAGATTCTTATAATACGTGTTTTAGTTAGGTTAGGTGATATAATGTTTTAAACACGATTAATTACAATATAATTAAAATTGATATGTTTAAATCTACACCATATTTCAAGCTAGTGCATAAAATTAGTAATGTACAAGATAAGTTAGTAACTGACACCATTAATATAATTAATCATATCAATTAAAGGAATTTTGGTAACTGGTATGAATTATTCCCATACATCTAAAATTAGACACAGTTAACAATAACATAAATAATTAAGCCTAGGATATAACTTTGTTTAGCTTTATAAAAAAATAATGTATACTAATTAAGCCTATATATTAAAGTAATTTTTACTAGAGACGGGATATGAAATTGAAAATTTTAATCGAGTCAACTAATTAAAAATAAATGTATAAACTAACTTCAAAGGATGTTTATTGTACGTGATATGATACAATTAATTAAGTCTATGTATATACTATATTTCTTTATTAAAATGATGTTTATTAAAGAAGGGATAATTTACTTTATGATGAATCATTTAATAGTTTTCTAAATTTACTTTATGATAGTCATTTATCAAAATTAATTACTTTCTATAATAAAAATGTTGAGACTAACTTTTCTAATATCATTAAATATCCCAAAATTCAAAATCATTTGAATAACCAGATTAAAATCACATTCAATTACCAAAACCACATATCATTCAATTTACTATAACTATGCAAAATCATCGGTTTTATGAATTAATTGTAATTAAAATCTCTAATTATTTTCTATATAAATGGGAAAATGTGTTGAGTTTTTTTATATTTAAGAAATTAAGAGATTTAGTTTCACAACATTTGGCACCAAGCTTAACAACATATTTTCATATTTAATTTATTTATTATGTTTACTTAAATTTATATATTGACTTTTGTAAGAATTATTAAAAGTTTTTTAAGGCAATTTTATGGTGATGACGCCCCATGTGGAGGTATAATGATTAGGAGGAATAATACTATTATACAATAGTAAGCTTCAATTACTACTAAATATTTAAGAACCACTAAAAATTATTTTATTCATCTTTTGTATGTATTAAAAAATGAATACATTATTAGTATCTTACTAATTGAAAATAAGATATCAAAAGGCTATATAAACTATCATCTCATGCTTAATCTCTAATCGGGTATTAGATAAAAACCTCAATTTATTTGGTGTTTGTTGTATAAAGTTTTTTACTTTATTTATCGAAAGCTTTATACACTATTTTTTTATTATAATTACATATCAGGAGCTTGACAGTGGAATTTGAATACAATGTAATTTCTTACTTTATATTCATCATTTGCGTAGTTAATTTAATTTTGACCTTTAAATTGATTAATTACAAATTAAAGCATTAACCTTATATAAAAGGAAGTATTTAGGGAGTTGTAGATACTAAATTTATGATACTTTTGTTAAATAAATAGTTAAATTGCATAGAATTTTCTTCATGTTTATTTTAAAATTACACTTCAAGTAGTTCTTCCTACACCTTGTAAAAGCACAAGGTACGTAAACTATCAAAAAAACATGAGGCTCACAGTTAGATATCAATCCATACATGTTGAAGAGATAAAATAATTTACGAATTGACTATTGGATATAGGTGAAGGGAATGTTGGGGGGGGGATTCAAATGACGACAGATGAATGTACAAATTCCGATGATCTTCTAATTAACAATTCATTATATCCAATATCCGATTTAATAGACTTTGTCTATCCTTAGAATTTAGACAAGTTCTATTAACTTACTTTCGAGGACGGGAAATATTGTCGTTTGAAATTATATGTGTTTGTTAGACGATTTCTATATTTTCACCGTGGCGCCCACGGGACAATAACCTAGTTATTTATATATCTAGGAGCCATCATCAATTAAAATTTAAACTTCCTACAAGTATTATTAATGTGTAGCTTTATGTCTTTTTTTTCTTTTTTACTTTTTATGTAACTATAAACTGTCACTCTTTAAAAAGAATAAATTAAAAAAAAAATAAGTTTTACCCGTTAAAAACGTAATTCAACCTAGCATAAAATTTAGTCTAAATTGAAATTTATCTAGCACGAACGTAAATTCGATAGACTCGCGGATCTAAACAAACTTGCTACTAATGTAAACGTAATAACACGTATATGATACAATACGAAAAATAATAATGTACATAATATTGATAAAAAGTATATATTATTATACATAATATGTATCATAAAATCACCCTTTTAAAATTAATCGTAAACAAGTCAAGCTTGAGCCCATTAAATAATTCACAAGCCAAGTTTACATACAAAGACTGAAAATGAGTTAAGCTTAAACTTGAATTATTTAAAGTTAAACAAGCCAAACATAATCGAGCTTAAAAATCGGTGCGGCTCGCTTACATCCCCCCCCCCCACCAAAAAAAACACACACACACGCGCGCGCACAAAAATAATAAAAACATGATCAAATTAAAAGACTGATTGAACATAGCAAAAAAGCCAAAAACTTTAGCTAGTTTATCATCATACTAAAATTAACACATTGTCACCCTAAACACAAACACCAACATAAATATACAAAAACTATGTTTAGCTTTTCTAACTGGAATTACAAAAGCTTGAATCTTTACCCAATTTCTGCCCGAACCCGACTCCTAATTCACAAGAACCGCTTCATTACTAGAAGCTTTATTTGCAGCGATTTCTTCTAACCGTTTCCAGGTGGATTCACGTCTCGCGTTGACTTTTTCTTCCTTCGCTTCGTCTTCTTGAAAGTTGAGTAAACACTCGTTGAACAAATCCGGGTCAAGGTCAAAGAAGATTTTCCGAACGTTTAAAGTCAAACTATGCACTGCGGGGTTCCAATGGTGCCTCCCGTTTCTTTCAAGTGCAGGAAAGATTAATGGTAAATATTACTTTGCGGTTTTGCCTGATCAAACTCTCGATGTGATCGTTGTTCCAAAAGAAAAGAGCTCTTTCTGCCACCTGGAAAATTATTAAAAAAAAAATAAAAAAAAGAAGTATTCACTTATTTGAACTCGAAAATCAGTTTTATTTTTGGGGTAGGGGCAGAATCAAAAAATCTTGAAATGAGTCATTCGAACACGCATTTGACCAAGAATATTTATGTGGTCATGAGGAAATACCAAATCTACCCTTCAATATAATAAAGTTTTAATTTTTTATATTATTTATTTTTTCAAGAATTACCCTCATGGTAAATTTTGGGAAATGACCGTATTCTTAGCAATTATAAATCTATAATTTTTTAACACCAGAAACAACACAAGTCGATAAAAAGCATTGATTTAAGAAATCTTGACTTGGGAAATCAGAACAGGCATTTGCTTGAGAAAAAAATTTATATGTGACTATAAGAAATACCAAATTTACCCTTCAACCGGACAACGTCAACAAGTCAGCTTCTATAATTTTTCAAGAACTACCGTCAAGTCGTCAACAGTTTATTTGTGGTAATGAGGACTTATTAGTTATTACTATCATTCAAGAAATCTTAAAGTCACTTAAACAAAAAATTTTGCAGAAGTTAAAAAAAACAAACGTTACCCTGCAACACAACAACACTAATAAAGTTTCAACTTTTTTCATGATATATGATGATCTCACCACCAATCACTAATCTATAGGCCTGTAAACGAACCGAACGTTCGGTGAACTGTTCGACAGAAAGTTCGTTTAGTTAATAAGCGAACAAACATGAACACATGTTTCGTTCATTTATTTATGTTCGTGAACGTTCATTCATGTTCATTTATTTATGTTCATTTATGTACGTTTATTTATGTTCGTTTACATATTGATAGCAAGTAATTAAACATTATCCGAAAGAGTTATATACTTAATGGTTTTATATTTGTTCATATGTGTACATTTAAGCGTGTTCATATATGTTCATTCATGTTTGTTTGTGTCCATTTAGATTTGTTCATTTATATTTGTTTATCTTTGTTCAGTTATGTTCGTTTAACGAACATTAACCAACACAAACATGTTCATTTTTTAAATAAACGAACACGACACAAAATATGTGTTCGATTAAGATTCATGTCCGTGTTCGTTTTAAGCTAAATGCACGAACATGAACATGCCCTTGTTCGTATTCGTTCGGTTCGTTTACAGTCCTACTAATCTATAATCTTCAAAACCAGAATCAACAAATGTAGGAAAGATTGGGAGCCCAGTTATTGTCTAAAGGGTATATCAGTTTTAGCAAGAAAACGAAAACCAATTATTGAGCTACGTGTAAAATTACCAAAATATCCCTTCTTCTAAACAACTAACCATATAATCCTCAAGTAACAAAAATGATTTTGAAACACTCCCTATAAAAAGAACAATAATATGTACCAAAGATTAATAAAATTACCTGAAAATGCAGACTGTTCAAGCAACGCGCGATTTGCTTAAACAAAGGCACCATACACGATGAAACTCGGTTGTTGCGTTGTTTCAAGAACTCTTCCAACTCACCTAAAAACATAATCTCTTTCGAACTATTCGTCACCGGCCAATACTTCAACAAACCCCTAATCACCATATCAGCCAATTTGCAATCTTTTCAACAAACTGCGTAATACAATACGATAACTGCTGATGATACATCGCTAAACATTTCGGTTTATGCAACGGGATCAACGCCCTAGCAAGAAACAGTTTGTGTTCTTCTTTTAAAGGCAAAGCGAACCCGTTAACGATACTTCCTAAAATCTCCAAAAGCTCAGCGATCCCATTATGTTTCTCGGTCTCTAAAACAAATCGGTAAAAAATATTGTTCATACGACTTTCGAATAAACGACGGTGAACCATGAATTTACCGTACACTCTATGAAGAATCGTTTTTAAATACTCGCGTTCTCGAGGATCTTCGGAATCAAACAAGTCTAGTAACTTGAGAACAAAGTAATGATCAATGAACTTTTTTGCGACTTTTGCGTCGGCTTCGGGTGATGCGATAAACCGAAGTAGAAGCTCGTAAATGATTTGCAAATGTGGCCATGATGGGGTCCATTGACGGTTCTTCGTCTTCTACATCATAAGATTCCAAGACTTTGCAGTCACACGGTTGCGGCGTGAGCTCTCGAACAAATTCGCAGACACCATTTTCACAAACTCTTGCATAACGGATTCCGTGAACTTAACGTTGCTAGACGCCACAAAATCGACTAATTCTAATAAAGTTTGCCGCTTTATCTCTTTTTCTTTGAGGTGTTTCGTCGGGCCGTTGAAATCGAATATTACCGAGCACATAATCACTTTCTTGACGAACAAATTCTGTTTTTCAGAGGTGGGTACATCTCGAAAACTTGGTAAAGATTCATAAGAAACACTTACAGGCCCGCATTGCGAAAATGCGTTTCGTTCGGATTGAATCTAGTGTTTAATGGCGCCGAAATATCCGAATTCACAAGCTTTCTTGAATTATTCCCACTTGCTAAATCACTTCTTTTTGAACTTGAAGAATGAATTAGGGTTTTGGGTACCTAAAGATTCTTGATTCTTGGATGATTTTGATTGTTTTCTTGAAACCTTACTTAGAATTTGCTTGATCATGTTTAAGATTAAAACTTTAACAAGAATCCAATCAAGAAACACTCAAACCCTAAAATCCCAATTCAAATTCCAACTCAAATCATAACAAAATTGTTCCAAGATTATTAATTTATAAATAAAGCAAAACCCTTTTCAAGAAACCAATCAAGAAACACTGAAAACCCTAAAATCCAATTCAAATTTTAACCCAAATCATAAAAAAACTATCCAAGATTATAAATATTATAAATAAAGCAAAACCCTTTTCAAATAATATTACAACACACACCAAACACACAAAAACAAATCTGAACTGTACATCAAACACCACTATCTGAATCAAACCCAAACAAACACCCCCCAAAACCATCAATGTACCTTTTTTTCAAAATCTCCCACATCAGCTTATATTAATATTAATATTATTATTATTATTATTTCTTGATTTTTTGAAAGATTCAGGCTTTTGATATTGACACCAAAAACCCACTTGGAAATTAACAATCTTGGGGACTTGAAAGTGAAGATAAAGGGCAAAAATCTACCAAAATAAGCTGTTAAAAAGTAGTTTTTTAAAAAAATAATAAAAAAAATCTTGTGTGAGATGGATAAAAAAGTAAACTCACCACACCACAAGAATCCTGCTTTACTTTTGTTCACAACTTTATTTTAGGAATAACTGAAAAGATAAAAAGGAATCAAATTTGTGTGTGTGGAAAGATTGGAAAACTATGTTATGAAGAACATAGGTTGAAGAAAATTTAAGGAATTTGATATTTATTTTATTTTATATTATTTTATTTTTGTATAGTGTGTTGGTTTTATTAATCTCAAACTAATGAATTGGCGGCTACCGGTCTCATTTTTTTTATATGTGTGTTCGCAACGATCAGTGACTAACGGAATCCTAACGCCGTTAGTTGCAGGTCGCAGAAAAAACATTTTTGGCTTTATATTATTTTAGTTTTATGGTGTATTGGTTTTATTAATCTCAATTATAATCTTTTAGTCGTTGCTAGTCTAACTAACGAATTGGCTGCTGACAGTTCCATCTTTTAATGTATTTGTTCTCAACGGTCGTGACTAACATAATCCTAACGTGTTAGTTGTAGGTCGCTGAAAAAAGTTTTTGCCTGGAAAACTCAACATTTTTCGTCTCAAAATTCTTTGTAATCAGGCATATAGGAACCTTTTCATAGTAAATGTCTCATTATTGAGATCGTCGGAACCCTAGAACATCATCAGAATCGGTTGGTGGTGCTCAAGTGGTGAGTTTGGTTGATGGTGAGTCAGTCGGTGTGGTGGTGGTGGTGTTCAGGTTGAGTTTTCGTGGAAAAAACGTGACTTTTCCGATCAAAAACGTTTTTTAGACAACCTTTGTAGCGTTTAGGATTTGGTTAGTCGCTGGTCTTTATAAACAAATACGTTATAAGATGAGACCTCTATAGTCAATTCATTAAAAGGAACCTGCATCGACAAAAAAAATTATATTTGGGGATTAATACAACCAATATACAAATATTTTATTTATTTATATTATTATTATTATTATTATGAGAAAAGGGGGGTGTGTAGGGGGGGGGGGGGATGAAAATATCTAAAGCTACCTAACAAGAAAGACCAGGCCACACATATTTTATGTAATGTACTAATGTATGTGTTTTTCTATGTCTATTTGGCCTTTTCCTTGGTGGTTGTTTCTTGACTCTTTTTGGTAATTTTGGGATTTGATGATAATAGTTTTCTAGTGCTTGGTTAAAGGTTAATGATGAATTGATGTGTGTTACTTACATACTTAAATTTTTGTTTATATAGTATTTTTTCCTAATGTTAATTTAATAAATAGTAGGTGGTAAAGTTATTGATATATTTATTTGTAGACCATTTGTGATGGTTTACTAAAACATAAAAACAAGAATGCATGTCACTATCACGTAGGCTTGGGGTCTCTCATTAATTTTTCACTAAAAAACCCGTAATAGTTTAACTAAAACAAT